>NW_019392632.1:733730-1333730 GCF_000648675.2 Cimex lectularius | reverse complement strand
TATGTACGAAGAACGCTTATCTATCATGATTACAGCATAATCCAAAAGATTTCCAAGGCATTTGAGAATCGTGCTGAGTGAAGCACTGCAGAATCAGCATAACGTGATAAAAAGTGGGATAAATCAAAAGAAAACATTGAATCATAAACATCGGTCATAAATGACGAAAAATTAATTATGTACTGTTCTCGGTCATATGAATTAAATAGTACTTCATGAATAGTGCTTCTGTTTTAAACTTTGGTTCAATATCTACTATAGGTGATTAAAAAACAGTTGATAATGAGTGTTGGTCTGCCAGTCGGTGAACCCATGATGAATTGGCATAGGGTCACTTATTGGGTCTGTCTTCACTCTCGATAAGTGACCCTACTTAAAGAAGCTACGTGCTAAAGAAAGCAATACAGGATTCGAAAAAAATGAGGAAACACTCTTCTCAAATGATCGATAAGCTGATTAAAGGGAAGAGCGTAAACAATAAAAGCCGGCCGGTATCGCCCTTAGCCATCAAAACACAATATTTAGTTTTTCGTGTCAAAGGACGACCTCTATTTGACACCACGGGGGGGGGGGGATTTTTGAGTGTCAGGGTCGGAAATAATGTGAACAATGGTGGGAGAGACGGGTTCGAGAATCTTTTTGCACGTGACCGTGTTTTGTAAACAAAAACACGTGCTACGGAGCTAAATCACGTGCAGACGGAAATTAAAGCCCCGAGGGGGGCATACCATGTCAGACGGTGGGGGCGAGACTTGTTACGCGCCAATGATACCAGAAGGAAGCAACACAGGTATAAAACGTGTAACTGTTGATACCATTATAATTAAACGGTGGGGTTCCACAAAAAATAAGTCTAGACCGTTCTTTCCGGTTTTACATAGCGGTGCCAAGACCATACTACCTAGACAGTTGCTGACCTCATGACATCATTACAATTTGTCTATTAACAACTTAAATTCGATGAAATTTTTATTAAAAAACGACCAGTTGGTCCAAATAAATGTCAAGTTGACAAGAAAGTTTTATGTAACTTCTTCGGACCATCTTTGAGGAGAAAATTTCATGTGAAAGCCCGATTGCAACAGTTAGATGTCTCCGGATCTGGTTAGAGATGTCAATGTCCTCCTTCACGCCATCGTCGTAATAAAACTTAGGCATCAAATAGAAACAATTCTAATTCAGTGACTCCCCATAAAAATCCAATTACTGATGACTGGTCAATGTCATGGCTAAATGACTGAATTTTTCTTGTTAATCTTCAACGGGTAAAACCCAGACTTAAACCTTCAATTATGCCAATACTGGGAAAAATGTAATTAAAGAGATTTTATGATTTTTGATTAGTTAGCATAGATGTATTCATAGTTCAGGTGTCTTTGTAATCTGTGCAGTTATTCCTTTCGTGGAAAAATCCACCAATGCTATGAGGTTTGCTTTTTGTGTACAATGCTTGCCCACGTGGTACATGTTGGAATTTTTTATGTTACTCGATTCGGCTAGCTGCGAGCGACGTGCATGCTGCTTATGCTAATGGGCAGTAATTTATCCAGTCTGTTAAAAAGCGATCGATTCAAGCATATTACAACAACTCAATATTGGATAAATTAAAGCCCTGGCGAAAAAATGCAATAAACAAAAACCAGATGGGCCTATGTAATACAAAAGGAGAGAACGTGTTGATGATGTCAACACAAAAAAGGGTTAATCTTCCTTTGTAAATAGTTTAAAACGTTATGATTTATGCACGGTTTGGACATATTTGTTTGTAATTTATGGTATGGCTCTCCTCTTGTAAGATGATATGGTTCAGGGTGAATAATGGGCAGCAATAAGACAAAACTATAGATACTTCGTGTCTGTTTTCAAAAGCTATCGTGCAAGGCAAGTGTTTATGCTATTGGATATTAAATATAGAGAAAAAAGGCGGGTTTTTGTTTGTTGTATTTCTTCCCCTTGTTTGAATTTTCAACTAACCGTCGACTCACCGTCTGAAGAGTCCTTGCATTTAAGCGACCTTTTCAACCTGTCTACGAGCCTGTTGTGGAACTTGTTGAGCGAGTTGGTCGAGTTGGACTTGGGAGGCGAGTTGGATGCCGACTTGATGGGCGACTGCAGGCTGCACTGGGAGTTCCTGGAGGATCGGGACTGCCTCGAGACGGAAATCGGGATGGACCTGGCTGGTGACCCTATGAAGTCTGAGCCCGGCGAGGTCGACAACGAGGAAGGACCCTCGGACTTAGAGCACTCTGACACCTTGCGGGATCTGCACGGATTGGAGCACTCGGAGCTGCGCCGTGAGCGAGCAGACTTATAGATATCGTAATCGTTTTTAACCACGGGCATCATAAAGGCCATATTTCAGAATATTTTTTTCTCTTCAAAATGTTTTGCAAAACGACGTCAAATCTGTTTCGTTTCTTTTGAGAGACTGGCTTCCGTACGAGCCGCCCGGGAGTAATAAGCTCCGTTTGCCCCCACCATGATCCTCATCCCTTCCAACTCCTTGCAGTCACCAAGTGGGGTTGGAAGTTTGGAACTATCTCAGGATATACCGCTTACCGCCTCAATTCCATTTTCGGCTTTTGCCAGATTTTTGAACGAACTGAAAGTTTTTCAATTAATAAACACATAATCTTAAATATAGAAAACTTCCTAAGTTCCTATTATCCTATATCAAAACCTTCAAATGAGTACTGTCAACAAATGTTTTACTACCATTGTAATGAAAGCAGCCTCATGTTCTTGTTTTCATTAGCTTTAAACTATGATTACATGAAGAATATTCGTATCACACTTGTGGTAAAAGAGGTAAACAAAATTTACCAACAAAGGACCCAAATTAAGTCTTGAAAAACGTAGAAATAACGAACATACACAGTCTATTGTACTGAGTCTTTCTATTGAATTTGACCTTCAGCTCCTCGTTTTCCTTGGTTGTTTGATTTTAATGTACATTCCAACCAATAATTTATTTTTTGCTATGCATTTTGGGCCTCAAGTGCCTGCCCCTTCATCAGACCTTTTTGGAATTCAATTTTTACCAAAACAAAACTAATTAATGGTTGGAGATGTTCTATTGATTGTTTCTCCTGTACCCAAATGGAATTTGTATTGAACTATTTATCTGAAAACAAAAATTAGTTAGACCTCAAATTTGGCTTATGTTATATAACTCTCATTTCGTTAAAAGTTTGATTTTGCAATCTGAACTTACACATGTAAGTAAGTCTTTAAATTTGGCTTATGATAGACTGGATACTTAATGGATTATAAATTGAAACAAAATTTTGGACTGGGAAGTCTAGTCTTCATACTTACCAAATCCGCATGTTTTGCTTTAGACCTTTAGTATCATTGAAAATGTGTAAAAATTCGATTGATTCGAGGCAAACAGTAAACATTGGTGGAAATTTATTGAAACCTGACCTCATATTTGGCTTATCTTAGATAACCATTTGCATATCTCACATTTGGTTAAAAATTGTATTTTTCAAACCAAACCTTCAGACAATAGACATTTATAAACAGTCGACTTAACAAAACTGATTGACCAAAATAAAAACAAAATTTTGAATTGGAACCTATTGTGAACTGTAATCACAAGACCACTGATCTTATTTGGTCGACTCTTTTTCATTTTATATTTTAAATAGCAAGATGAATAATTATAATACAGACAACCAACAAAAATATGCAGACTAGTTAAATGCCCATACAATACTAACGACTTTTTTTTTTAAATTTCATCCTCTAAATAAATAGAATTTGTTTTGAACTAAACAACAGCACAACAAAAAGTTAGACACTTAGACCTCATATTTGACTTATATTAGATATATCATTTGAATAAAAACTTGAATTTACAAATCAAATCTTCAAACATTCATAATGGAATTGATGAACCTGATCGACCAAAGTAAAAGGAGAATTGGACCCTATTGTCACAAATGGCTGTCACAATTCCACACAGTGTTAATCTCATTTGGTCAACCTGTTTTCTTTATAGACTTGAAATAGCCAGAGGGATAATTATAATACAGACAACCAGCGAACATATGTGGACTTAATGACCAGAGTACTATCATTGTTTCATCCTAAACTGGGGATTTAAACTACTGCAAACATACTGGTAGCTATATTTCAAATTTTGGCTTATCTTAGATAACCATTTGTGTATATCACATTTAGTTAAAAATACACACATTTATTGATTAACCCTTTATCGTTCTAGACTTGAAATAGATTTCTGTACGTTTCTAACATTGCAATACAGACAAACATAGATGTAATATACTTGCTCTTTGAGAGCTATTGCATCCCCTTTCTATACCTACAGCACAACAGTTAGGCCTAGTTCATCAAGGAATTTGATTAGTTGGTTGAATTTCTTCTATGGTTATGTTGAACATCTTAAAGCACTTTCTCCTGCAGGCAAGTGTAGCACCACAGTTTGTTAGTAGGTGTGTTAAAATTTGAAGTTTTTTCCTGCTTCTTTTGATGCCTTATGTTGTTGTTTTTTTCTTCCGAAAGTTGTTAGGAGGTTTTTGGATTTTCGGTGCTCAATGAGTAAATTCCACTGTTTCCTTTTTTATTTTATTTTTTAAGTTGAGTGATAGTGTGAATCCCTACACCACAAAAGGATTCAGGACCTATCAGCCAGGTAGGTGAACTGAGTACTTTTCTCAATTTAGTAGGCTTCATCCTGAAAGATTCTAGTGTACTTTTCTATGGGTTCTGAATATTTTGTACCAGGGTTGAACACTCATGCCCCTGTACATTCTAGTCTTGAAGACTATCAGACCAATGAAATTTTAGAAAGTTTAAACAAAATCTTCATTATGTTTAAACTTTTTCTTTGTTTCTTTCTTTAAAGGGATTTTGTTTTATAATCTTTATAAGTGTATAAAAATTTTTTAAAATGATTATTTGGAGATCGTGAGATGCGAGCTTGGGTGATTTAGGTTTAGAAAAACATTTTCTTTATTGTGCCAAAGTTTCAATCTTTATGGAGATCATATTCAGGGCTTAAAGTGTGTTTTCAGAGTAGATGTGCCACGGTTGTGAGTGTCGTATTGAACTATGCTGCTGCAAAAAGCCTGGCTGCTATATCTCAAATTTTGGCTTATATTAGATAATCATTTGTGTATATCACATTTAGTTAAAAATACATCCATTTATTGATTAATCCTTTATCATTCTAGACTTTAAATAGCTTTTTGTACGTGTCTAACATATAGCCAATGTAATTAAAATATAGACAAAGATAGATGTAGATGTAATATTCAGGATGTGTAATATACTTGCTCTTTGAATGTTTTTCTTTAATGCTCATGTTCATAATTCATAATTATCTAAAGATCCTTTTACGGATAAACAAACTTGATAATATAACAAGAACAAAACTACAGCAAACATTATTAATAATAAACAATAAACTATATTTATATATAATAATATATAATATTTTATAGAATAGAAGAATTATATTGTATATAATACAACTATATTTCAAATCAATCTATAAAATTATTGGCTTTAATTTATGTTTAACTGTATTAAAATTTAGATGAAAAAAATCGATATTTATATCTTATTTCCTTCTCTCATTATTCTATTTATTGACAAATAAAATATGTAATTTATTTTACAAAAGGGTACACTAAACATAAATGAATGCCTCGAAGCATGTATTGGGACATTGAAAATGTACAGTACACTTTAGTCGTCCATGGATTATATTGTAAAGAAATAATAGATAGTTAATTATTAGTTAATAGTTAATTATTATTTATTATTACTATAGATGGTTAATATTAGATCAAAAATGTGCCTTCTGTCAGCTTGTGCTGGAAGATTATAGAGAAAAAAGATAGTTCTGAAGATGAAAGAAAGGTAATAGAAAATGAAGGATTCTAATAAATTTATTTTGAACTTTATCTAAAAATTCAGAATGAGAAAAAAAGTGTGGATTCCATACAACAGTAGACAATTTAAAGATGGGACGAATGAGAGTTTTTTACAATTTCAATTATGAATTTAGATTATGAATGAATGAGTATTTCTTATAACAAAACCCAGAATTTTAAGAGCTTTTTTTAAAACATTGATAATATGCTCTTTAAATTCCTACTTGCTATCAAACAAGGTAGCCAAGTCTTTGTCACAGGATACTCTAAGTGTTTTATTGCTTATTCGGTGCATCGAATGGGATAAAAGGGTTAAACAGAAATTTTATTTAATTGTTTTATTTGAAGTTTTTAGCCGAAGTTGGCTGTTTTAATTGTTTTTTAGTTCTCGTTAACTTTTCGAGCAGAGGTGCGCCTAGTTTGACGACATGTCAATACCAGACTAACATAACCTGCTAGGCTGCAACCTCTGGGTCATCCATACTGTGTTATTCGTCCTCAACCTAGACAGTTAAAAAGAAACAATAATAATTCCTGTTTACCAGATTTACATCGGTATCGGACCTATCCTTATCTTTCTCGAGATTAATTCCGGTATTCGATCCCATCGAAATTACTCTCTTGCACGCCTTGACGTGAAAACACACTGAGAAGGACTCTGACAAAAGGTAATCTTTTGAAAATCCCTTGTTTTTTCGAATTAGACAGTCGAGGGTTTGGGTTTTTTTCACGTCGATTTGGCTTTTTGGTGGGTTCAAATCGAATGACATGCCACGAATGTGGATTTGCAGAGAAACAGCTCATTTTCCATCCTATGATCTATAACAATTGATTTATGTTTTCTTGTTTCTAAAAATATACAAGGCCCACGCGTGGCTGGAATGTTATTTATTTCTCTTTTTAATTTATTTTCTACTAGCATATTTAATCAATTTCAACATTAAATTAAAGTTTGACATTGACAAAAAAATGTATTTACATTTGTTGACACTTGTTGCTAATATGGCGAACTCTAGCTTTGCTAAGCTGATTTTTCAATTTTAAATTATCCTCAATTTTATTATCAATATTTAAACCATTTCTGCCATTTATGTATTTAAAATCAATTAAAAACAATATACTCTAAAACAATTCTTTTTATCCTCCTATGAAACAAAAAAAATTCCGAACTACTTCGTTACATAATTCTATGTTTACTATACACAGACTTACTTGAAAATATTATTCAAATTAACATTTGAATAATTTGACGGTTTAAAATTAAAAATTATAACTTGTTCAAAGAATTTCTAAATATGTCAAACTATTATGAACACCTGTTCCACTTCTGGCCCTTCTGGTTTTTGTTTTGTCATATACATGTTTCTTCTTGATCCCAGCATATTGTTGTGTAAAATAAGTTCATTTTTTTTGTTGAAAAAATATGATAATATTAAATTTTTCCTGACAATTCAGTTAAATTATTTAACCTTGCAATTAATCAATCATCACTGTTCATCCACTTGTAAATATACTAAAAAAATAATAGTTTGATCTGTCACATATTTGGTTCTTTGTGATTATCCCAGTCTGCCTATACTTGTGGTCTTCCATCAAATATCAAAATGAGGTGAGGATATAGTGAGAAGTATGATTTAAATTCGATCCCATCGAAATTACTCTCTTGCACGCCTTGAAAACAGAAGTCTCTCTTGTTGTGAAAAACAAGAAATCTGACAGACCAAAACAGCATAAGTGAACCAAACTATTAAAAGAATTGTCAGAAATCAATCTTCTTGTTGCAGATTGACTGCATGTTCTCGAATAGAATGTTTTAATGGCTTTCAATTCGAGCGCCAGTGGATTGGGCCGAAAAGGGTCGCAGTGGATGAACTACAACTACCCCGTTTCGCCGGCCATCCTGGAATCGATAGACAGCCTTTCGCTGTCCAACAATCGCAATTACCAAGTGAAGGAGAATGAGGTCAAACGCCATGGTCCTTCTCTTCCTGACATCACACACACATCGGAATTTACATCGCTTGAACTTAGTTTGGATGATCAGAATGGAAATGTGGTCAAAGCTTTCCAGCTCCTTGATTCAAAAGAGTGCATTAAGGTAATTTACCTTTACTTTCTTGCTTCATAAGCCTTATTTACTGATTATCCAGCATCCAGTAACAATTGCTATCTTAAATTCAATGTATTTTAATTTTATGCAATTCGACTATAAAATTTTAATCGGATGGTTTCCAGGACCTTCTGTTAGATATTTCATTCCTAAAGCTTGCATCTGGTTGTTTCATTTTTAAGTATGTGCACTAGAATCAGAATTTTGGGCCAGAGTGGATATAAATATTGATTTGAGGTAGCCAGTGTTTCTGTTTAAAATTTTTTTAATATTGATCATTTGGTAAATTGATGTGTTAATGGCATTCATGATATTTCAGGTTTATTTCCTTTTAATCTCTTATCTCAAATCTAACCCTTATTCCAAAATGGACCTTCAGGTTACATCAACAATACACAAAACTTGATCAGAAAGCACTTTGTGATTGTGTCTTTTCCATGCTTCATGACTCTATCTCAGTACCTCTTCTTCCTAAGTTGAACACCTCCCTTGTTCCACCCTGGCAATTTCTCAAACCTAAACTTTCTCTACATTTAACCAAGTTTCTAAAATAAAATTGAATTTAAGTAAATTCCTCATATTACATTCATCTATTAAATAAGTGTTTATGTTCACTCAATTAATATACACAATTTTTTCTAAATGAAAAATTTGTGTCACAGGTGGGATTCGAACCCTTGACTTTCAGCTTTTCATTTTCATTTAGAAAAAATTGTGTACAATTAATTGAGTATTTATAGAATTAAGTAGGAGCTGATAAAATAATTAAAAATTTAGTGTTTATGTTCAGTTCAATTGGTGTGGGAGCTGCATTTATAAGCTACTACAGAATGTACATGTTTGCATTTCCAGTAATAAGCAGCACCACTGAATTCATTGCAATTAATAAAAGTCTAAATATTTTCCCTATCACTTGTATGCACGAATTCTTTGGCTGCACAGTACCAATTATCCTTTAATCCTGCAATCCAGGAAATTCTTCTATCCTTAGAGGAACAAAGAGCAAAGAATAGAAATGATGAACGGTGGAGTGAGTGCAGTGTTCAATCCTTTTAAAAAGATAGTTCCTACTCACAGTAAGTTGTTTTCAACAATCCACTGATGATGAACTAAAAGCTCGAAATCCGAATTGTTGAAAACAACACACTGTGAGAAGGAACTATCTTTGTAAAATTAGCAAAGAATGTCTCAGCCCTATTCATGTGAATTTGGGCAGCCAAATTAGCCATCATGGAAAGCATAGGCGACGACTTTCTGGGGAAGACTTCCTTTCAAATGTCAAAAATAAGATCTGGGAAAACTTGCTTAACTGAAATTAAGAGAGAGGTTAAACAATGGCCCTTCACTTATAGAACAACTTGTAAGGAGGAAGCGGTCCTGGCACTCCTAAGAATAGGACGTTTTAAGCTTACCCATGTATACCTCATGGTCAACCTTCCTTTTTGGCAAAGTTGTCAAGAACTACTACAGTCAAACACATCGTAGCTGAATGTTTTTTGTTTGAGATATGAAGTAATAATGCGGTATATCTGGTAGTTCAGGTGAAAGTATTGCCTGATGATAGGGACCGACTAAAGAACCTAATTTTCTAAATATGACGGGTCTCTGATCTAAAATTTAGAAGACTAGATAAATAGTAGTATTCTGACAAACTCTTACCTTGCCGAATTGTTTATTTTTTGTTTGAAATAAATGTTTTTTTTTTCATATAAATTTGCAATGCAATAAACTTATTATTAAAATAGTTATGCTTCCTTTTGCTGTGCGTACAGTGGTTGCATGCCTTTACGTACTTATTTAAAAAAATATATATAACGTGTTTTCGTAAAAATACCATTTTGCAACTCATAACTACTCAGCATTAAATTATATATGTTGTTATAATAAAATCAAAATCATTAGCTTGAAGTAAGATATTTCATAACTTTTGTTAATCGTTTCTATTGGTTTATTTAGATAAATTTTCTATTTTTAAACATATGCTTTATGAGGTGATAATGAATGAATCATTGGTCTTACAGATAATTATATCTATAATTTGTAAATTTTTTATTTTATTAACTATTTATTTTTGTTTCAGTTATTAAGCACAATTACATTCATAGTTCATATTTCACAATGTTTCATAACGTAGTGAAAGAATAATTGGCATAATTCTAATCATACATGTCTTAAAGAGTAGTAGTTTAACCTGTTCCAGACTTACAAGTACATAAACTAAGTCATTTATAATTTTATTAATTGCCTTAATAGTATTAAGTATTCCAAAACATATTCTCCTCATTTTAGCTTTACAGCCTGTTAGTAAATGTGACAGGGTTTTTTCTGCTCATTAGCATCCTCTATGATTACTGCGTCAGATGCATTCAACCAAGTAACCAGTTATATATATGCATTTTGTGCACATTATGAAATCCTGAAAAGGAGATTCTTACCCTGTTTCCAATGCAAGATAAATGTACAGGCTAGTTTCAGACGAGGGGTTTAATTGATTAAATCGTTGCTTGGTTGACTCTCAATGACTCAGCTGCCATGTGAAGGCTTTTCTTGGCTGGTTTCACACCATCCAACTTGTAAAATAGAATCAACTTCTCATGTCAGTGAGAGTTCAGTACAATGCAGCTCCTGATTTTTGGTAAGAGTGTGGACCCATTGGAACAATATTCAAACTTTTATTTACTATTTTTGGAAGTTTTATTTGAACTATAATATCTTACTTATCATCCTTTGGAGTTTTGTGTGTCGGATGCTCTCTATTGAGTTCCTTCCTTTTATTTATTATCTGATTTTATAAATTATTTTCTTAGCATCCCTTATCAGAAATGTCCAAGCATTTTTTAAAAATGTTCAATGTATTTTAGCGAGTTCTTTTTGTTTAGTCAGTCTCATGGTGTTTTAGGTTGGAACTGCAGAAGAATTTTGTGTATTACTCGGCTTGAAACCAATGAACCCCAATGGCTACCAGAGGGTCAAAGTGGTGACAATAATCGGAAACACGGGAGACGGCAAATCACACACGATGAACCACATATTTTTCAATGGAGAAGAGGTGTTCAAGACATCGCCAGAACAGTCAAGCTGCACAATAGGCATCTACGCAGCTTACTCGTCTGAGTTTGGCGTCATCTGTTTAGACACGGAGGGGCTGATGGGGTCCATAAAAGCCGTCGATGCGCAGTATAGAACCCGCCTCCTGGTCAAAGTCCTCGCCGTTTCTGACATTGTCATCTATCGCACAAGAAGTGACAGGCTTCACGACAACATGTACAAGTTTCTGTCCTCTGCGTCTCATGACTACACAAACCATCTTCAGTCGTGTCTGGAGATGATTTGCAAAAAAAATGAATTAGGTGGTACCATATCATCCCTTGGGCCGTCCATACTCATCTTCCATGAAACCCGGCATACAAAGCCTCTTACTTTGCGTATGTATTAATAGTTTAATTAGTATGTATTGTGTTAATAGTTTAACTAGAAATATAATTAACTAGGTTCAAAATTTATGTGTGCTTTTTTTTCTTCAAATTGGTATTTATTTATATTTTCAGGAGGAGGTCGCACTCCTGAAGATACCCTGAGGAAAAACTTTAAGGAAATGGGCCTTTCTTTCGATGCATTTTCCTCACTGTGCTACATAGGGCAGCAAACGCAGACGAGCACGGACTATTCCGAAGTGCTCAATTACATGAAGACCGAGCTGGCTAATACAACAGTCAGGTCGCCACGCAACCCCAAACTGGTTTACAACATCCTCAGGACCCTGAACGACAGATTTAGCGGGAAGATAAACACGAGGGGCGAGGTGTTGCCGGACGAGTACTTCACATGCCCCTCTTCGTGCCTTTCGTGTGATAAAAGGTGCCAACTATCTATGGGCCATATTTCCAATGGGCAGCAACATTTCACCAAAAAAAAGTGCAGGTAGTTTTAACACTTCTAAAGGAAAAAAGATAAAAATTAATATTGCATTAAAAAAAGAAAAAAAAAGGTTATATAATTATGCTTATCTGTTTACAAAGGGTAAACAAGCAAACAATGCAAATACTTTTTTTCAAATCTTTTGTTTACTCTTTTTTATAAGTAAGTTTATCAACTGAGCCTTTTTTTAATTTAATTGGCTAAGATTGTCATCTTTCTTTATGTATGTATTGTCATTGAGATCATTACGACAACCATACCACATATGCACGTTTTCTTGAAAATTGGCTCTGTTTGAATTTAATTATATTGTCTAATTATAAATTGTTTAGTTTGCCTAGTGAGATTTGATAAAATGTCAGAGGAAAGTGAACTCACATTCATCATTTCATTATCGTTAGGATTTTGTTAATCAATGTTAGAGTTATGCAATATGTTATAACTTATAAGATAGTCAAGGTATCTCAAGGGCAGTGCAAACCCTGTTATGATACAAATTCACCCAGTGGGTTGCTTGGGGCGCCCAAGGGGGTGAGAGGAAAAAGATTAAAAGATAAATGCTATTGAAATTGTAAATAAAAAAAATTCACTAATTTCGTGGTCCACTTGACCAATTAATATATTATAATTAATTATGGTTTTTAGTTGAGATAAAAAAGTCAATGGCATGAGCGGGATTCGAACCCACGATCTTCGGCTTGATACGCCGCTGCTCTACCACTTGAGCTAGCGTGACCTCGATCCACTCGGACACCAACTTCCCATCTCAACTGCACCTTTTGAATTTTCCCTCCTTTTTGCCATTTTGTAGTTTGTAGTTAATAAAATAATAATGGGGGGGGGGGTAATAGAACCTCTATTGGTACTCAGCCTCAATTCAGCATTCATATTTCGCCTTACTAAGCAATAGCTTGTTATCTGGGCTATCCTTACGTTTTTGTCATTACCATGCTTTTGGTCAGCCTTAATGCAAAAGGAGAGGAAAACAAAACTGGTGACTAGCTCACTCAGATCCCCCAATAATTTTTGAGAGGTCCTATTACCTTCAAGATTAAAGGAAATAGTAGTTAACTAAATTAAAACATTTATTACTCTATATTCCACCATCAGTCTTATGCTATGCATAAATCGCACACTCGCAATAATTTAAATATTTAAAATGTATTACAAACAAATATATACATCATATAACACAATTTATAAACTTTAAACTTTATTAACTATTTAAACTTTATTTACAAATAAATGCACACACATACATATACACACAGTATAAACAATATTTATAACAGGGGGCCCAACATTTGCTCGACCTCCCAAGTACCATCTTTATACCAGAGCTCATGCCTATTCGCTCCCTTTAAGGTGCCAAGGCATGGCACTTTTAAATCAAATGACACTGAGCCACCTTTGTCTACATATGAGACACTGCGCCGGTTTTGCCCCAAAAGCTAGTGTAAGTGTGCCATGGCCTATCCTCAGTTGGGTTAACATGATCCTTTCCTTTTCACTTCAAATTCTCAGGGTGTCATTGTTCAGTAGTTCTCTTAACTCATAGAAGCTTCTCAGACGACCTATTGATGCTGCCAACGCTCGCACAGCGAGACTAGTGGCTCGGTCTAGAGGGTGAGATGTCCCAGATATTTCGCTGCCTCGTCTGCACATTAGTTGCCCTCCAGCCCGACATTTCCAGACGACTACTACCGTTTTTCCCAGGTGCTCCAGCTCAGTACATCTCCCTGAAAAGAACCTGATGAGGGGATCCACAGAGAATCTGTCCTGGATTGCCGATACTGTGCTCAAGGAGTCTGTACAGACGAGGAAGACAGAGCCTTCATCATCTCGAATCACCCCAAGCATTTGCCACATCGCATAAAGTTCTGCCGTGTACATTACACCTTCGCTGGTCTTAGGACCCGTCTGTGAAGACGAGGCAAAGCGAAAACCAGTGAATTCCAATATGAGTTCCTAAGAACGCAGACCAGTAAAGGTGCAGTGATATACACGACTTGGCTAATAACCATGAGATCGTCCTGAACGAGTTCGGCTGGAAGGACCCAGGGCATGTCGGTTTGTTTCCAACCCTGAATACTATCCCAGAGTCAAACTCGCCCTCCAAAGGGCTTCACCAAAATAAATTCCTAGGGGTCACATCTGCGTCTGAAATTGCTAATATACCTGGGTTATATTTGTTCTTCAGGATCATGTCAGTAGGGGTTTGCCTGACTTGGTCAAGAAACCTCATAGCTGAGGGATAGAACGCTTGTAGACGTCTTTTTGTTTGTTTGTTTTCCCCATCATACAATGGACCATGTTTTATACTGGGCTCCCAGTGTTGTATAGGCTATAAGTATCCATGGACCAGATATTGGTCGGGCCACTATTCACTGCCGGGTACTTGTCCGGCCCCCTCAGTGCGTCCGACACTGAACCTGCATAAGAAAGTGCGGTCAGCCATGCCAGTGCATTGATGTGTGTAGATGTTAGCAGATGTATTGCCCATTTAATGTAAACTGCTTGCTGTCCCTTTTTTTTTTTTTTTTTTTTTTTTTTTTTTTTTTTTTTTTTTTTTTTTAATTATATGTATCATCATCAATAAAGTTGAAGTGGTTTTTTCTACAAAGTAATTGTAAGAAATTTTATTTTATCGTCTTCCAATTTCTCAAAAAGAGAATGAAATCCACCACATTAATCCCTTTCTAATAATATAGGATGTATCTACAATGACCTTTTTCATTTTTCTGTTTCTTATTGTTTGACATTATACAAACGTGTTATCTCCTTGGCTACCAGGTCAAAACTGAGCCAGGGAGAGACAGTACTCGCAGTGACCGTCTATCTATGCTCTAAGTTGCTCTCTCCAGAACTCACAGCCCAGGCTGGTCCTAAACGCACCCAATTCAACGTGAAGGCCTTGGTAATAGAGCCTTCAAGCCTCAAGAGGTGCATTTTACGAGCCAAGGAATAGGCCATACAACCCTAAAACAGCCTCAAGCAGACTTCTGTTCCCCCCATATATTTTTTTGATATTGGGATCATTTTGGGGAAAAAACCTTTAGTCTTTGTCTAGTTTCTCATGAGCCAAAAAATTTTGATCTAACTCTCCAGAATAACATAATATGGATAGGAACTTACTATCTCAAATAACATACATTTTTTTAAAGATTATTTATTGTTTATTTACAGATATCAACATCAATATGAGAATATATTTTATGTCTGCAAGATTTGCTACAGCAATGGAAAGGAGGTGAGAGTGACACCTAAATACAGCACAACTAACGATGGTTCATGGTTTGAAGTAATTACAAAATACGCCTGGTCCGGGTAAGAGAAATCGATACAGAACAGTAGTAAGGATATATTTAAAATTTCTTTCCTTACTCATTTAGCTATGTCATCGAGTGTCCAAACTGTGGAGAGATTTATCGTAGCCGACAATACTGGTATGGAAACACACCACCGGAGGATACGGCCGTTCGTACTGAAATACACCACATTTGGCCAGGGGTAAATTGTAAACTTTTTGTTTCCAATTTAACAGTGTTTTGAGAATTTTTTCACTTTCAGATGTTGAGCAATGCTAACAATCAAAATTCGGCACAGCGTGTAATCGATGGAGTTGCGTATTTTACAGAAGCTGTTGTCAGTGCTTCAGCCACGCCAACAAAAGCCTTGAGCTCGTGGGTTTCAGACCAAGTCGCACCGAAATACTGGAAACCAAATGTTGAAATAAGTGTAAGTTATATTTTACTAAATATTTACAGACCAAAACATATTTATAGACCATAACAGCAGTTCAAAAAACAGTAAAACCTCCATTATTTATTTTGCCCGAGGGGATCGAAGTCACGACAGCTCAAGTGGTAGCAGCGTATCAAGCTGAAGGTTGTGGGTTCGAATCCCGCTCGTGACACTGACTTTTTTATCTCAACTTAAAACCTTGATTAATAGTATGAAATTAAAGCAAGGTTTTTTTAAAAATTATTATTATTTTGGCATCAAACAATTATACAGCCATGTTACAAAGAATATATACAATTTAAACAGTTCATATTATATTTTCACAGACACAACTTTTAAAAATTTTATTATCAAATTATACACTCTGGGATTCTTGAATAGAGCTCTACTTTCAGTAATTGGGTGTTCTACTCCTTCTTTCTCCAGATCCTGGTAGAATTTATTTCTGGCTGACGAATGTTGGCTGCAGTGAAACATTATGTGCGTTAGGTCCTCCTTTACTCCGCATGTGTCACAATTTGGGTGTTGTTTTGTGCCAATCTTGTGAAGATATGCTGCGCAGATGCCATGGTTTGTTCTTAACCGATGTATGGTGGTTATGTCTTTTTTTGCCATGTCTAGTTTGTTAAACCACGGTATTGTTTTCACAAGTGGAAATAATATTTTGTAAGCCATTCCCTTATCCGAGGCAGAGTATTCAGTTTGCCATTCTATTTGAATTCTTGTTTCCAACATTTGAAAAAGGTCTGTATAAGGAATCCTTATGATTCTAGGGGTGAGTAACTGTGTGGCATTTTTTGCAAGTTTGTCGGCTTTTTCGTTGCCGTAGATGCCCATATGTCCTTTAATCCACACGAAAGAGACCTTTTTTTAAAGTGGAAAAGTTGTTGACTGTCTTTTTTATGTCAGCTACAATATAATTCTTAATGTTAGTAAATGTGGTTTTGCAAGCACTGGATTGCACTGAGGTTGGCTGAGCAAATTATAATGTGATTTGTTGTAGGAAGGTTGAGTGTAAGGAAAGTTATCGCTGCCTTAATTGGTAATAATTCCGCCGAATAAATTGATATCTCTGCCGGCAGAGGAATTGATTCCCCTTTATTGATGCTAGGGCAGAACCAGTAGCATCCAACCTTCCCAGACTTGAGGGATCCGTCGGTATAAACAGTTAGGTGGTCCTTAGGGAAAAGTTCCTGAAGATCAGCAAGCCTTGTTGATTAACCGCTACGGGATTTTGTCCAGAGTAGTCTTTTAGTACATAGCAATTAAGGGGGTTTCTAATTGTTTTTAGCTCTGTAGAGAAAATTGGAGGGGTTCTCTTTGTTCAATTTTTTCTTGATATTTTGCCAGAGAGGTAAAACTCGTGGTAATTGGTGGAAATTTTTTCTTTGGCCAATATTTTTTTGTTAGATTCATTATGGACAAATCGCAGATGTGCTGAGCAAGAGATGTTTTTTTCACCATTTGGCGCAACATAAACCGTCTCTTCTGTGTGACAGTGGCTGATCGTTACATTCAGCTTTGATGACATCATTGGGGATGCTCTTAAGAGACCCCAAACAAGTTTTGAGAGATTTGTGCTGTATGATGTCCAATTTCTTTAATTTTGATCCAGAAGCTTGTCCGTAATAAATTGATCCAAAGTCAATTATAGATCTAATTGTTGCTTTATAGTAGAGTAAGCTGACTGTAGGGTTAGCATATCCTGAAATACATTTCAGTGGATTATAAAATTTCTCTGCTTTGGTCTCAATGCAGCAATATGACCATTCCATGATAACTTATGATCCAATTTTAATCCGAGAAATTTGACTTCATTAACCACCGGAAATGATTTTTCACCCAGGGTCAAAGTATCAGGAAGAGTAGATTTCGTAGATCTTGTAAAATAACATATTTTTTATTTTTCTTCAGAAATATTTAATCCGTTGGTGTACGTCCAATACAATAATTTTCTCACCGCCGAATCCATGGCCTCTATTGCCGCTTCTGCTGATTTGTGAGTTGAGTAGACGCATATGTCATCCTCCAGTTGAATAATTTTAATATTTTTTTTATTACATTTTCTACAACTGCAACATATAGCAAATACAGCAGTGGGCTTAGTATCCCTCCTTGGGGCAATCCAACTAGCTTTCCTTGGTCCAAGAGTGATGTCATTTATTTGGACATATATGTTCCTCTCTGAGACGAGAGTGATTGTGTTTTTAATAAATTTGATAGGTAAACCCATCTTTTGCATTTTTTTTGCTAGAATGAACAGATTGACGGAATCAAAGGCAGCTGATTTGTCCAGAAACAATGCTAGAGTGCTTTGGTTATTCGTGAAACCTAGTTGTATGTCTGTGACTAGTATTCCATGGGTATCTGTGATTGAGCCATCATACTGGGTTCCGGACTCTGAAGCAAGGGACATCTTTTGCATTTTTTTTGCTAGAATGAACAGATTGACGGAATCAAAGGCAGCTGATTTGTCCAGAAACAATGCTAGAGTGCTTTGGTTATTCGTGAAACCTAGTTGTATGTCTGTGACTAGTATTCCATGGGTATCTGTGATTGAGCGTTCTTTTCTAAAGTCCATTTGTGAGTCGGGCAGTTTTTTATTGCTTTCCAGCCACCATTCTAGTCGTGCCTTTACCATTCTTTCAAATGTCTTAAGCAGACAGGAAGTAAGAGATATAGGGCGGTATGAGTTGAAGTCTGATTGAGGCTTTCTAGGTTTCAACAAGGTTATATTGGGTTGTCCGGAAAATAATGCAGGATTTTGGTATTAAACAAAAAAAAAGAAACTAGTTACTTTAAAGCAATGTTCTTTAATCAAAAATGGTAGTCAGTAGGCGAGAGGTCCGGAGAGTAGGGTGGGTGAGGCAAAGTTTCATAGCCAAGCTCCAATAATTTTTGTGACGTTACACGTGACACATGTGGTCGAGCGTTGTCATGCAACAAAATGGGCCCTTTCCGATTGACCAAAGAGGGCTTCATTACTGCCAATTTCTGATGCATGGTATTAATTTGGTTACAGTATGATTCAGCATTGATGGTTTCGCCAGGATTTAAGAAGCTGTAGTGTATTCAACCAAATGAAGCCCACCATACCGTAACCATTACCTTTTTTTGATGAGTTGGGGGCTTTGGAAAATGTATTGGAGCTTCTCCTTTGTCGAGCCACTGTCCAGAACGTCTAGTGTTATCGTAGAGAATCCACTTTTCGTCACATGTAACAATTCTGGCCAGAAATGGGTCATTTTTGTTTCGACAAAGAAGTGATGCACAAACATCAAAGCGCTGATTTTTTTGGCGATCGTTTAATGAGTGTGGAACCCAATTTTCGAGTTTTTTCACTTTTCCAATCGCCTTGAGGTGGTCAGCGACGGTCGTTTTACTGACTTTGAGTTGCTCTGCACCCACCACTGATCGCAGAACATCATCATTAAGAGAGGAAGGCCTTCCACGACCTTCTTCATCTTCAAGGCTGAAATCTCCCTCCCGAAATTTTTTAAACCACCTTTGCACAGTGCACTCATTAACACAACCCTCGCCCCAGACTTGGTTAATGTTTCTAGCCGTTTGGGCTCCGCTTCGGCCGAGTTTAAACTCGTAAAAGAAAATCGTACGAAATTCTCGCTTTGACATTATAAGGATGACTGAATTATTTCCAAGTAGCGGAATGCTACAGAGGTAAACAAACAATATCATTTGGAAGAGGATTAATAAGTGTTGACATTCATACAAATGAGTAATCCTGTAAACGTAAACAGAATATTTTATATAGATTTTTTTTAATGAAAACTTAAAATCCTGCATTATTTTCCGGACAACCCAATAACATTATTCGCTACATGCTAGCACACCATCAAAAATGGTTAAACATAATAGTAAAACTACTTCTAATAGAAAACAAACAGAGGGGAAAAGTCTTAATGGTAAAGGGACAAAAAATCGGATATAATAAAGTCATATGTTATATAAAGGAAATTGAGTGAATGAATTGGAGTGGTCAGAAATTAAATTCCATAATTAGGTCTAATCTATATTTCCAGGCGTGGCAGACGTTACTGCGTGAGCGTCCATCCAACAGATTTAACAGAGAAAACCAACATTATCCGTGGTTTGATTTTCCGTAAATCCAATTATCTGGGTACTGGGTCTCTGTAGTATACTATGTATGCAAGTATACATTTCGCGTAGCAACAAATCACTTCTGATTCAAAGAAACAGTCTTGCTCCTACAAAACTCCCATGTTCTAGAAAGATACACTCATCCTTCCCCATTTACAGGACGTTGTTCAGAAACAATGCACCTCTTCTAGAAAACCCCTGCTTTCAAAGCTTGTTGTTGTCGAGTTAAGTGTATTTTTGTAATCACAGGCCTTTAGTATTGGTTTGTCAATGTTGGTATGAAAACTTTTTCAGAAATTTTTAATGATTTTTTGTTAAATTTTTTAAAATTAAATTTGTTCCTGTTACATACATATTAATAAAAGTAATATATGTGCATGTGTTCTTAATTAATCTTTTAATTAACACATAAAAAAAATAAATTCCATTATCCGGGCTTTTCGATTTTCTGTGGGCCTCTCACCATCATTATCCCCTATAATGGAGGTTTTACTGTAATATTAAGAAATGATTAGGCTATGGATAAATATTTCATTATTAATTACGTGTTTTAAGCTTTTTTTTTTTTTTTTTTAGAAATGCAACGTATGTGGACACAGTTTTACAATGGACATGAAAATCCATCACTGCCGAGTGTGTGGAGAGGGAGTATGTGCAACCTGCTCTAGTCGAAAAAAGTCTGTTCCCGAGAAAGGTTGGGAATATCCCGTGAGAGTTTGTGACTTCTGTTTCGCCCCATCTCAGGAATCGCAAGCGTCACTGTCAAGCGACAGCGAAGTGATGCCACGTAAAGTCACAGAAGCAGTTGTCACAACATTCTCAACACTTGGATCACTTCTGAACTATCCCAAAAGTATGATAAATTATATAGACCCTTATATAATTGTAAATTAATCTTTTTTTGTTTGTTTGAAAGGCATGATTAAAGAAACTGCAAGACCATCATACTGGGTTCCGGACTCTGAAGCAAGGGATTGCTGCGTGTGTCAAGCACCGTTCCAATCATGCGGCGGCACTGCTGCACTTCACCACTGCCGTTCATGTGGTGGTGCTGTCTGTGGCGGCTGCTCAACAGGGCGTAAGTCTGTTCCTCACCGGGGATGGGATACGGCTGTCAGAGTCTGTGATAATTGTTTTAAGTGCTAATTTCCTCCTTATGCTGTTATATTTCAATGACAAAATATGTTTAAGGGGAGGTTGTGGGTTTGAAAATATCCTGTTTTCTTGTTCTTTCATAATCGTCTGGTGTAGATCTCTTTTAAATAAAGAGTATTCATTAACTGCTTGAAATTTTAACATCTCATTAATAATTAAAATTTCAGGTTTAAATGTGTTGAATTTACAATATTTAATTTTGCATAATTGAAATGAAAGATGAACTCTTTGGTTTCTCGTGCTGACTCACCAACCAAAAAGGAACATAGTTACCAATAGACATTGTAGAACATCAGAACTTTAGTATTGACTCGTCAGCATTAAAATTCCTTTGATCCAAAAGACAATAACATAAAATTCTTGTTTATTTTTTACTAGTATTTAAATAGACTGAATTTCAACAGATAAGTCACCCCAAAATGTTACTATGTGAAACAGGCTGATCTTCAAAATAATAATCGATAAATTGGTATGATAAAGCCATGTTATTGAAATAAAACTTGTTAATAATTTTTTGTTGCTGTTGCTCAACACTTGGAACAAGGGAGTAGGACTAATATGTTCCTAACCAAAATTCTTCACAACAATTATAAAAAATACAAATATTGTTTGTATTACCGTATATCTGCAGAGAGTTTTTTTGCAAGTACATATATCCAATTTTGTTGATTCAGACACAAGGGTAAAAAACGAATAAAAAAAAACAAAATTTCATAACGTATTCAAGATTAAATACTTTCTAGTCTGGTTGTCCTAAATCATTTGCAAGTCTCATATTTTTTGTATATAAAAGTTTAAATTTAAAAAAAAGAATAGATAATTGTCAGGTAGTTAAAGATTTACGGATTTAAAAAATAGATTATGATGAGAAAGTATACAGCACTAGATTAAAACAAAGCAATTTGGCACTGCCGCACTCTTTGTTTATTTAAGAAATTTTGAAAAGTTATTAAGGCAATGTTGTAATTCTAATGTGTAAAGGCCCAGCTATTATAATTTAATTGGCCTACAGGTATAAACATGTAATGGATCGTGCATTTCCTCTTTAAATATGGAAATAATATTTTTTTACAAAGATTTACAAATTTATTTCTGTTTAAAGGAAACAGTGGAAAATATTTTTATGTTAGGAACAGGGAAATCCAATCATTTTGTAAAACTACAGCTGTGATCAATTGCTTTTTCTTTTCATTTTGTAATTAGCGTATTAGAAACAAGAAAAGAAATATGAATATTGTTATTATATTATGTTATTAATAGGACATGTTTTGGTTTATATGTTTTTATGTCATTAATAACATGCCTTGCTTGTATTGTTCAAGGCCAAACATAAATTGTTTTATTTACAACCTCAATTCAATTTAATGCTATAAAGCTCATCCTCCAAAGGCATAATACAGTGCTTGGCTGTAAAGCAAGTTTGGTTGTCACTGATTCCATATTCTCTGACATTGTGGCAGCGAGTCTGTATTGGAGAAACAATATTTGTATAATTTTTCATACCCTCAAAATAAAGACATCTTGACAATTACATGTCAAACCTTGTAAATTTTGTATTAGCATATATTGAAAGCTAGCCCAAATAGAAGGATTTTAAAAAAACCGCAAGTCCCACAGATGCTTAGAACATGTCTAGCATTGGCAAACTTTTTTCCCTCTCATTTGTTAGGCATGTTGTTGAGGACAAAAATACAAAGAAAACGACTTTAATTTATATATGAGCGGGATGAGTGGTAAGAAATCAATCTTTTGACTATTATATCCTGTTATCGCCTCTGGTCTTTGGTGCATAACATGGCTGCAATAAAAGTTGACATAAAGCTCTTCAACAGAAGGTTCAGGGTGGAATTGGGTCACAGCAACTCTGAATTGGTACCGACCCCTTCGAAAATGAGTTAGTTTCTTTGGAACAAGCACCCCCCCCCCAAAAAAAAAAAAAAAAAAAAAAAAATGGAATCAGGAAGGAGTGCAAACTACAGTGCTCAGTGGACTCCTCAAGTACCTGGTATCAATAAAAAAAGAATGCTTAGTGCTTATAGCTTCTGGTTAAGACACGAGAAAAATGCAGAGCAGCCAGAGCTTGTTCCTGGTTGAGAAAAACAAAATACCTCGATACCTACGTAATATATATTTACTTGATTTTGCCAGGAGGAGTAAAATAACTATATAAATAATGTAAAATAATATATAAATAAATAACTATTTAAACAGCTACGGCTTGTAGAAATGCAGGAAGCCTTCTGGATGATGGTCCTGTAATGGCCAGGTAAAAATTGGTTTTGATGAAGTTCTGAGGCGTTAAAAATGAGCAAGCGCAGAATCACTAAGAGAAGCTGATTTTTTGTCAGTAATCTTTGTGTGAATCACCTCTTTAGCATACATTTATTTGCTCTACAAATTGTTATTACTATTTTTTCCCTGATTAATGAAAAATTAAATCTTTTTCTGTATTCACTTCCTTTGGTGCAGGTCTCCCACAACCCAACTTTGTCAGCAACTCAAGTCCAATCACTGTTGGATGGATACGCTCAATGTCCGGAATCGCCTGACAAGAGACTGAAAAGCTTTGCTTGCTGTCCATATGCCCACAGGCTATGGATAATGAGGATCTCAAAACGGTTTGTGAAAGAGTGATTATCAGGAGTTGACTTACATCCCTAAGCAACTTTATAGTTCATTTGTGCCCACACAACTACATGAGCTGCTTGAAAGAAATGATTCTGGTGTAGTTTCATGAGGGTGAACTCAACACCCTGATTTCCATGCCTTAAGGTCCGCTACTTGATCCAATGGGCCTGCAGTTTCATATGGCACTTTGAGGTCCAGGTCCAGGACAAATATTTCCCCCTCATCGATAGCAACAATATCCAGGCAGGGTCTAGTCCCATCAACTACTTGGAGGGGAGGTTCGATGGCAATTAGACCTGGAGGCACTGATCATGCCTCCGTATAATCTTTGAGTGATTCTCCGGGGACAGCACATGGAGAGCGGCTCTGTACCAGCCCCGCTTCTCCTACATTTGGCTGGTATACTAGAGTCCACCTCCTAATTGCATCCCTTTAACCCATTGAATTGGTTCTAAAATGGAACCTAGACTCGTAATGAATCAAATATCCATCATGAAGCAATCAGTTGCCCTGTTTTCATACTGTGCTCTGTTGTCCCTTAGGCTGCACAATTCTCCAGTTCCCTCCAATACAATCATGTTGCCAACGCTACAAATTCCCATAGGGAGTCATTCTGCCAAACCAAGGCATGACATCATAAATTCCATTACACAAAATAAGGTAATTTGCCGGCAAAAATATTTCTATAATACATCTGTACATTAACAAAATTATGGATATTTCAGATGACATTCTTTTTTACTATATTGTCGCAAGTTTGAGTTTCAACTAAAAATACTTTCAAAATATGCTTGATTCAACTCGCTTGTCCTACCTAAGCAGAATCTGATTGGTCCGGACTCACCTAGCTTACACGTTCAGTACATGCACAAGCACCCTATGTTAAAAATCCAATGGGCCAGTGGGAGCCTCAGCTGCGTCCTAGCCCCTTAATTTTCTTTGACAAATGTAGAAGTCAGCTTTGTGAGGGCTCATTCTACCTGTTCTACCCAGGCTCAGTTTAATCCAAGTTATCCTACAATGCGTTTCGCCATACTCGTTCTGACATACCAGATTTTTTATTTATAGAGAATAATATATGTTATATCATACGCCAGTTCGTTTTTGCCCCATGTAATAGTGTAAGTGTGGCCTCTTTATTTAAAAATATTTAATTTTTTTAGATGTGCAGTATGACGTATTTAGATAATTCTATAAAATGCAGTACACAAAGTGATGGAAAAACATCTGAGCATTCTAGTTTTTCAAGCAGGCAGAGTGGGTCACAGCCTGAGTTACAAAGGCTTAAGGCGCTGCCCATACTGAACAAGCTAAGTGTGAAAAAGCACCTGCCACCAATTCACGTTTGAAATCAGTTCAGTCCATACTGCAGTGTTCCACACGCTTTAGGGTTTGGAATATGAAGATAATGTGAGGTGGCTTGCTAGCTTCATGTTTCACACCTTCAGATTTAACAAATACTACAGTAACAGTTAAATTGGCCTTAACTCATCGAGGAACAAGTATGAGCACATATTATGTGTGCTTTTGGCAAAAAACTATTTTTAGTACATTCAACAATAAAAAATATTGCTTTAATATAAGTATTTATATTAGTTTGAAAATTCATGTATACTCTGTATCTATTTACTCAGCTGCTAAGGTTTACTTTAAAAAAAAAATCTAATCTATTTTATTTCTGTATGCATGTTTCAGGTTTAAAGATAGATATAATTATTAAATATTTAACTCTTTTATTGACAGAAATAGTATATCTTTTAAGTTTAATATAATTTCGTCTTCAAAATTAATTTTGAATAATTTTATCTGTACATTTCATAACTCCCATTTATTTACATTTGTATGCACAATTCTTTCTATAGTAATTTACATTAAAAGTTATTAAAAAAAAAAGAAAAAAAAAAGAGTGGTTTATATATCAAAAAGTACTTACATGTTTTTTTTTTAATTATTACAAAATAATCACGCAAATAAAAAGTTCCTTTATTTACAATATAATACATATTTAAATGTTACGTGAGAGGTGAAGGGAAATCAGCCAAATAACACTTTTGCACTTCATTTTATATAAAACAAATTATTTAATTTTTTTAAAGGATAAATTTGTATTGTTTATGGATCATTGAACGACATTATTTACAGGTATTTCACCACAAATGAAAATTTAAAAATCATATTTACAACACATTTTCTTCAGTCCTATAATTAAAACAGTTTTTATGAACCAATAAAAGTAATGGGTAAACGGTTAATAACAAAGAAATGAGGCAATGAGGAATCGTAAAAAAATTCTCAAGACTTTTTTTTGTAATAACTATTTCTTTTGATTTCGATGAATAACAATAAAAGTGAATCTGAACAGATAAAATTTGATATACAAATAGTTTATATTTATCTCCTGATGTATTATTTCACAAACGCCTCAGCAGGAACAGCCCCTGTTTTTTGCAACTCAGAAAATGAGAAGACAGCTTGGTCATAATTCCATTCAGTCTCGTTTAAGCATCTGTAGAAGAAATTATAATTATAAACACTATCCTAAGGAGGCACATAAGGTCATGACTTACTTTTCCGACCACATCAGGTTCATGCCGGTATGGTTCGAGAGCCTGATGACCATCGCCTGCTTAGTGGTGACATCCATTTGAGCTGGACTTATGGCCGACGGATGACAAACTGAAGATGACACTCCAGCAACAGGAGACACAGCCACCGGTGGAGCATCTTTCACTTTGGCTATCTTCTGTGCAAATAGAATAATATGTTTACAGTTCGAGCTTTTTTTTTTAATTTAACTCCTTAACACTCATGGTACACCAGCTTGGCAAAATGCCTTAACACATTTGTTACAGCACTGTTTTGTTAAGACAATCTCAAAATAAGAATTGTTTTTAGTTTTAAAATCTATTTAGGTTTAGGTGGGGAACACCTGACTCATCGCTAAACATATATGGATTAATATAATAATTAAATAAGTTATTTATAAATATTTTCTCTTACTCTGAGCTGCTCTGTGCTTGCCGGTAAAATTGTGAGCTGTTCATTTATTATGCAAAAACCTGTCCCGACTGGTATGATAATGAAGACCCTAGAGAAATACTTGACAGTTGTATTTGTCTTATCTCTCTCCTTGAACAGGCCGCATACGTTTAATTGTATCAACTCCGGCTGTAATAAATTTAAAATAATAATAAAATAAGTATAATTACAGTCAAATTTAAAGTTAATACTCTCATTGTACTTACAGAAAATAATACAAGATCAACGACAAATGATGAAGGATCATGCTGTGTCTTAGACATAGTCTTTAAATGTTCGATTATGTGCAGTTTTCCTTTTTTGAGCAGGCGGACACGTTTTTCTACATTGGACACCCTGAATAAATTACGGCTGTTATGCAGATAACTAGACAACCTATAAAAATATTACATGATCAGTGAGAAAATTGTTAGTGAAACTTTTTTGAAAAAGACTCACTGTGTGTCAGACTGGTCGAGCATCGAGGAACAACAGTCATATGAGAACTGTGCATCATCGTGGTATGCCTCAAGAAGCATCGTACGGTCGTCGCTATCATAAATTTGATAATAGCGCTCGAGGAACATTTTTGATATGTTCATACCGTTGCCAGGGTCACACATGAAACTCGGCTTTGACGAAGGCAATTTTGTCTCATCTTCTCCAGTGTCAAATAGGATCGGCGGTGGAAGATTCAACCCATCCTTTAAAGATCATCCCGATATTTACAACAATTTCAGACTAAATAAGAATTTGATTGACTCACCAATTTGATGACCTTGGGGAATCTCTGCCTTACAGCCCTGAGAAACATAGAAACAACCAAAGTACAAGTCATAATTCAGTTTAACAATTCCAGATCAGAAGTCTCTCGCGTATTCAAAACAAAAAAAGGGAAGATTTATGTGTGGGAGATTTTAGAAACAAACTGAGGATGGAAGTACTGGATAAGAGATGGATTTAAAGTCAAAACTTGCTTTTTGAGTGAAAAATGGAGAAATAATATATCTAAATAAAATAAAAGTTGAATAACTGGTCTATGTCGCCAATCCAATGAACTTTTTATGGATGATAGGGGTGGGTTTAAGCTTATAACAGATAAAATTATTCAGAAATGATGACAATTTAGTGACTTTTTTTTAAACTCAAACTATAACTGCAACCTTTTTAAAATATTTTTTTATTTTACCATTTTATTTTATATGTTTTCAAGTTGCCAATAACTTCCAAAACCCTCTATAAAAAGAAAAAAAAAATACAAATAAACGCAAATATACTCATGGGTGTTTGTAAAAATTCAAACGAATAAAATGGAAGTTTTCAAATTGTTCCCATATCGTCCTCATGAGGGGAGGTTCAGATGAAACTCTCAGCAGCAAAGTGCCAAAAGGCCCTTCCAATGCTGAGTACAGAACTACTCGCATAATGCATAGTCGTCTTTCCTGGATAACATGAAGAAACAACGAAGGTGAGTTCGAACAATGCGAACCACACCGGTCATATGCAATCACCTCACAGCGAACACGATGAACTCACAACTGCCAGCAAAAGTTTGAATTTTTCAACACCCACTATGTATACGCTTTGAGATTTAATAGTTGTCAAGAATTTTGAAAGTTTTACAAGGCTATTTAACAGATTTTTACAATTTTGAGGAATAAATAAAATCTCCCACTGCACCTTCCTTTTATCTTTTCTTTTTAATTATTATCATTATTATGTTTTAATGGGTGCATACAAATTGTCAGTAGATACATGTAAGGTAAAATAAAACATTAAATTAATATTTTCCAAAAAAGCATATTCACTAGATGGTGCATTTCAAATTTTCAATGCAATTCAAAAGAAAAATGGATAGCAAATAGAAGATTTTTCAAGAAAAAAAAATGTAAAAGTTTTTGGATTGGTTGATGCGTTTTTAATACATAAATTTTGTATTTTCTATCTAAAAAAATAAAACAACTTTATTTTTAATGAGGGTGTTTCAACTATGAGGTTATATGAACCCTCGGGGTGACGGTGTTTTTGAAAGGGGAACAAAAAGTTTGTAAGCCTGTTGGGTTCAAAAGCAGGGCTGCTGGATTCGAACGCGGGACCTTTATCTTACAGTGACGGGCCTAAACCATTAGGGCCACCGACACCCCTTAGAAGAATTTGATTCAAAAATTTAAAAAAATTTTTTTTCCCAATATAAAAGAAATGTTAGGAAGTCATTATTTTAAAAAAGAAATTATTTAATATTCCTCTATTTTAACAAAGGCTGTAAACATTTTTTAAGGATCCACACATTTACAATCGTTTTGTTTTAATTACAAGCTTGTATTTTACATTAAATAATTTTTAACAAGTTAATTTTCTTTATTTGAATTTAAAAGGCAAAACAAGTTTGATAGGAAAGACTTTTTCTTCTCTATATATTTTTTTGGTACCATATTCTCTTTTATAAATGGCTAAGCAATAAATAGTTTCACTTAAATGCTGACATTTCTTGAAAAAATGTTCCACAGTTCTCAATAACAGAAGAAGACCAGATAAAAGTTGTTGTCAGATGTTGAAATGGCCTCATAAAATTGTTTGAAAGAATCCGTATATGTTGCTACCATTGAACAGTGATGTACAGTTGAAATTGGTGGTTTCGTATAATATATAAACTTTTCTCTTCACTATTTTAAAAATTTATGCAATCCTTGCTGTCCATGTCTAGTGAATGATACGACCATTCCTGAAAATCAGTTAAATTTGATGGTCGAGCATCCAACCATGATGACATTTTTTATACATTTAATACGATGCATGTTGACGTAGTTTAAACAGCTGATGTATTTAGCTCTCATCCTCTCGTTAAATTTTTAGCCGTTAAAATCCATGAATAGTCCAACGATGATGAAGTTAATACTGCTGCTTCCTGTAGAGCGCTACACCCCTTAAGAAGTTTGGTTTGAAGTATTAACCAATACTTGATTGATCCAATAATGATCTTGACTTAATTGGATCTTTTTAAAATACTGATATTCCATTGAGCAAGACATCATCCTAGGAAGTTTATGTTCAAATATTTACCAATAGTTTACGAATAAACTCAATAGATCCAAATTTTTTATTTTATCTGCTAAGCTGGCAACACTGTTGGGAGGAGTTTTCGCAGATTCGAGCTGCATACAAGTGAATGCGTGGCTGCTGAATACTCGTGAACCTTGTACGTCTTAATAGTTGCCCCCTCGCTAGGACAGCTAGTTGCCTTGGCAATTGTCAGCATCTCGTTTTTTTGTTTGATTGTCAACATTTGGCTTCTTCAGTAAGACGGCCTAATGATTCATTTTAAAAGGAAGATCTGGGACTGTGTCTCACTCTCTTCCATAATTAATTTCAAAATACAATCAAATCCATGTTGACTTTTTTTTTTTAAACAAAATCTCTTGAAGAATCATTCAATCCATGTGATACACACTAAGGGCTTTTGTCAAGCCCTTCTGAAAAATTTCAGAAGTTTGCAGTCAATGTAACTTAGATAAGTGGAATTCAAATGAATCTAATAGACGTCTGTCGAAGATTGGGTTTACTCCTTTTTCTTCCAAGTTTCTCACCCGAAACACTGATTCTGGAATGGATTCTTTCAAAAATATAGCTGGGAGTGTTGTCATCTCCAGAATTGAACGTAGAATCAATGAAAATTGATGACGTAAATATGTGTTGGCAATTGATCAACCACAACAAACATTTTTTAAATGGTTTGGATCATTAACAAAATCTTTGTTGTCATTTGAATGGTTTTACATAGCAATACCTGATTTGTATAAGTAACATATAAGTGCTTCTTGAAAAACAATCAGTCCATGCTGTACTTGCTCAAATGTATTTTTTTCACGCAATTACACAAATTTATATTTCTTAAAGAAATAATTGATCTAAACCACTTTTTTTAATTGTAACAATTTGTTTTTTTTTTAATTTTTTTGTTTTTGTTAAAACATTGGTATTTAAAAGTCTTGCCTTAAAGCAGACTTCTGAAAGGAGGACCAGTAAAAACTTTAATAAAATAGTTATTTATTATCTGCAGGCCAATCAATGCAACGTACTTTATTTTTGGACAGAACAATATTTGAGGGTAGAAGTTTTCTTGTAGATAATTTGATCTGGTTTATTCCACACACCATAATTTAAGGTTAAACTCTCCAATGTTCGAGATTAAATAAAACAGCAATATTTTGCCATATCACTTCTTCTTGTCTTTCTATTGGCCATACAATTTCGGAGTCAATTGGAGTTAACTTTGATGATACTTTAATGAAGAGACGAAAAATTGATGATATCATAACGGTTTTTCATTTCCTGAACAGTGCCAATCATATTTTAATCAATGCTAATAGGTTTAATAGTAAAAATTTGAACTACAACCTTTGCATATAAGCAGTTTTTTTTTCTTATATTTAGTGGTTATTTTCTCTTTAGACCAAAATGAGTATAGACGAAAGGTAGATTATCTGATGAGCACTAATAAAATATCTTGATTTGGTTTCATTGGGAAAATGATTCTTTTAAGACTTTACATGACCCAACACATAAAATTGTTTGTCATGTGTGGAGCATTTTTCCCCATTAATTATGACGGTCAGTTTTATGTAATCCTGATCCTGATCTTCGCTGACATTGTGATTATAATTTTCATGATGACACTCGGCACATATTTCGAAAATGTCTTATAATTTTCATGAAGAGTATTTGTTATTTATGATTTCGCAACCTGAAGATGCAAAAAATTGATGTCATAAATATAACTTTTCAGTTCTTTTTACATTTTTTTAAAAATGAATTATAAACATTTAATTTATCAAAAAACAATAATAAAAACAGAATTTTTATAAAAAAACAAACAAAATTAACAGAAAAAATAGGCTAATGTTTACATAAATGAGGAGTATTAAATAATTATAGTTTTTTTGCATTATCTTATTTTGTTGTCAACGCATCTTTTTGTTTTAATAATTCAGAAAATAAAAATTTATAAACTGTATTTTTTCTAAGATCAAATTAAAACCCATTTTCACAAGCAAAGTGAACAAATTTTGGCTGAATCCTCTCATAGGATGGTTTGGAAGAGTTGACATCCGTCCTAAAATACCTGGAAATCTGGTTTCATCGTGGTCATACTTGCCGTTATTCACCTCGACAGAGAATCCAAATTTCGTGAGGCTTGGACATATTTCTCTTTCACAAAGGATCGGAAACACAAATGGCTTTACCTTACATACTCCTCGTGATTTTGATACTTGGCGCAAAGCGGATTCCCATCTAGGTTGACTTCTTCCAAGTTCATGCCTTTCAAGGTGTCTAGCTGGCGTATGTCTCGTATCTAGTGATTAAAAAGGACAAAATATTAATACTTTTACATAATTACCACTGTGCCTCTTGGACATTCTAAGATTGAATTTCAAAGGTTTAAAGTAAAACTTACTCTGTTATGTGATAAAGAGAGCGATTTGAGGTGTGGTAGCTTATCAAATACTGTCTTTATTATGTCGAGCTGTTGGATTTTGTTGTACGACATGTCGATGGCAGTAACATCAGGGATTGAGTCAGAAATAATGTCAATGGCATTCATCATCACATTTGATCGGCTCAAAGGGCAAAACATATTTTCCGCTAACAGAACTGAAAAAAATAAAAATAAATAAAGATTTACAAAGTATTGTGCTGTTCACATAGTCTTCGGACAAATCATTCATTTAAATCTATATAAAATAATTGACATCTCTTTGAAGTACTTTTCCTTTAAGTCTTTCAAATGTCCATATCGGTTATTACAATAGTATTTGGGAAAAAAAGTTATTGAACTAATTTTGAAAAGTTTTATAACATTTGTATGACCCTGTTTTTGCGTCATACTCCTGCAAGTGGAAAATAAGAAGGAAATTTTTGTTTGCACTTGGGTGCCTGGTATCAGCCAGAATTTTGCCACTTTCAGAAGTTGGTTGGTATTATTTTGCCAATTGAATCCTTTGACGATGTATGATATCTATCATCTTTATAGAGTGAGTACAGGTTCTGTTGGTTGTTGTTTTTCTTCTTGTTATTTATTTAATAGAGCAAATGATAAGTGTGAACTTGTAATCATTTGTATTTTTAAGTTTTCTAAGTTCTGCAAAACGGAGTATTTCATGCCTTCACGATAAATACATATAATATAATAATGTTAACTTAAAAAATTTATATGTAACGAAAGTTTGAACAAACTTACTCGGGTCGGAATGAAATTTAGAAAGGTCCAAAGATTTTTGGTATGCACTGTATCGAGTTGACATCACCTTCTTCATCATTTCAATTATTTTGGTGTCAATTTCTAGAATAGGTGTGTACGGCCTGACCCTTATGGAAAGCTGATAAAACATTAAAAAAAAAAAAAAAAATTAAAGCCAACTGATACATTTTTAAATATACTCAGCATACTTTGCGGCCATCAGTGACGGTGATTCTTTTATCGGCATTGAGTAAATCCTCTGCTGTTACACGATCATCAACAACGAATGATGTACCATCTCGTCCGACTTTATACTGAAACAATGTTTTAAAAGTTTATTTATTGAAAGGACCTTATTTAAAGCCACTACTTACATTCATAGGCAACAATGGTGTTGGTTTGATGTAATTTGACAGTAGTTTAAGCAAATAGTCTTTTCCGTACCTGTTCCCGTAATAAATCTGCAGAAAAATATATATTTTTAATGAAACACATCTGAATATTTTCATTGGTTTTCAAAAACCCTTACTTCAACTTTAAACCAGTTGACACCATTGTCAGGAAGTGTCCTCCTTCTATTTGCTCTCCTTCCATCACCTTTGGAGTTGCTAAAAACAATAATAACTATAAATTAAACAATTAAACCTGAAAAAGGTTGAAAAAAAGCATTCTTTTTAGTTTTGACAAATTATTCTGTTAGTTCCTAGAGTTTTTCTTCTGGCTTTAAATCCATTATAGTTCAGGTAAAATTTTAAAAACTAAATTTTAAGAACACATTTTTTTTAATAACAGGCCTCACTCGTAAAAAATATGTATATATATTTCCTCCCAAAGGCACTTTAATAACACAAGGCATTGTAATTCTCTCCAAATAATCACTTCTCGAGCATAATGCCAATCTGTATTTATTTTACGAATTGATATTTTAAAACAGATAAGCATTCACTTATTTTGCATTAGTCTTTTTAAATCAACCACACAGTTGGAAGACTCACGATAGAAGACTGCTGGATCGGATACGGAAGAACCTGTTGTCATATTTAATCCTTAATTTGTTCACCGGTTCAATACCGAAACTAAAAACATAAAGGAAACTTTTCACTTTTTCTTCCCTGTCAATTTTTAGCAGACAACTTTCAAAGGATGTAACATTTATATAAAGGTTGAAAGAGTGGAACAAAATTGGGAGGAAAATGCCCCAATGTTTTTATATATATATTTTTAAAGGCCATTGAAACTTTTAATCAACAATAAATTTAACTATACAATAAACTTCTTAATTTAAGATACTGTTGATTACACATGCTGACTTGAATACTTCATTAATTTATTTTCTTTCTTTTCCTAACATTCATGTTGACAGAATATTCAGTAAGAGTGCTATTGTTTTTATTATTGATGATTCATCCGTAACCATCAAATTAGATTTTTTTTTTTAAATTACGAAAACCTTAATGAAAAGAAGTTAATATTGAATCTCAGCTCTACAATTTCAATAAACTTTGTTGTGAATTATCTGTAAAAGTAAAATAAAAGGCTAAGATTCAAAATGTAGTTTACTTTGCATTGATTTTGAAATAACATCTTCTTTGTTTTATCCGACATGGGTTCGACTTGCTCAGAAATAAATTTGTGTCGATAGTTTCTGCTTGTTTTTTGTCCATAGACTCTCTCCCGCTTCTTAAAAATCTGTAATTATATACCGATTACAGGACCTACTAACGCCGGGAGTTTAATTGAAAGAGTTTGAAACAAATTTCGATCTAAATCTATCACAATATCAAATAAGTCAAATACAACACTTACAATCTATCCGACTTGGAACCTCGGCTGTCTGTTATCATTTCGATGTCAGTATCTTTCATGAAATCGTCGAAGTTCTTCCAGGAGCGGAATTTTCTGTTCGACATCTTCGTGTTCTTAAAAGATACTCTTCTAATAACATCATGCTCCTTCCTGTCATCATGTTCGAAACCTAAAACATTTTTCAATTAATAATTAACAATGATGGCAACCAGGCAACTTCAATATTTTTTTAAAAAGTTATTTAGAGATTGTGAGATGCGGTCTGGTGTGATGTAGATTTAGAAAAAAAATTTCTTTGTTGTGATCATCCTCATCAGGGCCTGGGATTTACTAAGATTGCTTAAATTATACAAATATATAAGATATGACTATGAATTTATACAATGATTTACACAATATAGAAATTTTAGGTTTAATCAACTATTTCTACTCACTCAAATTGTTTGTTTTCAGTGTAGATGTGTAACTGCTATGTGTCGTGTTAAGAGGGTTAATGAGATATTAATGTTCTTTTGTTTATATACGTGTGTATATAAAATAATCATTTTTACAAACAACTTTTGGCATAGCCATTGTTAACAGGCCCAATATTTGCAGACTTAATAATAAAATACTTAAATACTTTGATTAAGCCTAAAATTTCTGTATTATGTACATCATTCTTTAAATTCATAGTGATATTTTATATGTATTTATATAATTTAAACAATTACAGGCCCTGACGATGATCTCAATAAAGATCGAAACGGCACGACAAAGAAAATGTTTTTCTAAACCTATATCACACCAGACCGCATCTAACGATCTTTAAATATTCATTACATAACGGTCACTAAATATTACACAAGTTTTTTTTTTATTAGACCTGTTTTATAAGACTACTTCAATATAAATTATTGTAATTGATAATTTATTTCAAACTAACTGAATTTACTTCTGTTAAAAATAGTTGAGATTTTTTAATTTTAACACTTTATTGCCTAAAACCTAAGGTAATTTAAGCTTGTTTTCATTCTACACTAAATAAATGCAATTATGCAATGTTTGTAACTTGAACAGAAAATAGATTTTAGTTATCAATAGAAAATATGATTAAAAAAAAAATCGTCTAGATGCTAACTTAAATAAGATTAAGTTCAATAATTAATAGACAAATTGGATGTGAATATCAACAAAAAATTGGAAAAGTTGATATTTTTGAAAAATCCTATCCAGTTTAACCAGTTGATAATGTAAGGTTGGGACAAAATTTTTGAATTTTGACCTTGCTCCAGTTTGCACAACTATCTCACTGTTTCATACTAAATTATATATATTACTAGCTTTGCAACCAACATTTATAGGAAAATCAAATCATCCTAACATAAAATGAAATATTGTACATTTGACAGAGGCAAAATTAGCAGAAATAGAAGGGTTCAGCGTTTTGGTAACCTTACTTCCATCCCTGTTGCCCTCTATCAAGTCAATGATACATTATTTATTTATTTTTTTAAATATGAGGATGTGAGGTTTTTCCTCTTCAAAACTGAAATAATGGTCATAACAAAATTAATAATATTATGAGGGTAAAATGGATCTTTGACCTTTTTTTTTACCTTACACTAACTTAAAATCCAGTTTAATGCTTGATGGTCTTTAAAAAAGCTGGAAGTGACTATAAATAATAAATAACAACAAAAATAGTAATGAACAATAAATTTGAAAATTCATAGGTTTCCTTGGTTAAATATAAAAATTCATTCTACTGTGTTTAAGCATGCCAACAAAATATATACTGAGGTGGATTAATAAATAAGCACTTTATGAGATAATTGTTAATGTTCTAATAAGAAATAAATTTGCTGACAATATTAGTAGATTGTTAGTACGTAAGATATAGTATAAATGTTACATTTATTATTGTACAGTAACTATTTGTTAGTCCTTACATGAGAGGAATAAATTATTGTAAGCAATTCCTCATAACATCGAAACCAGCCTTAATATATACCATGACAAAACAGACAGGATGGGAAATACATTTTTAAAAAATATTAAAAAAATAAAATAAAATAATAAAAAAATAAAATAAAAAATCTTACTATCATATCTTCGGAAATCTTCATATCTCGCGTTCCTTTTAGTCTTTCCTTTGCCCATTTTTTCCACTAGTATAGGAACTTCGACGTACTAGAGCTACTTTCTGAACAATGGGCAATGTACCAAGGCAAAGGTAAGGTGTAACTGTTGTATTGAAGTTATATGAACTGATGACTAAATCCTCATAGGGAAATTCCTGTAAACAAAATCCTCTTGTACTAGGTTCCAAGGGGTCCAGTATATATGCTAAGTTTGGACAACTGCTATACATTCAGGTATACAGTTGAAAAAAGTGCATTTTTTTTATAAGAAATACATTTTTTCTTAAGAGAAATTTGGAAAAATGAAATGAAAAATGTGTTGACACAAGCGTTTAGCACGGACGCAATACTATAGGAACTAATTTTCAAGGTGAAATGTGATCAACATTAATGTAAAAAATACAGGAAAAATCAATCGTGTTAGTGTTGATAATTGTTTCTGTGCGATGTATAAGAAAGAGATTATGACCATTTGTGTAACGTCATAGAATAATAAAAAATTAAAATGTATATTTTGTAATAAGAATATTCTATAAGAAATAAATTCATTGTATAGTTCAATAAAAAACATTAATTTTTTAGCATATTCTCTTTAAAATTGAATAGATTTGCTTCCAATGACTGACAAGTAATAAAAATACTCATCAAAAAGATAACACCCACAATATAGTTACAAAAGGAGTGAATTGGATTAAAAAGTTATTATCAAAAAGTTCAAATAATTATGAGTAGAATTGGTTTCTTATGGTTAAAACACTGTTAATAGTTAAAAATTTGGTTAAAAAAGTATTTTGCCATTTTGTATAGCTGTTTAGAGGTTTAGATTTAGCCAATAAAATGTGATGACGTCAATTCTGGGAAAATTCTATCGCAAGACTTATCTCTTGCTTATCTTGTTTATCAACAGATTTTTTTTTAGGAAGCACCTTTACATTTTTTATTTTACAATTTTATTTCTCAATAACCTTCAAACTACAGGTAACGAAATTTTTTCTTCACAATGTAATTTCATCAAGTATGACTTGATACTACCAACTCTGTCACTACTCCTGACCAACTATTTAGTTTTTGCCACTGTGCAAGATGGTCTTAAATCTTACACTATATAAAATTTCATGTTGTTGGAATGTCATGTAGTAGACTAAATTATGCAGAGAAAAGGAGGGAAAATTCAAAAAGGTGGGGTTGAGATGGGAGGTTGGTGTCTGAGTGGATCTAAGTCACGATAGTGTGGTAGAGCAGCAGCGTATTTAGTCGAAGGTCGTGGGCTCGAATCCGCTCGTGACTTTTTTATCTCAACCAAAACCTTAATTAAAGATTAATATGCAAAGAAAGTTGAGATGATACATTAGTGCCACAATGGGACTTGAAGCTATGGCTTTAGGAGAAATGTTAAGTTTCAAATGCTTAGCAACAGGATTGCATCTTATTTATGTAAACTGATGTCTGAATGTCATACCAAAATTTGTAACATGGCAGTCACAAATTGACAGAGAATAGCTATAATTTATTCCGTATTATATAACAGTAAACTAATACAAAACCTCTCTCAAAGTTCCTTATTTTTGCAAGAAAAGTTATTGTTGTACCATATTGGCCAAATGAAAGCTGACGAGAACTGGGGAAACATTGACACAAGGCATTTTGTGACCTACTGAGAGGACTCGTTTAACTAGAAATAAGGCACAGGTACCAAGTGAATTATTCAACCAAACAGTAAAAATTGGCCAGTAAGCTAGGAATTGAAAGAGAATAGCGTCAATTTTATGTCATATTATATAACCCATATGTTTTTAGTTAGTCCTATTTAACCAAAGTAATGATTAAAATAATATTACATAACATTAACCAAAATACAAAGCCCTTGTTTACCTGGCCAGTCTACTGATTCCTTATCAAATGAAGAAAAGCACAGAATGTCTTTGTCCTCACTGATTTCAGGGCTGAACATCTCATTTCCAAATAACAAAATTCTCTTTTTCTCTCATAGTACCTTATTTTTGTATAAACGTTTGTTCAATTACAAACTGAAAGGTATGGTTGAGCCCTGGGGAAATGTTGATGCAAGTCATTTCGTGACCTATCGAAGAGGACCATCCAGTGAGTTACTCAATAAGTCTGCATCAAAATGTTTTATAGCAGGTATAATATTGAAACTTTTTGTCTGGTTATTGGGTTAACTACTGCCTGGTTGCCATATTGAAAAAAATTTTTTATACTGTATGTATATACACTTTCATGTTAATAAAAAGTTTTGAACTGTTATTTAAGTAAACTGTTGCCACGACTCTGTGTTATTAAAATTCAAAGCCCTCAATTCAGCCAACCAGTCTACCGATTCCATATCAGAGGAAAAAGAGTACAGAACGCCTCTGACCTCCAGGTTTCAGGGCTGAACATCTCATTGCCAAATAACAATTCTCCTTTTCTCTCATAATTCCTTGTGTGGTCAGTGTCCCAGTGAATAATTACTCAATAGTCCAGAGTCAGGGTACTTTACTTTTGTTAAAATATGAGAAAAGGTTGTTTGACGGCTTACATTACTGACTGTGGCTAAGTATTAGGAAACATCAAATCAGTTTCATCAAAGTTTTGAAGCATATTGACACTTTTTGCATGGTTATCATATGAATGAATGTTTACATAAATCATTACAGTACAATTATAACCACAGAGTGTAGGGAAGTGATGTGCACTATAACTTCCTTCTACAATTTGATTTAAATGTGTACATAAAAGTTATTTAGCATGCAAGATTGTAACATGAAAAAAATACGTTCAAAAAACCACAAACAGAAGGATTTAACCTAATGTATAAATAAATAGGTAAAAATACATTTATGATAAATAATTAAAAATACATTTGAATAAGTAAATAAATAAATATTGTTATGACAGGCAATTCCAATTTCTAACTAGATAAGATTAAACTTCAGGTACAAAATACTTAATTTGCCTGTTTCTATTAAGCTGGTAAGCCACCCTCCCCACAATGGACCTGCAAATTAGATTTGTGAGTCCCTCATACACTTAATTTTTTTTTTAACCATATTATGTATTTCCTCCTTTATCCATTCTACGTTCGTATTTTCAGTGTACCAGACTTTATCGAATGACGTTTAGAAATTGTTGTTTGTAACGTTCCTTCTATAATGTTTTACCTGATGAAGGACTACATAAATTCGAAACATCAGAGAGGAAAACACAAACATGAACTGCTGAGTTTTTCATTCTCTGGCCGCCAACCTGACAAATTCTCCAAATGTACCTACCGAATAGGTCTGTTGATAAAAAGTCAGCGTCACAAGCGGGATGAGGTGTCTGAGTGGATTTAAGTCACAATTGCTCAAGTGGTAGAGCAGCAGCTTATTTAGCCGAAGGTCGTGGGATCGAATCCCGCTCGTGACACTGACTCTTTTATCTCAACCAATACCTTACATAAAGGTTAATTAATTGAAAGATGTTACTTGGTCAATTGGACCACGAAAACTAGTGAATTGAAACAGTTTTTAACAAAAGTGATATCTTTTTTTCTATTTACCATTTTACCAATTTATTTTATAATCGTTTCTTATTATTTACCATAATTTATTGTGTTTCAGGGTTTGTAAATGAAAAACTTGTTTATAATTTAACAATTGTTTGTGTTACATAATAAGGAAATGTTAGAAAACAATAAGTTTCTTATAAAATAAAAAGCCAGTTTTTATTATAGGACTGAAAAGAAATGTGGCCGAAAGGTTAAAAGAGAATTATAACGGTAAATGGTGAAAAAATCCCTTGAAAGGAATACTAGAGGATTTGCGTCTTTTATGGAAAGCGTGTCGTCGGACCTTGACCAGATCGAGACCAACTTTCTTCAGTCGAATCATTTTCTTTGTAAATTTCATAAGAAGAAATAATAACACAACTTACTTTGTCGAGGGAAACAATGTGTCCACGAGTTGGAAAAACTGGTAAAATAAGATTCCCAGCTTAACGAATAGGTTATGAGCGTCGAGTATCTTTTAAATATTTTATAATAGAAAATAAGGAAAACATGTAAAAGTTGATTACCTTTGTTGTTGAACCTGTCTCTTGACTGTTTATTTATGTATTTGGGCATTTTTAACACTGGTACGACTCAAAAAGAAAAACACGACCGAAGGTGCGAGGGCGAAAGACTCGTGTCTTTGGATCCGACTCAGGGCTTTTGTACCCGAAAAAAACAAGAAAACAAAACAAAAAAAAACAGCTCCACTTCCCGACGGACTCCTATTTCCTATTTGGGTCGAAGAAAAAACAACTTTGACTACCAACAAAATGAAAACGGCGTTTTTACACTTTCCCGTCCAGTCAATTGGGTCAGGATTTAAGGTACGGTGGTGCCGTCTTCTTGCCCAATTGACAAACACAACCGAATTCCCTTTTTACCACAACTTCCACACTGTTATCCAAAAATCCCCTCTTTTGTTTCTTTTACAAATATAAATATATATATATATTTTTTAAATAAAAACCTTAACGTGTTCACAATTTAAAACAAATTCGCACAAACACATCAAAAACAAACGCATAAAAAATGTCAATTCATAACCATTTTTTTAAACATAAGAAATGAGTGATGTATTTTGTTTGAACTGACGACATTAACTGTCTTTGTGTTCGTATTTGGTGAAATAGCGCCAATACTTCCCTGTGAAAAATGTTTTCCATTTTATTTCAAATTTTCTTCATTCTTAACACGAAATTTCTTCATAAAAAAATTCACTGTTTAAATCGTTAAATTTATTTTAAAAGACAAAAAAAAGCAATTAAGGCGGCTTTCACGCCAAAGTGGTTACCAGTAAAAAGAGAAGAAGCTAAGAAAACGAGAAAGAGAACTAGATGAACTCAGTGATTTTTTAAAAATAATTAATTTCGTTTAATCTCGTTCTCAACGAAGAAAACGAAACAGTATTCTGCTGTTCAATTCAACTAATTAAGTCCAATATGAATTTTTTTATTTATTTTGTACCTAAACAAATGAAACGGAAAAATTTTGAAAGTTGTTAAATTGATAATACAGCAAAACTGAAAACTTTTATCGATAAATAGAGAGATTATATGTGCACCGCGATCAGTATATTGGCCTTTTCATTTTTTTTTTGTCTAGAGCTCCTCGTTAAGCTTGAGGCGTTTTACCAAATCCCAAAGCTTTTTCAAGAGCTCCCGTGTGTATCCTTCAGGTTTTTCCACTCCTGGGATTAGGATTCTCAGCCTGTATAGGCCTAACAACCAGCATAAGACATGTTTCGCTGAGTCTTCGTCTTCCTGGCAATATATGCACATACTTCTTTCCACCATTCCAAGTCTAAACATATTCCCCTGGTGTCCAGTTAGCAATCCAACTGTTATTCTAATCTTAACACATTCTAGATTTGGTAGTTCTGCCATTAGTTCCTGTGATGGTCCTTTGATGAACTTTTTCATACGCTTCTGTTCTGGGCACATTGCCATTGAACATAGGACTTATTTTTAACCGTTTGTCTGTAGTTTGGTTGCCCCAAAAGGGTGTCCTCATCGAACATTCCTTGGCAAATTTATTGACCTTTTCATTGCTCCTCTACCTTGTGTGCCATATTAACCAGACAATAGTAATTTTGTTGTTTTCCCCAGTGTCTGACAGAGCCCTAATGATGATCCAGGAAATATTTAAAAAATGAATTAGATGACATTGTACTTAAATAAATTACACGGTACTGACAGGGCCTAAATAATTATATTGTTAATAAGAATACATGCCATCATTAGCATATTTAAATAGAAAATAAGGTAGGAAATAGTAGGGATTTTTTCTCCTTGGACAAAGACAATCTAATAGTTTTCTCACGGGATTTGAAATTTATTGCATAATTGGAAGCCAGAAACAAAGTTTAACAGGATTCTTGATAACAGTAATATTCAGTTTAACAGATTCAGCTGGAATAAGAAGAAAAATATACTTAGTTCCTAGCATAAATCTGTTAATGTTTGAATATTACAACCACACATGAAATTTCAACGGGTATGGAAACATGGTAAAAGCTGGATTTTACACCTGTTTAAGTATTTTTCAATGCCATGGATTTTAAACTAGAAAACAACACACACACACACAAAAATATACTGAGATGAGATTTTTTTTAAAATTTCAGTAACCACAATTCAGAGCAACTATGTCCAATGAAAAGAGAATGAACTAGTGTCTTATAAATGTGAAATAGGTCTTACAAGTGGTGGAGACAAATACAACATGAACATGAACAGACAGTATCCACATAGATATTTTGTAAACATAATGGAACAGAATGTTCAATTATAGTTATATATATATTTAGTATAATAATCAGAATTTAAACAATTAACTATCTTTTAATCTAAAAATCAGGCTCTTTAACTTATTAATGTTCAAATGGGTGAACATTTTCAGTATTGGGCCTGCCCTGAGAAATATCGAGTAATTGGGGAGTGAATGTGACTTATACTTTTGTTTGTAATAATTTAATTATTTTGTTTTTTGTAATAATTTAATTTAATAATTTTGTTTGTTTAATTGTTTAAATTCTTCAATTTTTATTATTTGCTTATGATCTGAAAATCTATTCCATAATCACTTCTCCTTCCGATTGCTTACANTCTTTCATTTTTGTTGTTCAGTTTTTACTCTTTAATTGTATTTTTATATTTATCATTTATATTTACCATTTATATTATTACCATGTATATACGTCCTTATTCTTTTATATATATTGTTATATAAAATGTTGTTATATATTGTTATTTATATATATATATATTTGTATTTTTACATATATTATTATATTTTTTGTTATTGTAAAATGTCTTTTTTATAGTGGATTTTGATCCGTAAATAAATAAATAAATAAATAAATACTTATTATACTTATGTAACTTACTTGTGTGACTTATTTAAACACCTGAGGTACAAATAAGAGACTAGCATTTTAAGATATTGACTTAGTTTTCAAATAAAAGCAGTCAGTAACAGATCGAGATGCTCAAATGGCTGCAGGATGAAAATACAAATGAAAGACCTGAAAAATAAGTAAAAATTCGCAGAGGGTCAGTTGACCTCAGTTGATTATTGGCCCTTAAACTTCCCACATTACTATTATTATAATTTTCTGTATAACCAGTATAACAACACAATATAACAATAATAATAATTATAATATACTTTTGCAGTTTTTGAAAAATAATTAACTTCTTAATATATTTTTAGCTTTTAATAAAAAATTATTGTTATGTCAAATTGCTATTTAATAAAGAAAAAAGTTAACTGGAAAATCGTTCCTCACCCTCCCCTATGAATTTATTTCTTTATGGACATTGTTTATTTGTGATAATCGTTACAAATTTATTAATCTGATTAAATAATTCAAATCACAGTTCCCAATGAAAACGTTCCCACTTGACAATAATTTTGAGGTAGGAGTGAAGGATGTGGTATAAGATATGAGGAGTTTGGAAGGATGTACTTTAGTTTGTATAGAATACCGTCATGCCACATATGGTCAAATGCTTGTGACACGCCTAGGAAGGTCCCCATACTTATTCTTTATGCTCTAAGCATGAGGATATGTGGTCTACAATGTGAAGCACCTGCTGAGTTGTAGAATGTTGAGAGCGAAATCCCTGCCACTTTTTATGTAAACAATAACACTTCACATAGATCTGCACATGCTGTTTTTTCATCCATCAAAACATATTACAGAAGTTTTTATTCTAAATTGCAAAATCTGACTAACACACAAATATGATTACTCCATTTCCCATAATTACCTCCTAAGCAACTGAAAAGAATATGGATAAGAGACCTCGTAAATGATTAATATAATTTTATTAATCCAGAGTGGCTGCCAATGGGTAGCTTTCTTTATAACGCTACATTATATTATGTATAATGTCACAATCATAAATTCAAATCCAATCTGCTGGCTGTATATAATACATGATGAAATAAATTTAAAAAAAAATTTCCTTTAAAAAATATAATAAATAAATAAATTTTGATCATTTTGGGCTAACTTTTCAATATTAAACTAATATGGAATGTAATAAAAATTAAATAAAAAAAAATTCTATACCAGACCACTTGAACTGCAATTATAATCTTAAATGTTTTTCTGAAAGTGATCTTTTTTGAAAACGTATTTTCATTTATGTTGACTCAAGAACTGATTTATTGATATACCAATTTTAATATTAATATTGAAATATTTTATTAGCGTAATCAATATAACACATCTAATTAATATTTTTCATGTATTATATATTTAAGTCATAGTGTCATCTTGTGAAATTTTAACAGTTTTAACATATCCAGGGACAATTTGAAAATTGAATACTTCAAACGTTCATTGAATATTAAAGCTGTTGCTTTAGTTTACTATTTCTTAATTTTCAATTTAGACTAATTGTCATTTATATTTTAAGATTTATATCTGTGCAACTTACAAAATGGATAAGTGGGTTTACAAGAAATAAAAATAAAACGTAAATGGTAATATGGGGATACAATAGCTCTTAAAGGGCACAGTACAATACACTCCCTGACTAATACATCTACATTAAATAACAATATCACTCCATCTTGGTTGTTATATGAAAGAAATGAACTGTTAAACCTTTCTCGTTTTTTATTATTGCCAATAATCATTAAAAAAAGTGATTAAGGCAGCTTTCACCCCAAAGTTGAGACCAGTAAAAAACTCTCAATGGGTAAACTTTGGCGAATTTTACGAATTTTGATGAGCTATAGAGCAAGGGCCAATCAATTGTAAAGGTTGATTGTCTGAATTACAGGGTTGTTATATGAAAGAAATGAACTGTTAACCTTTCTCGTTTTTTAAGGCAGCTTTCATGCCAAAGTGGTGACTCTTTTTTTATTATTACGAATAATAAATTTGATTAAAAAAGAATAATTAAATGAAGAAAGTTGAATGGTGCGTCATTTCGTTCACATAACAATTAACTGCCCTGTAATTTTATCACCTTTTTCCTGTGAACGAGTGAATAAAACAGATGGCAACATGTAGTGGAATAAAATGGTTCATGTATTGTTGATTAAATTTGTTTACAAGTACCAAAACTTTGTACATATTTATAGTCAGATGTCACTGAAAATGTTGTTTGTAAACTTAAGACAATAAAGTTTTTCAAAATGAAGTATCGCTGAAACTTAAATTTTTTTATTTTTTTAAACCATTGTGGCCACCGATGCCCAATCTGAAATTTTATACTAGTCAAAAGCTAAATTACTCTTTAAATAGTAGAGTGTATACCTTTCTATTATTTTTCCAATAAATGATAATATACATTTTATTAAATTTGTGTGCTTTTGTGGCCTGTGTCACTTACTGGTGATGATGACTACCTATCACAAAATCTTCATTATAATATTTAATTTTTAAAAATTAAATGATTAAATTCACATCAGATAACCAGCCAAGAAGGTGGGATCATACTTTGAAGGATTTTGAATTCTTTTTTTTTAGACTGGCTGACGGTGAGATGACCATACCTTGATGTTCAGAAAAAGTGTACAATTTTACATTTTATAACATTGTAATTTTATAATTGCTTGTAAATGAAAATAAATATTTTTTCAAATATATTATTTACAAAGAAAACCACAATTGTTAAATTTTTTCTACTTCCTTATGCACATTTTGCTTTTAACTCATTGAGGATGATTTTTCCTGATTACAATGCCTGGAACATTGCTGATTCTTTTCATTCATGAAAACCAAATGCATTTATTTTACATTCATCATGCCTTAACTCAAAAATATCATTTTGTTCTTCTATTTAACTTAAAATAATTAAACAAAAGATTTCAATTCTTCCGTTGATTATGGCTTGATCATAAAGTGGCGCATTCTGCAGATTTGTCCCTAGACTGACATTTCAAATGTTACCTCCAAATTATATTGAATTTGCCCTTGCGTTTTCTCGACAAAATATTTTATTGAATGTTTTATAAATAAATGCGAAATAATATTATAGTTAAATTAACAAAAAATACACGTGTTAATGAATTGTTGGTGTGTGGCACGATCACAAGATGGGTTGAAGATTTACTTTTTGCGTAAATCAATCAACAAAAGATTTTTGTAATTTTTTTCTCCCGAGATAACCAAGAATTGTGTCGAAAGATACATTGGAAACATTATAAACTTAATCTTCAATTCAGCTTTACATTTTTGTACAACGGACACCGGGCTCCTCAGGGCTTGGGCCAGTATTATTCAGCATATGCTCGATATTCTATGATTTTATGTATACGATTTCGTTTTGTTTCACTAGGAGGAAAATCATCAACTGCGTTAAATACAAAAAAGCTGCGGCTGAAAAAACAATAAGCTATAGTTGAACGAAGGCATAAGGCCAAATATGAGCCCATGCAGTGTAAATATCGTTAAGGTTAAAGTCAGAGGTTGTGTCTTGGGGAGGCACAGTGGGAATAGTTGAATATCTAGGTCTGCATTTAGATCGGCGTTTAACTCGGAGCTTATTAATATTAATCCTATGTTGAACCTTTCCTACTCACTCCTATGGCAGCTACGCCCATTCTAAACGGACAATCTAAATTAAAAATCGACTGCTGTAAAACAATACAAATCCGACCAGTATTAATTTCTACCCTAGTTTGAGCATAAAGTACTAAGTACTTAAAATAGTTTTTTTTTTATACGTAGCAAATTTATTTTAACATCTACACCATAGCCAATAATGTATTCTCTTTAGCTTCAAAATCCTTCAAGTTGGTCACACCTTCTAGGCTTTGTTATCCGATGTGAATATAATAATTTCATTAAAAAAAATAAATATTTTAATGAAGTATTAATCCATTTACGTTTTCACGACTTATTACGACTTCGATCCTCTCGGACACCAACTCTCCATCTCAATCTACAGAGAGGATCGAAGTCACGATAGCTCAAGTGGTAGAGCAGCGGCGTATTTAGCCGAAGGTCGAGGGTTCGAATCCCGCTCGTGACACTGACTTTTTTTATCTCAACCAAGATCTTACATAGAAAGAATAATTAATTTTAATGAAGGTTTTATGGTAGGTAGTCATCATCGTCAATAAGTGACACACGGCAGAAAAGCACACAAATAAAATAAAATATATAATTTATTTGTAAAATAATAGAAAGACATATACTCACACGCTCATACATATTCAGAAATGAATTTGTATGAACAATAACAACGACAATAAAGGTAATCTAGCTTTCGACTAGTTTAAAGTTTTAGCGGAACTTCTTTTTGAAAAACTCCATTGTCTTAAGTTTACAAAGAACGATCGGATGGGAATGGTTATTATGAGCTTCTTCTTTGATATATAACGTACAAAATCGGAGCGATTAAAGTCGGTAATTGACCAAAAACGACCTGGTTTTCCACGAGGTAGGGATATGCTTTCTCACCCACCATATTTGCCAGAATTCACGATTTATTTTTATTCAAGTTAAGAAATTTACGTGAATTTTCATTTAATCCTATATAACAAATCGTTGAGAGACAACCAAAACTAAAAAAGAACTGTTTGACTACATTCCATATCATCAAATATTTCAAAAGATGTACACTTTTCATTGCCAATTATCAATCTTTTTAAAAATGGGTATTTTTCTTAGTCAACCTGTGACGAATATATCCCTTCGACAAACATATTCAGCTGATCTCTGGTGCTTAACAGTTAAGCCTTAACTGACATGTAAATGTCGATGTCTCGTGAGCTATTTGTGACAAATGCTTTAATTTGGTCATCATCAATGGTTGAAGGTTGCATCATTAAAGCATTAAAGTGCTTTGATTCTTCCAAATCAAAATTTCTGCTTCTGAACCGAGCGCTTCACTTACTTGTGCTTTCTCTTGAAGCTTCATCTCAAATTTTCCTTGCAGTCTGACCTTCTGTTTTTCCTTAGTAATAAAAGGAATAATTAAATGACGAAAATGTTATTTTCCCTTCATTTTAAATTAGCAAAACACCTTGTACAAATACGAAATCTCGAACGAAACCGCCAAATAAAAACACCTCGACTAATCTTTTTTTCAGAGCGTGTAAACAAATGGCTAAACAAACATTGCTTCAAAAGACAGGAGGGATAAACTCGTAAAGCAAACAAACACACGAAAAAACTAATAGTAAATTGATCTGTCTGGATATTGATCATGAGTTTGAGATGTCAACAGAGCCTGGTTAACAGCGTGAACAGGCGGACCAGAAGTGAATTATGAAGGCCCAATATAAAGTTTTCATAGAATATTTCGCCCCCTAGACTTTTCTCCGAAGCCGGTTAGTCCGAGCACGTCTTACACAAAATGCAATATTGCTCTAAATGTACTTAAAAAAATAAAAAATAAATAAAAATAAAAATAAAGACAATGTTTAATGTTTTTTCATTGTTACATTTCGTATTTATTTATTTTTGATATAAGCAATAAAAACTTGTTTTAAGAGACAGTGGTAGGATCAAAAGGTAGATTTGCTGCCATTCTGTCAACAAAGTATATATTTTGATGGATAAATAAATATTAAACCTAAAACGTTTTTATGTATATTTGTTATTTATTACTGTTACAAAAGAAAAATTGCTTACAATAATATGAAAGGTGGATAAATTTGGTCATGTAGTATCTAGAAAATGACCACATTATCACGTTTAATCACATCAAGTACAAAGAGGTAATATCTTAATATCTAATTAATTAATCTTTTTATGTAAGGTTTTGGTTGAAATGAAAAAGTCAGTGTCACGAGCGGGTTTCGAACCCACGACCTTCGGCTAAATACGCCGCTGCTCTACCACTTGAGCTATCGTGATTTCGATCCGCTCGGACACCAAATTCCCATCTCAACCTCACTTCTCGAATTTTCCATCCTTTTTGCCATTTTTCAAATGTCGTGTAATCTATTTGATTCTCGGCGACAAATGAAATGACCTTGGTAAATTGATCAATAAAACTAGTATAGCGACTAATACCTTTCACAAAGATTAATTAATTGAAAAAACATTCAATTAATTAAGGTTTTAAGTAGAGATAAAAAAGTTAGTGTCACGAGCGGGATTCGAACCCACGACCTTCGGCTAAATACACCGCTACTCTGCCATTTGAGCTATCGTGAATTCGAAACGAAAGCCACGATAGCTCAAGTGGTTAGAGCAGTTGCATATTTAGCCGAAGGTCGTGGGTTCGAATCCCGCTCGTGACACCGACTTTTTTATCTCAACCAATACCTTTCATAAAGATTAATTAATTGAAAAAAGTTAATTGGTCAATCGGACCACGAACTGTAATGGATTCATACTTGTCTGCTTAAATTCAGCTACATTGTTTTTTGAAAACAATGCTATGTAAAAAAATATGTTTTGTTTCAAAAGTGGTTATTGCATTAATATTCCTGCCATAATAGTATACTGTGCAAACAGTTAATCAATAAAATATAATATTCTAAAAATAATAATAATATTTTTTTTAATAAAGTCATTTTCCTTTCAACCTTGTATTATTATTATCAAACTTAACAATCACAAGTTAAAAAGTTTTTCTTGAAATATTAATCACCGAATAATAGTGGGTCGATAATCTTTTTATGTAAGATTTTGGTTGAAATGAAAAAGTCAGTGTCTACCGCTTGATCTACCGTGACTTCGGCAAAAAGGAGGGAAAAATTCGAAAGGTTGTAGGTTGAGATGAGGAGTTGGTGTCTGAGTAGATTGAAGCTGTAGATATCACGATAGCTCAAGTGGTAGAGCAGCGGCGTATTTAGCCGAAGGTCGTGGGTTCGAATCCCGCTCGTGGCACGACTTTTTCATTTCAAACAAAACCTTACATAAAAGATTAATTAACTGAAAGAAGCAAGACCACTAAGAACTAGTACACTAACTTAATATCTATGTTTTAATCAAATTTGTTATCAGAGCTTATTTTCGAAAGCGTTCGACATCAAAGTCCAACTACTTCTGAAGGCAACCGGTTCGAACCTCCTGTCGAGTGAGTCGTTTGAACTTCAATTTTATCCCTTCTCCTGTTAAAATGAGAATAAGTTCATTACGATCCTCTCATTCACAGCAATTGGTACATCTCCGTTGTGATAGATTGATGTTCGGTGTGATAGCGACATGAAAGCGTGTCGACTTTCATCCCGTTACACGCAGGATTTTAGCCGGCACGCATGTAAAACGTTTCTAAAACACGTATACATTTGACAGTAAAGAATCAGGGTCAGCATCAATCACAATGACGCAGTATTCATTAGTTACTGAAATTAGTTTTCTTCCATCGAAAAGTTCAACGAACTAGTGCATCTTGTTAACTCGTTTCACTTGTTAAACGAAACCCAAATTTTTCTCAGCATTAAATAATAATTATAATTAATAGATTTTCATGTATATTTGTTATTTATTACTATTACAAAATTAAATTGCTCATACAATAATATAAATTTGGTGGATAAATTTGGTCATGTAGTATCTAGAAAATGACCACATCATCACGTTTATTCATATCAAATATAAAGAGGTAAAATCTTCATGTATAATTAATTAATCTTTTTATGTAAGGTTTTGGCTGAATTGAAAAAATTAGTGCCACGAGCGGGATTCGAACCCCGCGACCTTCGGCTAAATACACCGCTGCTCTACCACTTGAGCTATCGTGACTTGGAACCACTCAGACACCAACTCCTCCGAAGTCTAATAGATCAAGTCATCGGGGGATAGATCAAGTCTTGTTTAAACCAAAATCTTAAGTGTTTAAAAAAGAATTTTAATAATATTTCAAAAATAATAATTAAAAACGTATCAAATTAAAAGAATTCGAAGCATCTTTGAATTGTGAGTCCCTCCACGTTTTGTGCTATTTGATTTTAATTAACACCCAGCCGGTCTGATATTTTAATCAAGTTATAAAGACACAAACTTCAGACCGAAGTTTCGTCCGTGTCCGTACTCAAAGATCACCAGGTTTTCGTTTTGAATGCGAAATTGTTTTTAAAATGTTTCCCTTTCGTTGTTTTTGAAACTTTATCTTAAAAATTTCCCAATGACTTGGTCAGAAGTAATATCGGCACGATGAATTTTTCTTGCTGCCCCTTTTTAAAAACATCTTGTTATCTTTCAGGAGTTTTTCTTTAAAACAATTTATTTTTATTTAACCCGAAAAAAAATTACTTTAAATTTTATCCATTGACTAATAAGCAGTTTTATCGACCGGAACAACTGCTCAGAAAATATTCACGAATAAATAATGGCCTGCTTAAAGGGGCTTCATATCAGACAGAACATCATCGTAAAATTCATTCACTGGATTCCTGTGCAGGAACAGGAGAACTTTGTTTCTAAGTTGGTAATGGCGTGTTTTTACTACTTTGTTGACTATTTTCATATCGAGATTTTCATAAATGATGTTGTTTAGCAGGGCTGACCTATTTTATTTACTGCTGTATTGTTTTTGTAATTTGTTTTCTTGGTAAATTTTCGTTATTGACTATCAAGACAATTTGTAAAATATTCAAACGGACATAAATTTCACTGTTTCATTGTTAATTTATTTAAGCAGTGAATAACGATCCATTAACTCATGCGGCTTGAAAACTTTGAGTCTAGTTAGGTGATGGAGAAGGTGGACTGCCTGGCCACGTCGACATGGCCTTTAAGCCTCTTTTGATGGGCAAAGACGGCTTTGAGGATTGTTTACTCAACTGGACACAGGTTGAAACATTAATTTCTAACTTGCGGATCGACCATTCTCTTGTCGGCAATTTGCTGGCGTAGTACCAGAGCTGTCAAAGTTCATGGTCTTGAGCATTGTTGATAAAGAACCTTACTTCTGAAGAACAAAGGAGAAGCAATGCTGAAAAGCCTATTCCGATTTTTCAGACAATTTGTTTTTAAAGGCATTAAAAGATCACTAATTTGTGATTACTTGCAGCTTAATTAAGTTTAACCAGGTGAACTACTGGAAGTCATCTTACTTCGACAATGTTTCCATCTGCCATATAACTGTAAATTAAAATGCAAAATTTCGTTATTTTTATCTCGTTATTGTTTGCACAGCTAGCAGATCTAGTCGATGTTCGTTCTCATTGGATTGCCTATCGTACTTCGGCATTTTGCAATCTTCAGTGTATGTACCTTTCTCAGATCCTCCAGATCTACAGGTCTACAGGGTGATGAACCTGTAGCTCGATCGTTCCCGTTCATCCTGGTCATACTCACGCTGGCATTGATTGTTAAAAGAGTTTCGGCATTTCGGATCCATTGGTTGGTCTGTGTCTTTCTCTGTGTGCATGTCCTTTTTACAGATCCGTTTATCCTCAGTCTATTGTCGTTCGTTTTTATCTTTCTCTCATCGCTGCTTCTCCATTTTCAGTTATCGGTCTGACCTAATCCGGATAATTGAATATGGTCAAGTTCGTCCTATTCACAAGTTTGACAATATGACTGGTGCTATATCATCAAATAGTATGCTTGATTTCTTTCTACCTTGCTGAAGGTACACTCAAACTGATACAAAACAGGATACTAGGACTGGATTGTACATCTACCTACAGGCTAAAAAAATTAACTTTGTTATGCTCTAAACTTGAAATTTAGTACGAATACGAAGTACCGGTTTGTGAAGTGTAAAAAGTACCATGAGCCTTGGTTACCTTGTTTATGATCATCCTGTTCTGCCAATTCCGGAGGGTTTCTCTTCCAGACGCGTTTGTTCGATACGCATTCAGCGATTGGTCTGTGCCTTTCACTGAGGGCATGTCCTTTGTACAGATTCTAAAAGTTATAGGTTTTCTAAAACAGGCATCTATAGCTAATCTCCGTCCAGCCACAGCCGATTCTCGCTCATTTTCTTTGTTTGTCCACTTTCATTTGTCGGTCTGACCAAAGCAACAAACATAGGCGTACCAGAATGTTACGACCCAGGACCAAGCTCGTAGACCTATCCATGTTTCACTATGTAACTGGTGCTATATAATCAAACAGTATGTTAATTTCTTTCTATTTTGCTCAAGGTAAGAACTCAAAGACTAAACTTTATTGGTCAGTGTACCTGCTACCTGTATGATTTTGCTGATGATACGGCAAGCATGTCAATTGTAGGAAATAAAAGTGAATTCATCTGTAAATTTGAAATTCCGCGAGAAAACGAAATATCTTGGTTTGTGAAGTATTAACAGAACTAAGAACCTTGAGAAGCATGGGCGCTTATGGTCATCCTGGTCTGTGTGTAATCATCTATTACCGCTGATGTGTCTCCCAGTCGCGTTTGTTCATTATGCCTTCAATGATTGGTCTGTGCTTTTCTCCGTGTGCATGTCCTTTGTACAGATTCTAAAAGTTATAGGTTTCCTAAAACAGGCAGCTAGTTCTCCATTTATCCTCGCTCGTTTTGACAGTTTCTCCATTTTCAGTTGTCGGTCTGATCAAAGCAATAAAGATAGGCGTAGCAGAATGATGGGACACGACCTAGGACCAAGCTCGTAGTCCTATCTATGTTTCACAATGTAACTGGATGATGGCTCATCATCAAATAGTATGTTTAATTTCTTTCTATCTCGCTTAAGGCATGCACTTATACATGACTATGCTTTATTGAAGAATGTTATACAGTTATACCTTTTGTGATGAAATGGTAATCGTGTCAATTGGAGAAAAAGCTGAATCTATTCGTAAACTTACGTACGAAAACGAAGTACTTTGGGTCGTCAAGCATTATCAGCAGCGTTGGCTTGTCACCCAGAATGGTTTTTCCATAATGACTTCAGTGGTTAACCTTTCTTTATTTGTATAGGGCCTGAGTACTAAGAGAAAATTAGGCTTGCAATGCCACTGGGTTTAGTACTATTGAAGTCCATTTCCTATTTCTTCTTTTCATTTTAAATATGAGTATATTTGCTGTGTTTGAATGGGGAAATTTGAAATTTGTCCTGGATTGTTTCCGCACCTTACTCTCCTAACTTCTATTTCGTTGTCCAGTGAGACTTCTTCATAAATAAAATGAACAATCGTCGGTACTATGACAGAAATCATGTTAGTAAAGTTGATTATTCCAAGAAAATAATTGGATCTGACGAAGAATAATCAGAGACAATGTAACTTATCCTATTGTAACTATTGCTTACCCTACTCTCAATAAAGAAGGTAATATGGTAAAGTTTCACTCGCAAATTGTCGTGTGCCAGTTACTCCGGATGACTTAATTATAACCGAAGAATAAAACGGATTACGTGTTTTGTTTTTTTACAGGATACAGTATAAGTTAGCCCTTATGAATTTACCAGAGTACAATTTGACATGAATGTCTGTGAAATTAGACCGATCAAAAATTTAACGTCAAACATTTTTTCGTCAAATAAAGTAAACAACGGGCTGATGAAGTTTCGTGCCCCGGGTCGGAATAATTCCAAGGTAAAATACGCACTCGGCTTTCCATCTTTCCGACGAAGTGATTTGCCTCCTAATATCGGGGCATGATGAGATTGAATCATTTCGACGATTTTCGATTCGTAAAAATTGCCCCTAACTTAATTCGTTTCAGGTTGAATAATAAATAATTCACGATTCATTCCTTTTATTAAAATATTCTCCTGTATTTTTTAAACAATTCTTAATCCTCCTGATGAAACAACTGCACTTCGTTTTTATATTTAATGTTTTTTTCTTACTCAAATTAACTGACAAATTTACAGGGTGTCCTTTTCAGATGGCCCGGCTGAATTTCTCTTGAACCAATGACGCTATTAAAAAAATAATTAAATAAAAAAAATAAAAAGTACGTTTTAATATTTTTAGTCTAGTTTCAAATTTTTACCTTCTTTTGGAGAAAAATCATACAGGATACCTCAGGCACAGTTCAACTTTAAAATGTCAAATACGACCCTATCCATCTTGACACATCATTTTAAAGGACTTTTTACGCTGAAAACAATGGTGCAATTGGATTTTAAATTGGTCAAAAATGACAATGTTATGGGAAAAAATTTGAAAAAACCGCCAAAAGTCATTTGGTTTGCTATTAACCACATTTTATGTTCGAACTGTCTGCCTTGCGTAGATTTACTCTTTTTAACCTGTGCTCATTGCGATAGAGTCAGGGGAGATGGAATGACAAGCATTTTCTATTCTTTGCGCAGTTCTTCAACAGTTGCTGGGCTATGATTGGCATAGACACTGGTTTATAAATGGCCCCACAGAAAATAGTCAACTAAGTTAAATCTGGTGACCGAGGAGGCCAACAGATCGGACCATGAGGTCCGATCCACCTATCCCGGAAGTGTCGATGCAAATAACGCTTCAACTACAAACAATTTGTGTGGAGCATCCATCAAGCTGGAGAATTATTCTTTGTTGTTGTTGCAGACTTCATATAATAGCGTTGGTAAAACCTTCCTCAAAAATTGAAGAAATAAGCACCATTTAAATTATTTTCGCAGAAATAAGGCCCAATTAATTTATTTACGAGATGTCCACACCAAACGTTGATACTGCCACCTGATCAGGACGAGAGTACCAAATTCTCGGATTTTCTGCCCAAGTTCAAAAATTCCGACGATTTATGCCATTAGAGGTGAACTTGGATTCATCAGTCCATAGGGAGTATGGAAGAACATTTTCTTCAGCCTCCCAATCTTTTCATCTTTACGAACATGAAATGTGATTAGTAAATAGCAAACAAAACATTTTTTTTGTTGTCTAATTTACAATCCGATTGCACAAACGTTTTCAGCGTAAAAATTCTTTTAAAATGATTACCAGGATGTATAGGGTCGTATATGAAATGTTGCAGTTGAACTGGGCCTGAGGTTTCCTGTATGATTTTTCTCCAAAAGATGGTACAAATTTGAAACTAGGCTAAAACATATTAAACACGTATTTTTTTTGATAGCGTCATTGGCTCAAGAGAAATTCAGCTGGACCAACTAAAAAGGAAACCCTGTATATTTTATTGAATGTTGTAAACTCGTCTATTTTATTTTTCCAGACAGATTTGAACCTTTATAAGATTAGAACAATGGCTCCTGCTAAATTGACAACGGCCGACTTCCAAAAGAATAATTAGTCACGTTGTGTTATTACGGTCAATTAAAGGGGTTTCGACTGTTAACATTAATTTTGTTTAATTAGTAATGTTTCCACTCCGTTACAAACTTAATACACTTTTTTACATAAAAGTATAAGTAATATAAAACCAATTAGCCGAAGAAGGAGCAGTTCTCTTGGAGCAGGAAAAATGGCTTGAGAAAAAAAATCTCAAGCACTGGACAAAAGCACCAGGCGTTCTTAAGTCCAAAAAGAAAATCGAAGGAAATCTTTTCTCTCAAGAGATGAGGAAAATAATAGGCCTCTACACCGACCTCTACCCTCTTAACGACCTTCTAAGGGAGATAGGCAAAGCCGAGACAGATACAGGCCGAATCTGAAACCAGAGACATCAGGCATCCTTTGAGAATGTGAGTGGTGTAAATTGTCCGGTCGTAGTGGAGGAAGTATATATATAAAAAAAAAATAATTATCTACATGAAAACGTTTTCAGCGGAAAGTACTGTCGTCACTCGACAGTGAAATTGTACGTCATTGTTGGCGTTGATGTCGACAGTAGTTGGATCGAAAGTGATCATATGTGGCCCGCCTGTCCTCTCAGCTCGGCTTCACACGTGATTTGCGTTGAGCCGTTAAGCGTCCATGCAGACAGGGGATTATTTGATTAACGACCCACTATTATTCGGTGATTAAAATTTCAAGAAAAACTGTTTAACTATTAAACTTGTGATTGTTAAGTTTGATAATGATAATACAAGGTTAAAAGGAAAATGACTTTATGTAAAAAAAAACTTTCAACAATTATTTTTAGAAGATTTACTGTTTGCACAGTCTACTATTATGGCAAATAACCACTTTTGAAACAAAACATATTTTTTACATAGCATTGTTTTCAACAACAATGTAGCTGAATTTAAGCAGAGAAGTATGAACTGTATTCAGTTGTTAAATCCATTACAGTTCGTGGTCAATCGGACACGAACACGAACTGTATTTAATAATTAAAACTGAAGTTTAGCTTCACGAAAGCTCTCCTTGGTCATTTCATTTGTCGCCGAGAATCAAATAGATTACACGACATTTGAAAAATGGCAAAAAGGATGGAAAATTCAAAAGGTGGGGTTGAGATGGGAAGTTAGTGTCCGAGTGGATCGAGGCCACGATAGCTCAAGTGGTAGAGCAGCGGTGTATTTAGCCGAAGGTCGTGGGTTTGAATCCCGCTCGTGACACTGACTTTTTTATCTCAACCAATACCATTCATAACGATGTATTCAGTTGGTTAACCACCAATTCCACCAAGTTCATAAATCGATTTTTCTCAAATTCAAACGTAGTCATTGAAATTTGTGAGATTTCTCCATGTTTTCTGCGTGCTGTCGACCTGAAATTTCTTTGCCTGTCCTCGCAGTTGGTCTGCCAGACGTGATTTATCATTTCACTATCTTCTGTGTCTCTGTGATTCAGTTTCGCTTTTACAAGGTCTTAAGGGGTGCATTATTACGAACAACTACCGCACAGACCACGGCAGAAGAAAACCAGTTTAACTTCAAGGGACAAATATCAGTTCCACGCCAAGTTTCAGCTAGCTGCTATGTATATCTTTGCTCGAACCAATTCACTCGGTTTTTCTCTCCGTCATATCTCTGCTCATTCTTACGATGGGCTTTTGAAATTTGAAACATAGATGTTGTTCTTTGATGCTGTCGCTTAGGGCATTGTAAATATTTGAGCAGTTAATATTAATAGTAATTAATATTTCGAAAGAGGAGAATTTCAAAAGTTTTGAATTTGAAAACATTTCTGTTACTGGTTGTCTCACTGATCATAAAAATTATAAGGTACTTCCCGAATAGCTAGAAACATGAAATTCGGTAAAAAGGTGGGCTATATATAGCAAAAACCACCACAAACCCAACCATACAAACAAGCACGAAACTACTACACAAAAAGGGCGGAACATTAACAACTTCAAAATTTGGATTTTTATAAATAACACATTTAACACTAACTAAACCCATAAACACATAAATTACATACAAAACAGTTTTCTAATTAAAAAGCGCTGACGATCACAAAGTCCAATAAAACAATAAAAAAACAACAAAACAAATCAGTCACCACTTAGGCACCACAAGTTAATCGTCCACTTCGTCAGACCTCACAAAATATTTTAGGGCGAGTGTATGCTGACCAGCGTGATCAAACTACAGTCGCCATATAAGAAAACTAAAGGTTTAATCAGCACATTACATAAAACGTCCAATTCAAGAAAAGCCTAACGGTTAAAAAGTATACTGAGGGGTCAATAATTTTTTCGTTTCCAAAATTTACAATGAGGGGCAAAAAAGTGACCACCATTAATATTTTTAATTATCTCTTAAACAATCCTCTATTGATTATCTTACAATATCCTTTCTAAGGGATTAGGTGTAAATTAAACACAGATAAAATCTTCCACTTGTGTTTACAATTGGAAATTTGTTAAGTGATGGTTTTAAGTGAAACATAGTATTGTTTGAAGATGGACGAAGTCAAGCGTACGTGGCAAGGGTGCTTAACATTCCCAGAGCAACTGTCCGAAAGGTCTTCCATCGCTACGAACATACTGGAGGTTACTCAAGAAGGCAATCAGGTCACCATCGTGTGGCATCTCAGAGAGATGACAGTTTATTGTTTCGAATGTACTCCGTAATGGCCTTTCTACCGCTGTGAGATCAAGCAACTACTTTAACAAGTTAGAAACGTTTATGTAAGTTTACGCACTGTAAGGCGAAGACTTTCAGAAGCTGGATTACGTTCGAGAAGGACACTGATCTAGCACTTCCTACAAGGCACAGAAGAAATCAGAACAATTCTGAGGTCTGAGCAAGAATGGACTAAAAGCTTGTTTTGGGATGAGTCAAGGTTTACCCTTATGATGGGCCTTACAATAGGTCGAAAGTTTGGCAGATAACAATAGAATTTGGTTTTTCATTCAGACTGAGTAAGAAAGTGGTCGATACATTTAACACTTTTAAAAATAAATACCTATCTATCAATCTTTTTCACTCCCTATATCTATCTATCCCTATCTATTTATCGCCCTCCTCTCTCTCACTCTTCCTTTTCTCTCTCTCTCTCTTTTTCTCTCCTATATCTCTTTTGATCTATATCTATCTATCTACCTCTATTTACCTTTCTACATACAAGTCTATTTATGTACATATCTATTCATCTCTGTTACTCTCTCTCTCTCTCTCTCACATTATTTATTTATCTATCACTATATTATCTTTCTCCAATCTCCATTTAAAACTTCATAAAATCAGTGCCACGTAAATGTAGGCAGTGATCAACGCAGAGGGAGGAAATAGACCGTACTGAATTGAATATATTTTGACATTGGAAGTTATCAATAGAGGAAATGTCTACCGGGTTTCTATTGATATAGAATAAACTTTTCTAGGTATGAGGTTCTATTATGTGCAGGAAACGGGTTGATTGGATACGACCCAGGTAGATTCATTATCTCTCACCTCAATATGAAACCTCACAATTTATTAAATAATCTTTATAAATAAAATTTGAATTTAAAAGAGTGGCGGAAGTGTATAAACGAAGTTGAGCCGGGTCTGCAATTGTTCACTTTTTCGCGAAAACTTTGTAATAAAAGCACTTCGCTCAAACAACCGACCTTCTGATTAAAAACAAAACTGAAAACGTTGAAAACATACAAATCAAATTATTTTTACATAATCCTATATTAATAATAAATATGAATATGAAATAAAAAATATGAAAATATACCATACCTATAATTTATTCACAATATTGCTCTTCCTTTTAAAATTACTTCTAAAGACCTAGGTATTATTTTTAACCACAAATTAAATTTTATTGCCCACATTTATCATATTAATCCTCCAGTATAGGGATAGGGATAGGGATAAGAGGGGCGGCCACAAGGCCTACTGCACCTCGACCTAAAAAGATCTATTGTGCTCCTCTGTTAATTATAACTCACTGGCCAGCTTCAGGCTATTAACCAGTCTCCACAGCTTTGCCAGAGGTTCCTTCCTTACTTGGTGGTTTTTCTTGTCCTAATAGCAATAACCTGCACCTACATAGACCTTCGCGGAAACATAAAATGTGTTCTGCGGTCTCCTCCTCTTTATGGCAATATCTGCACAGTGTTTCTTCTGTTTGTACTCCTATCCGGTGCATGTGCTTTCTTAAGTGGCAATGTCCTGTCAGGAGTCCGACCAGAATCCTGGTTTGGTTGCAGTTGCCTTCCAGTAATTCTTTTGTAAGTTTTACGGATGGTCCTTCTATGAATTTCTTCGCGTGCCTCATACCTAATTCCACTAGGTTTTGGACTAATTAAGGATCCATTTTAAGATGTATCCTCTTTTGTGGCAGGCTACTAGGCCGCACTACGGTTCTGGGCCCAAATAGTCCATGCTGGCTCCCTTTTTGGCCAACGTGACAACCTTTTCGTTGCCTCTATGCCCCGGTCATGTACAGGGACCCATGCCAGGGTCAGGTCATTAGTGCCGCTGACTTCTGTCAGGGCCTCTATGCATTTCCAAACACTCTTTGCCTTCGCCTCGCATGAGGCCCTGAGATCTCCCTGGCTGTCAGAGAAAATGGCTATCTTCGGGGAATGTATTCCTAGCCTTTTTATTTCTCTGGCAAATTGTTCGATCGCTATGATTTCAGACTGGAAAACTGTAACATACTTGCTTAGGTTTACCGCCAGTTCTGTTTTGGGGTTCATCCCAAAGACCCCAGCTCCCGTACCATTGTCGGTTTTGGAGCCGTCAGTACACCAGTAGGAATTGGCCTTTATAGGTGTTCCTTTGGCCCATTCTTCCCGATCTGGTATTAGTACTTTGTACTTTTTGTTGAAGTTGTACTTTGGATAGTGGCATCAGTTGGCATGCCTAGAATGGCATCTACCTGCATCTCCTCCCTCAGTTTCCATTGTTTATTCACATGGCCTGTCCTAGCAGATGGTTGTCCATTATGATCCTGTGGGCTGCTGCTCTGGCTTCTCCTTGGATTAAAATGTGAAGTGGTGGGAGGTTTAACAAGACTTCCAGGGCCGCAGTTGGCGTTGTGCTCATGGTACCAGTGACACTGAGACATTCTTGTCTTGCTGGCTCCTAAGTGCACCATCCAGTATAAAAATTCTAGGTTTCTTATCCCGTTACTCTTCTGATCTCAACCCTAATGCCTTGATCTTTCTTTGTAAAGGGTGTTACACGGTTAAATGTCAATACTGCCATGGTGGATTAACTAAATAAAATGTAGTTTAGTGCCATCAGGACGAGGTTTTCAATTTGAGACTTTCCTGAGATATTAACATTTTTGTGATTTTAGTCTAAAATCAGATGTTTTCGAACAAAATCGTAATTTCTAAACATTAGCGGCATTCAAATACAAATCTGAACTTTATTTCGCAAACCACATTAAATTTGCCACAAGGTAAAAACATTTCCGTTGAAAAATTGACGCTTCCGAATAAACAGCAGTCGCTCAATGAAAAACAAATGGCAAAAACCATGTTTTTTAAAAAAATACATAATTGTGTAATGACTTTTCCATCCAAATTTTCGGCGATTTCACCAAAGCTGCCTTATTGTATAAGTATTCCAAGGATTTTACTAGGTTTTATTTAATTTATTTTGTGAATCCACCATGACATTATTGTCATTTAACTCTGTAACACCCCGTATATCTATGTAAGATTATTTGCTTGAATATTGTTCTCCTGTTTGGAATCACTACACTGCAACATCTACACTGACAGGCAAAAAAATTCCACCCACTAGTAATATACCTTGATTTGCATATATTAATCAGTTTCACGTTTTGGAACATTAATAATTAAGTCTTTGTGTAAAAAAGTAAAAGAAATGTAAATTGCTATGGAAAATTTTAAAAAAAATTTAAAAAAGACGGTCAGTTAAAATTTGTTTTAGATTTTTAATTACATTTCAATATCGCGTATTTACTTCTCCTGCCTTAATTACATCTCGAAGACGCCACTGCATACTTTCTATCAGTCTGGAAATGTGTCTTGGCTGGAGGTTAGCCCATTCTTCACGAAGAGTCCATTCAAGATCGTCGAGTGTATGAGGAAGTGATGGACGTGCTCTTGTTCGTCTTTTGAGATTATTCCATAAATGCTTGATGGGATTCCAGTCTGGAGAACGGGATGGCCAGGTTAAGACCCTGATGTTATGCTGTTGAAGGTACGTTTGTACTATGTGAGCGACGTGTGGACGGGCATTATCATGCATTAGAATAGGATTGTAGCTGATTTCATCGAGGATAGGCAACGCATGATGTTCCAAAATTGCAGCCACATAGAGAGTGGCCGTCAAAGACCCTCCTCGAACAACAACCAACTTCGTGCGACTCTCCATTGAAATTCCCGGCCACACCATAGCTGAGGTACGTGGAAAAGGTTGGCTCTTTACAGGCGGCATTACAGGCTTCGTACTTTTCATTTCGCCCTCTCCACACTCTTCCACATCCATCTGGAGATATTAGAGCAAATCTACACTCATCTGTAAAAATTACAGTTTAAAGACCAATGGCTGTGTTGTCGAGCAAATGGGAGCCGTGCAACTCTGTGTGTTCTGGTCAATTCTGGTCCTCTTACGGGGCGAAAAGCCAACAGTCCATACTGATTTAATCTTCTTCGAGCAGTGCGTTCAGAAATTTGGACACCTCGAACTTCCTGGAACTGATGAATCGCTTGAACAACAGTAAGGTGCCTGTTTCGCAAAAATCTCAAAGTCAAAAAACGGCCATCCTGTGGTTCTGTTTCCCTAGAGCGACCAGAACCGGGCCCTCTATGGTGGGACCCAGTTTCTCGAAAAGTTCTCGCAGAATTTCGCAGGGGTCTCCGATGGCAATAGCCGCATAACTGATGGAACGTCCATCATCAATAAGGCCACACCACGCGCATCATCCTCAGCACTAACTGGCATTTTTAAGTTTAAAAATTGAAACTAAGACAACAAAGATAAAACCTAAACAGCTTATTACTTCAAAATTCACACGAGACTGAATAAACATGTTAAATTACGTAAAAATTAAATATGTAGAAATCCTATATCCTTGTTTTGGATTAAGAATTAAGTGTTTTTACCTATAATTGATATTTCCAATTTAAAACTTAGCATGAACAAATATTTATTGATAAAAACAATGAGACAAATTAATGGTAAAATTTTCTGAAAATTAAAAAAAAATCAATTGGGTGGAATTTTGTGCCTGTCAGTGTATTTATAAACTTCAATCTGTACAATTTAAATTTCTCAGAATTCTTGCCTATAAAATAGGTCTAACACTATTACCGACTATAGACAATTAAAGCAATATTGCAATTTACTTCCTCTAGAGACACGTACACTTCACCTTGATTTACTTACTCTTTACAAAATAATTAACTACTATATTGACAGTCCATTTTTACTCAGTCAAATAAATTTTTCAGTACCGAGCTACTCGACCAGGCTTAAATAGACATTTTCATATTCTCTAAAATTCTGCTAACTGTAGTAAAAATACAGAATGAATCGTTCAGCCAATAACATTCTAAATCTTACTATTTTTATTTCTTCTTTTTCTTCATTCTTCAGTCACAGTGTACAGGCATATTAAGTCTTGAATTATTATATATAATTTAAGTTAAATTATCTTTCATTATATTTATAACAATAAAATGTTTTTAATATATATTATTTAACTTGCACTTTTGTACGTGTACGTGTATATATATGCACATATTTCCATATTCTTTATATTATTTATAATTGAAATTTTTACTGAATATAATTCAACTAAATTTACACAAAATAATCTTATTTTTGCTTACATAATCAATATAATTTTATGTAACTATTTTCTAACATTGTTTATATAATATTTTAAAATATAAAATTCACTATTTTTCGTGGTCCGCTTGACCAATTAATAACATTCAATTAATTAAGGTTTTTAAGTTGAGATAAAAACCTTAATTAATTGAATTTTAAAATATGTTATATTATTTTAGTCATTTTAAAAATTTAAAATAACAATGATAAATTTGATCTTTTTTATGTATATTTATATGAAATTTCTGTTAAGCTATTTTCATACTTTACGTGTTGTTTTAATACTTCAGTAATTTTTGCCTTTTTTAGTTTTGATTTTATCTTGTTATATATTTTTATATCGTAATTTCTATGTTTAAACGTTTTTTGTAAATTGGATTAATTTAGTAAAAGATATTATTAATATTATTACTATTATTATATGGGTTTTTATCGCTTTGGTTCAATATTACTATTTCTTGCTCTAACTCCAACTCGGCTGCGGTGTCCGAGTGGTTAAGGAGTTGGACTCGAAATCCAATGGGCTTTGCCCGCACAGGTTCGAATCCTGTCCGCAGCGTTTATTTTTTTTTCACTTGGCAACCTTTTTAAAAATTTTATATTGATATTACTTGGTTTTTTATTCAATTCCAAACTAAGATGGCTGTTGATAAAAACATTTTTTGCATTTTAAAATTATGTAAACAATGTTTATTAAAATTGATATATGATCATTAAAATTGTTTTTCATATGTAATCTGATTTTAATCGATGACTCACTTTTGTTTTCTTTAAATCACACTTTTTACGAATAGAATTTGTTGTAGGTTTTGTACCTCTTAAAAAAAATTGCCATTTACGCCCGGGAACGACAAGAGTTAATTTAATTACTTATTAATTCAATAATTGACTTACAATCTTGAAAATCAAATAACACTTTACCATTCAGGACAATGTTATCGCTAAACGTAATTCAAGCCGTGGCCGAGGCTGTAACTGACAAGAAACAAAAGAAACCATCTCAATCAAAAAGATCAAAACCACAACGCGGTTACGAAAATTGTAGTAACTCGGAACGTTTTCTTTGAAGTTACTGCTTTGTTTAATACATTTTTGTTTAAATATTATTACTTTAGTCAAGTTAGAGAAGAAACAAGTAGTGTAATTTTGAAAATGAATCGTTCTTTAATGTTTATTATTTTTACTGATTTCAGTTCCTGTCATATTTTTCTGTACATGTTAATTTTTCGGAAATTGTCTCCAATGCCGTGTTTAAAATTGAACATTAATTATTTTTTATAATTTATTGACGAGAATATTTCAGTGCATCTTAGCTGGTTTTATTTATTTATGTACGGGCAGTTAAACCTTTGTATGTGTAATACAATACAAATTATTACTGTCATAATAATATTGAAAAAATTCAATTGTTATCTGCCAAACTTTCGACTTATTTTTAGGTCATCGTCATGGCAAAACAATTTTAACGATTTCTACAAATTGACAAAATTAAGTTTTTAATAGTTGGTTAACTTAATTATGTTTGTAAATATAAGCATTAATTATGTAAATGCCAATTTGTAGACATCTTATACAATTGTTTTGCTCTGACGATGAACATAAAATAAGTCGAAAGCTTGGTTAGATAACAATAATTTTTTTTTAATATAGACTTATATCTTACTAATTGTAACATCCAGATTATTCGTGAGTAACTTCGATACATCTAAAACTTTGAATATTAAACAAAATGTAAAACTTCAGAAATTCCTTAATCAACTATATACCAATAATACAATCTATACAAAAACAATAAAAATAATATAGTAATAACAATGTAAGATAAAAATATGTAGAAGAAAGACTATATTGGAGAATCAAATTTCGAAATGAATGAGAAATAGTATTTATTATTTCCGTTGTCCTTTTTCAATTTTTTTTGGGAGAAGGAATTATATGGTGACTAAACTAAAATAGTCCTCTGAAAATAAGGGTCTTTTCACTATTGAATGACCCGGAAAAACTGTGCTCGTCCTCTTTATAAATCTGAGCAACTGATAAGCTCTATTGCAAATGTGATCAATATGTAGTTTTTTACAATTTTTACCCCAAACTGGTATTATTTGCGTACAATTTTTTGTTATTATTATTATTATTATTAATATTAATTTTTAAGGGCGTTTTAACGGCTAAGGTCATTTCACGCCCTAACATCCAAACCTTCTATCTTAGGTTAGCTATATCCCTTCTGAGTGCTATAAAGCTCTGACTCCAAACATTCACTCGTANTTAATTTTTAAGGGCGTTTGAACGGCTAAAGCCATTTCACGCCCTAACATCCAAACCTATCTTAGGTTAGCTGTGTGCTCTAAAGCTCTGACTCCAAACATTCACTTATAAACTAATTTATCCTATTGCCATCCAAAGCTTGAATTCATCTTTTTAAAATTCTTAAGTTGCATGCAAAAGTCCTATTTTAAATTACATATAAAATTTATTCATGTTCTTTAATTAGAATTTCGAATTTTTGTTCCATAATTTAAACATTTCCCATAGGCTTTTTTGGCTTAATAAAATAATAATACTTGCACCGGTGATGTTATTGGGTGATTTTAATTCGCACAACAATTGGTGAATCCAATCCGGTCATCCTAAACACAGATCATGCTACGCACGTAGATTTTAGCACAGGTAACCTTAGCGCGATCGACCTTTCTTTAGCCTGGCCATCCCTGGCTAATTGTGTAGAGTGGGCTCCATTTGGAGATCCCCATCAGAGTGACCACTTCTCGATAGTGTTGAGCACTTCCATCTCGAGAGGGATATATCGTGCTCCCGAGAAGTGGGGTCTGAAGCGTGCGGATTGGGAGCTTTTCTCCGCGAGGGTGTCGGCACCCGAATTAACGGGGAATGTCGACACCGATCTCCTTCTCTTTGAGAGGGAGATCAACGACGCTGCATCCAGAGCGATCCCCAGGACCGGAGGATCTTCTTGTAGACCCCGAGTTCCTTGGTGGAGTGATGGTTCTAGACGTGCCCACGAAGTAGCTGGCGTTCCGGAGCTTCAGAAGGCATCCGACGGAAGAGAACCTGGCTGATTTTAAAATGAAAAGAGCAAGGGATAGACACAGCTTTACCCAGGCAAAAAAGGACAGCCTGGCGAAGTATGTGTCGGAAATGACCTACTGTACTTCAGCTAGGGAAGTCTGAGACAAATCAGAGCTCTGGCGGGTTTAAACCTCCGTCGGTGCCGATACTAACCACTGATCAATAGGTTCCAACAACTTTCAACCTCGAATTAATATTAACTCATACCAATTAAAAAAAAGTAGGTACAAAGAATATGATGGGGTATTGACCTTGCCTAATGCAAGGTTGTTTAAATATTTCAGTTTTGTATGAGAAAAAATAACAAATCTTGTTAATTTTGTAAATTAATTATTCTTAATAATTTGTTGAGAAAAAATTTCACTAACTTTATTTATTCATATAAGTCCATTTAAGCTTTTACTTGTACAATACAAATAAAAATTATTACTATAATAGCAATGTTAAAAAATATCTTGAAAAATGACATAATCAACTATAAAGCAATAAAATAACACGAAAAAATTGATAAAATGTAATAGAAAATAATAGATTAATAGAAGAATAAATTATATTGGAGGATGAAATCAATGAGAAATATGTGTGCAGATAAAATACCAATGATGAATAATGAAATATACTATAGTTTGTCAGTACTATTCGTCTGACTTGTCGAGTGTAGTCTTGAGCCTATAATAGTTATAATTTTTCTTTGCAATTTTTTTTCCTGAGTTTCAGCTTATGTCTCTTTGGGCCGATCGAATTCATAGAAGATTCTAGACATTCCAAATATTTTCTGGTTTGCTTGTGAAAGTCATCACTCTTTAAAAGCAGCTGTCTTCTTAAGTGTACACCCAAAGTGTAATATTAGAAAGGCAGTTCGAAGAAAGTGGTAAGAAGGAGAACTTTGCGGGGAAGCACCAGACCTTGTCTGTTTCGAGTTCCTCGAAGAAATTCCGATATGAACGGTCTGACTGTCCAATCATGAACTACAGCCAAAAGTCGAACCCTGATCTGATTTACGAAATTACTTCTTTCAATTAATTATTCTTTTTATGTAAGGTCTTGATTGAAATAAAAAAGTTGGTGTCACGAGCAGGATTCGAACCCATGACCTTCAGCTCCTGAAGACGCTGCTCTAACCACTTGAGTAATCGTGACTTCAGACTTTATTGAGAATGCCAATCATGATTTTCCGCCTGGCACACCTCTTGATCAAGTCATGAAAACCGGTCATAAAAGTTTCATACTAAAAATGTAAAACAAAATCACAATAGGAGCACTTAGAATACTCAAGGGGAAGGAAATAAATGCTATTTCAAATAATGGTTAAGATAAACAGCGTAAAAAGCTCGTTTGGAATTGGACATTGGGAGTCCATGATAGCGAGGATAGTAATGAAGGAAGTAAAACAGAGAAAGCGAAGAAAGTGAGCCGATGGATGTTGAAGAGAAAGAAAGTTAATACAGTAAAAATTCAATTCCTTCAATAGAAGTTCGGTTAGATTTCCTCTGAGGAAGGGCTTTGATAAGTTACCCCAAAAACCGGTGATCCTTGGTAGTTCATCAGCAACTTTGCAACTCACCCAGTATGATCAACTCTCAGTTCACATCCAGGACTTAAAACGGCCTGTTCGATCCTAAGGGAAGAGACAAGGACGAATTTGTCCTAACCTCTCCGACACCGACAATGCTTTAATTGGGATAAGCTTTACGGACTCGACAAATTTTTCATTTATTTAAAAAAAAAATTGTGTTTGACTATATAGCGATGTGACACAATTGTACTATGTAAACAAGTATTTAACGATGTTAGGTATTTAATTATTTTACAGAATGGATCGTTCTATGTTGTCAAGTCGGAATGTTGGAATTGAATAGAATTGGATTTGTTTATTTTTAATTTATGATTATTGATTTTAATTTGTAATTTAATTTATTTTTGTGTGTAATATTGTTTCGGATTTTTATAATTTATTAAAATCTAAGTGGTTGATAAAGTAGTCTCACATTTGTGATGTTTTGCCATGGACCATCTTAAGAAGCTTTTACCCGGTCTTTAATAAGCTCATGAATGGACAGTAAAAAGAAAAAAGAAAAAACGTATTTATGAACTATACATACGTCCATTATGTAACTTGCGGTGCTCTCATTTGGGGAAATATGTCTAAATCCAATTTTGGTAAGATTCAGGTAGTCCAAAATTCTGCTCTAAGAATTATTGGAGGGATTCCATATTGAACACTGATAGACTTCAAGAGTGTAACCCTAAACATAACCAGCTTAACAACCCACATCTATAGAGCAATTGTAAATTTTTATAATCAATTCATAAATAGCTCATTTGTACAGATTAAAAATCTTTTTAAAATTTCTGATTATTAGTTTGATTTGTTGCGTGTAGTATGTACTTGAATATTCTTATTGTCTTATTTATTTCTTGACCTCATGTACTTGCAGGTAATGTTGAATTTAATACCTTTATTGTTTTGGGTAATGCCTGGGTTTTTTTAAATATATTTTTTTCCTAAACTATTTTATGTTTAATGCATAATTTAAGATAAAATGCTTCTTACAGAGTACGTGAAAAAGGTGCAATAACGGCCCTGGAGCCACTGAACACAACTATGTAAATAAATACTGTAAATGAAAAATTTCATGCAATAAAATTCCTTCATAATAAAACCAATTTAAAACGAATTCCATTGGGGGTAAAAATCAGGTGATCTGACTAATGAATGAAAATTTATAACAATAAAATTAATGTATTGTTGCGAATTTTTTTCGTTAATTGAGTACTGCGCGTTAGAAGACATTTCTGTCATTTACACTTTATGTGCAGTCGTTTTTGGTTTTGTAAAGTAACAGGTCTGTCCTTTTTCAGTTTTGATTGAATGATGGGAAGAATAACGATGAGGGAGTGAAGACAAAGGAATTTTCGGATGGAATTATCACTTGTACATAAGTCAGAACATGAAATGGCAATGAAAATTTTAAATGCCCCCATCATAATAAGACGGCTTAATTGATTGTACAATCAAGGGAATAAACTCTCCGGTCCTTTGAGGAGGATGTGCACCCTGACGAGGATGCGTCGTATTCAATTGATATTTTCTGTAGAGGGGGATCCACGTTACGATCCACAATTTGGAGAGAGGAAGTGCCCACAGATGATGTCTGTTTATGGCTGATTAACTCATCACCGGTAGGATTTCTCGTCAGAAGGCTTTTAAGCCAGGTGCGAGCTGTTAGGGGTAGCGTCCAACGACTTTCCCCTGACCAAAATAAAATAAAAATCCTGGAAAGAGTTAAAATATAGTAAGATGATATAGTAAGTTAGTATAGCATAAGACTTGTTGTAATGGAAATGTATTCGTTTTGTCTTTTGAAAAGGCGACTGCCATCTCGATCGCCAGATTGAAAATAAGTTTTCTTAAGCCTATTTAATTCTAATAGAATATTTATAATGGCTCATTTCCCTTCTGTTCACCGTCAGTGGGCCAAATTTGGCCGTTTTGTACCGGTTTAAATCGAATTTCCTCCCGATCCTTCAAGCCGCCATGGACTGTTTCGTGACTACTTTCGACTCGAAAAAACTGTCGGAAATGGTCGCCGGGCTTCAGGCCCTCTCGAGGCGAGAGACCAAAAAAGGCAAATATTTGAAAAGGGTTTGCGACATGCAGAGGCGTATCAACTTGCTAAAAGCCAGGTATTTTGAGAGTTATTTTAAAGATTTATAAAGCGCGTTAGGTCTAGAGGCGGCGACCGACCGGCTTTTTTACTAGCCCAAAGCCTTGCCCTAAACAAAACACTAGCCTGTTGGTTTTTTCCCTAGATCAAAATTGCACTCTTGAACAAAAAAGCTAAATAAATAAAAAACAGCCTATTTTTGCTTCGAAATATGTTCACCAAACCCCGAAACAGTAGTCAAAACCCTTGCTGGGAATATAAGACCACAAATTACCACTCATCATTGATCCTTCGATAAAAAGTGTTTCTCCAATCCTTGCATTCAACTGCCACGTTTGACAGTCCATAATTACATGGAATTAATGGCAAGGTTTCATCGGTTTTAAGAGTTTAGAAATTTCATCGTATTTTGACTCATGACCAAAGCATATGTTTAAATATCACTTTTATAACAACTGTTATTAAAAGATTAATTTTATTTTTTGTGTATGGATTAAGACCCGAAGATAAATTTTCAGCTAAAAATTAACATTTACTAGCATGCACTTTCCCTTTTTCAGGAGTCAAGATACTTAGATACGTGTCTTTTTAGATTAATCAAAATGACAATTATCGTTGATTATTACTGTTTTGATAAAATGTGTTTTGTCATTCGTTTCCTCTTATCCTCGGCCAAGTGTGTTATTCAAAAATTACATGGAACTAATGACAGAACTAGATAACATTTCATAGATCAAATGTCCGAAGCTTATACAAAGAATTTTCTTATATGTACAAAGAAATTGGACGACATAGATTGTCTATTATAATCAAGATGATTTAGTTATAATTTTAACGTGTAGAGATTAGTGACCGTTAATCGATAGTTATTCAGATGTCGTGAGATGCGGTCGGGTGTGATGTACGTTTCAGAAAAACATTTTCTTTATCATGCCAACGTTTCGATCTTTTATTGAGATCATCTTCAGGGCTCAAAGTGTTTGTCTTCTGTGTAATTGTGCCATCCTTGCGTGTCGTGTTGAGAGTGCCAGTAAGATTTTAAATCTCACAAAATCTCACTGGCACTCTCATCACGACACGCAAGGATGGCACAATTACACAAAAGACAAACGCTTTGAGCCCTGAAATTATCTCAATAAAAAATCGAAACGTTGGCACGATAAAGAAAATGTTTTTCTGAAACCTACATCACACCCGACCGCATCTCACGACATCTGAATAACTATAATATTAACAAAATCTAGTGTAAATATAAAAAAATTGAAAATTTTCTTAGTGAAAATTAAATTAAATTGGTAAATAAAAAAAGGCAAAAAATTGGTAAAAGTTATTGCCCTCGTGTTTAAATTACTACAACCATTATTAAATTCCACGAATAATGCAATGCTCACTTAGAAAAATGGAACCATCGGCAGTAAATTTTTTTTAAATCTGGGCTTGAATCAAAGAGGTTCATTTCATTGAACGTCATAGAACTTTCAATGCTGCACTGCTAGAAATTTATTTGAATAGCGAGAAATTATTTTTCAGGAAGAGCAGCAGTTACGAGCCAAGTACTTTGAAAGAATTTCCACAGGGCTCATGTTGTGGACAAAGGATCTGGGGCATATTGTAGCTCTGCTTTGCTGATGACTACACATTGGTAGCTCAATGGAAAACTTACTTGGGTGTAGCCAATCAAGCTTTCCAAACGATTTATTTAGAAAGCTCGAATTTCAAATGGAAAGGCAAACAAAAAAGATCTCAATATAAGGCATGGGAAGAAGAAATTCGCGCAATGAAATACCTCGGCTTAACTTTCAATGTAAAGTTAAGATTGAACACATTACTGATCAGTCAATGAAAGTGATAAATATTCTTTCCAGGAATGAAAGGTCTACTGGGGTATTGGTCAATAAATACTGAGAGCAATATGTGAAAAAGCCGAAATACCTGAAGTGGTATATGCTTCTCCAATCTGACAAGAGGTGCAGCCAAATAAAATTAGCGAAACGCCTACTAATATCTCTGAAGATGATAAAAGGATATCGGTCTATAACGCTGGAAGCTGCATGCGCAATCGTCAATAAAAATAGAATCGGAAAACATTTTTATAAGGCCTCGAGGGAAGGGCGGACAGGACAACTAAAAAGTATTGATGAGTACGATCGACCAGGTAGGGTTAAAATGATCGAATGATATCAGACACATCAACAGATTCCGGAGATACAAGGAAATCGGATCTAAGAAGGTCATCACAAAATTTGGACCTGAGGTGTGGGCAAAGTAGGATGGAATAGGAGAGCCCGCACTATAGGATAGGAACACCGGCAGAGGCCGGAAAGAGTTTATATTTTTATTTAATAATTAGGGGAAAAATCAGATCTAAGGCGAATTCGTCAGAAAATTTTTGAGAGAATGAATGAGATGAGTATAACGGTAGGTCCCCTTCAAAGTGGAATAGATAACAGAGATCTTTGGAAGCAAGGTTATTCTCAAAGTTTCAGAAAGTGGTCCTAGTAGGTTTAGTGTTAAAAGAACCGAATTACACCATAGCAAAACCCCTTGGACTGTACCCAACAATCTTCCAAGATTAGGCCCTTGTAATCCAACACTGTGCAAATTAATTAATAAAGAAGAATATCAAAGGAGGCGATAAACACATGTTTTTAGCCAAAGTCATAGGGAAATGCCTAAGTTGCCTAATGGCCCTAGGAAAACACAAGGTAATTTTAAGCTGGGTTGAGGTATAGAAGGAAATGAAAAGGCTGACCAACTAGAAAAAAGGAGCAGCAAGTTGGAAGTGGAAAAATGATTGGAGAAAGAATTCAGGCATTGACAAAAGCATCAGCTATGAAAGAAGCTAAGATATTTATAAGTTATTCAGGTAAGGAAAGGAAGGCGAAGATAGTTGAGAGAAAGGAAAGCACGAAGGGTTTATTAAGAAATTATATTTAAAACCGACAGCCAAATTTCATTGCAAATCAACACAATCATGAAAGTTTAATCGACCAAATAAGGAAAAATTTGTGTAATCCTTCAATACGGCGGAAAAGCCTATTTTGATTCTTATAGGTATCACAGGCAATGAAGATGCTGACGAGGAACTACAAAAGGCATCGGAGTCCTTTGGACTAACGTACGTTAAAGTTCTAAAATCAAAAGTTAAGAACATTTTGCTCTTCTTGACAAAATGAGGAGTAGGACGCAGCATATAGATCTAACGTAAAGGCTGCAGAAAAAGTTTTTTGTCACAATCCCCCCCCCCCCAAAAAAAAAACCAACAAAAAAAAAACAACTGGAATTACCTATCTACTTCCGACTAAGAATCTGCCAGGGTACGGCCCATGTTGAGTATTCCTGCAGTGTTTCGGAATATATTCCTCAATGTATGAGGTTTGATTTTTCAGTGCAAGCTTTTGGAATGTAAAAAAGCTCAACTGATTCGACACTCATTTCGCCTGGGAAAAACACGGCCCTTAAGTTACTCCAAATTATTAAAAAATTCTATGTTATACCAGGTATGAAACTAAAAAAAGGGTTAATTTCAGTTATTCTTGCGTTATCGCCATATATAGTACAAATGCTTCTACATACGACCTCCTAGGGCAAGGAGACATTAAGATCTCAGAGAATCTCGAAACAGTTTCATATTCTCTGAGTAAGATGCCCGCTGTTAAGTAGTAATTATGTAGAATCATATATAGTACAAATACTTCTAATTGCTGACATCCTAGGGCTGTGAGATACTATCTCAGGGAATCTCGAAGCAGGAAACGCATAAATACTGCCTTTCATACTCTATGAGTAAGGATAACAATTCGCCTATATACATTTTATATTATTAAATAGTAATTATATGGCATCATATACAGTACGAATTAATTTTAATTACTAACCTCCTAGGGCTGGGAGACATCTCAGAGTATCTCGTTGCAGGTTAAGCTTAAATCCTGCCTTTCTTATTCTTTGAGTAAGAGAAGAATTTGCCTTAGTGATTGTCAGGGGTATAAAATATATATACTGTCTATATATATTTTTATGCTATTAATTGTAATAATATGGAATCATATACAGTGCAAATACTTTTACTAGGACATGGAGACTGGATCTCAGAGTATCTCGAAGCAGGGCAGGGCTAAATCTTGCCTTTCTTAGTCAACAGTAAAAACATAATATGACCTAATACATGTTTTATACTCTTATATACAAATTAATGTAATCATATATAGAACAAATATGTCGGGAATGTCGAAGCAGAAAAGCAAAAATCCTGCCTTTCTGTCTCTATGAGTAAGAGAATCTGCCTAACATATATTTTATACTGTTATATAGCAATTATGTGAAATCATTTCCAACTAAATTTCAGCTTTAGAAACGAAAATTTTATATAACCTCTAGCTTCAAGTAAAATACTATTTGAAAATACAGACCAAAAATCGTTGCCGGACCAAAAATCACTGAGAGAATATATATATATATATATATATATATATACACTGGTGGTTCAAGCAGTGAATTTCTTTCAAACGGAATCGTTCTGACTTTTCAGAGTTTTTGAACAATGTTTTTTCTTGGGAATCCCGGTTGGCTGGCCTGTTTGACAGAATAAAATTATCCAAGCTCCAAACAGACGGACAATTTTTCATCGCTGACTGCTTTGTGTTGTACATGGCTCTCATAGTAAAAATTAACGATACAAAGATCTTTGATCGAATTAAGGACCTAAAATTTTTTCGAGCTTCGTTGACTTTTTAAACTCGGGGGTGGAGGGGACTGTTATTTTTAAACCATGGCATAATCCATGGCTCCAAAAAGAATCCACTGTTGAAAAATGTTGCCTTTGTAATTTAAAGTTCGTGAAGATATCATATTTTGCTCGATTAAATCGGGTTTTGCCAAGCAAAATTTTGAAATAGGAACCATTTCAGGGGATGGAATTATTTCATACTTGACAGGTCGGTATTGGACCTCGGCCACTTATTAATTATGCAAGCCGCATTTCGAGAAATCGATTTATGTGGTCCATTGATACTTACCAGTATTATTTTTGTTAAGTAGTCATGAGTCTTTGTCCTAAAGACGACCATTAGCATGACAAGTTTCTCGAAGCGTAAAAATCGTTTATTTATTCTGAACCAACTGGTTTTTGCCAAAGTTGATTGGATTATGAATAATTTATCGATTTGGATACAAGTGGTTACACTTATACACAAATAAAGTTAAGTATATAGAGCGATTAAATTAGCTGCTGACTTTTACTGTATTGATTTGCAAGGTCGGTTGATGATTGACTGATGAGCCCGAAACATCTAGTGATAAAATAAAATAAAAGAGAGTGTGGTATTCAGTGACCGTTAATGAATGATATTTGGAGATCGTGAGATGCGGACTGGTGTGTCGTAGGTTTAGAAAAACATGTTCGTTTTCGTGCCAACGTTTCGATCTTTATTGAGGCCATCTTCAGAGCTCAATACAAATTGAAAAGTTGGCATGATAAAAAAAATATTTTTCTAAACCTACGTTACACCAGACCGCATCTCACGATCTCCAAATAATCATAAATAAAAGATTTTTACGTCACGGAACACTTGGTTTTCCTTGATCGTTTATCTAAATAAGAAACAGTGGGAGATACAAAAAATATGATTGTATCAATTTATAATTGTTTTTATGTAAGGTCTTGGTTGAGATGAAAAAGTTAGTGTCAAGAGCGGGATTCGAACCCACGACCTTCGGCTCGATACGCCGCTGCTCTAACCGAACCCGAAGGTCGTGGGTTCGAATTCTGCTCGTGACACTAACTTTTTCAACTCAACGAAGACTTTAGATAAAATGAATAATTAATTGAAATAATTATGACAGCTAAACATACATTAATATGATTAATATGAATGTAATTGTTCCAATACTGTTTAAAATATAGGTTAACCACATTTTTCAGGCCACTGGTGCCCGAGGAGTTAATCATCGACTGCCTTGCAGACATCATCCAAAAGGACCTGGAGAAATCCAGTGTACAGTTGAAAACGGAGAAGTTCCATTTTTCATTCAACCCTCCCTCACTTTCCCCTGTCACTGACAATTCCAATACACCAAAAATCACACAAAGTAAATAGTTTTTATTTCAGTTTTACATTTTATCTTTTTTATTTATTTATTTTTTAAAATTTATTTCAGGGAGCCGACTGTTCTACCACAGCCAAGTTTTAAGGCTAGAAGAATCCTTAAAGAAATTTATTAAAAAAATCGGTATTTGTTATATACCACTTTGTTGGAATGTAAGCATCCATTTTAATTTTGCGATATAAATTTCAGACGGGAACCCCGAAGAGTTCGGAAGCTGCATCTTTGGCGCGTTCGTCGCCGTTTTCGAACGCCAATCCCAGTGCCGGTCGGAAATTCAGGTAATTGAAAAATCAGACGTGGTCCAGACTCGCTTCCGGAAATCAACCCCATTTCCGCCTGTTCAAACGCAATTTTTGGAAATTTCAGGAGGCACTACGTAACAAAAAGGTAGTCGTCGAATATATCGGTAGCCCCTCCCCCGTGCAGATCAACCCCAGGAGTGTTCTCAAAACGAACCAATCGGGAATGTAAGGGATGTGAAAACAAAATTGATTTTGAATTGATTGTACAAATTTTAGGTCGTCGAATACCTGGAGGATGGACCACAATTACGGAAAATCGCCAGTGAGGGATCAACAACACTAAAAACCAAACAATCTTAACCATCTAGTCATTTTTTCTGTTAAGTTTATAATATTTTTTCTTTTAATTTTTCATTGAGTATAATAAAAATCGTTTTTATTATACGATTTGTTTATTACTGTTTTAACAAATAACTTTATTCGAGTGCAACCTTCATACAGGTTAAGAGAAATGAGCCAACGCTATCATAGATTAGGATTAAGTGGCGAAAAGGTTCCAGGATAAGAATGTGTAGATAAGGCTTAGGCAGTAGGGTTAGGATGAATCGAAAGCTTTGTGGGGAACTTCTGGAAGCGGTATCGAATCAGTTTAATTGACAAACAGGTTGAGTCATTTATGGATGGTTAGGTTGGAATCGTAGCAAGCTTTGACAATTTGTCTAAGGACTTTTAATTGAAAGGATTGGATACACTGGATAGCTTTGTGGAACTCCACAGACACACTCCGTATGTCCAGAGTGGTCGTAGTAAATATGTAAAAAAATGTCGTGTCCTTAAAATCTTCGTGTCCATGTATCATCAAGTTCTTTGTTAAATCCTGAGAGGTAAGTAACACTATATCATTCTGCTGTCTAGGTATAATCTTAAGTAAATGTCTTGATTGGAAGTTGATAGCTCCATGTTGTTTATGTAGAAAGGCAAGACTGCTTTTATAATCATTACATTGTACGTTTTTCTCTTTCAGACTTATCCTCCATCTTTTGCATCAGTTTTTGGTAAGCGCAAGGTGTTCTTGGACATTGGAGGACATAGAATTCGGGTTAGAGAACAAAATAGCGGTGCCATCCACATAGCTGGTAATTATGGTGTTGGAACGTGTAGGAAAGTCATATAGGATGGGACCAAGATTGCTCCCTTGAAGTCTGATATTTGTATGCTGCATCTCTTTCTGAAGAAGAGGTCAGTATGGTGAATAGAAAGCGTTTAGGTGTATAAAAGATGCCTAGGTGCCATACCCATGCCAACCATACTCTTCGCATTTTTGAGAGTAGGAAATGGTGTCAACAACTCTGAAACTTTGCTGCATCTTGGAAAGGTGCGGACGGAAGATATTAGTGAGAAAGAATAAATTTAATCTAGTAATAATCCTTTTTATAATCTAGTATGAAACGTTTTAACAGAAGTATTTCGAGGATTTTGAACATCACAGGAAGAAGGTTATGGGTTGCAGGAAGATATGTGGTTGGGAGGTATGTGAGGTTAGGAATAAGAAAGAATATGCAGTTCATCCATAATAAAGGAAAGTGAGTGCTAGGGTGGCATTATGTATGGTTAAAAATACTATGACCTTGTAAGGAAGGAAGGTTTCGAAGTATAGTCGAGGTAATTAGGTCATGTCCAGGTCGTTGTGTATAAATTATTTCACACCGTCTTGTAAAATCACGGCATTTATCAACCTTTTGTCAACATGGATTTATAGTATAACCCAAACAATACAAAAAGGGACAATGAAGTGATGATGAATGGAAACTAGGATAAAATTGTTTAAAATACATTTTTAACAATTGTCATTTGTCAAATGTCAAAATAATTTATATAAAAAGTAAAAATCTGATGAAATATTGAGCTACTCTACACATGACCACCCTTTACCTCTTATAGGTATGAAAAAACGGATATTTTGAATTAAAACGTGTTAGCGCGGGTTGGTTATATAGGTTAATGGCCATCTCAAGTTTGACTAGAACCAATAGAAAGGACTTGTACACATGGACACACACAGACAAACTTTCAAACCATATCATCAGTTGAACAAACATAAGAGAATGGACCAGGTTGATCGGAGAAAATCAACCTTCAAATATATTAAAAACCCATTATATTTAGTGGTCTGATTGACCAAATGCCGAAGGTCGTGGGTTCGAATCCCGCTCGTGACACTAACGTTTTCATTTCAACCACAATCCTACAAAAAGATTATCTTATTTTATATATTACCAACTCCACGGTTTATATCTTCTCTATTGATAGGTTGAAAAATTCCAAGTCCTCCGTGGTTGAAAACGTTTATTCAATTCAGTAAATTACATGGACGTTTCGGGCTCTCGGCCCATCATCAGCAATTAAACATAGAGAAATCTCATGGTATAATTCCCAATCTGAAGGCACACCCATCAGTAATTTCCAATTTTTTAAATAAAAGTATTTATACCTGGACTATGCGAATAATACATTTATTATTTTTCTACCCCCTTTATTTGTTGAGGGGAATGTCTTCAACATGGTTTTAAAACTGTAATTGAAACATATATTTTATTTTAGTCCCTTATTGGTTACCAAATNTATATATATCATTCGCATAGTCCAGGTATGAATACTTTTATTTAAAAAATTGGAAATTACTGATGGATGTGCCTTCAGATTGGGAATTATACCATGAAATTGCTCTATGTTTAGTTTCTGATGATGGGCCAGGAGCCGGAAACGTCCCTGTAATTTACTAAATTGAATAAAGGTTTTCAATCACGGAGAACTTGGAATTTTTCAACCTATCAATAGAGAAAACGATTATATTAAAAAAGTTGAAATACTAACTAAATTTATGTTTCAGCAAGGAATATACATCTATAATAACAAATTATTTATTTTAAGCTCAGATTGATATTTTACTTGATATTTACATCCGGTTCCTATCTATCTTACCTCTTTTTTATTCTTTTTTAAAATCTCTTTTCATTGAGATATGATATATGTCAACTAAACTTTATTTAGTTTTTCTTAATTAACTTTTATCAGTTCTTGTCTTGCAGTCCTTTTCTATTGCATACCGGATTTACACTCCCTAACGCTTGAGTAATTCGTTCTTTTTTATTTTATGAAATTGTTTATTTCTCTGAATATGTTTTTTTTTATTTACCAGAAGACTTTGAAATAGAAAAGTTGACCAGGTTTTTCAGCAACCGTTAATCAGGATCTTGAAATACCAAAGAGAAAATTGTAATTTATAGAATTTAATGTAGCTTTATCAGTCCATACAAAAAAACCTCGTGGTATCTAGTTCGGTACGTTATTTTTAGATTTTCCCTAATCAGGATATCGAATCTTTTATCTATGAAACACAACAAAAGAAATCATGGAAACAATTGTATACCCGTCCAATCACCTTTGAAATAATAAGCCTTTGAAGATGCAAAGTTAATTTCATTTTTATTTATTTGTAGTGCCTAAAAAATGTTACAAAATCAAACATGGAGAAAAGAGCCGACGTGAAAGGCAAATTATTCGGCACGTTGGAACTGATGAACTGGTATATACCAGTACGATTACTAAACGAAGTATATTTCTCATTTCCATCACTCTTTGTGAACAGAATTCAATGATGCGTTCAATATTATCAATTCTACCTGGCTGCTCATCCGAACTGAACTCATATCGCGAGCGGCTTCGGGTTTATTTACCAAAAAATTGACTTTAACGTTTAATAATTTATTCTAAAATAGACATTGAAAGAGTTCTCTTTGTTATATTTTCTTTCAACTTGACATGGCATATATATTATTATTATTATTAACATCTTTATGTGCGTATGCTTCATTGAATTCAAAATGAGCGTTATGAAATTGTGTTATAGTTACACAAGTTGGTGAGCGATATTGAACATTACATATTAATATCTAATTTAATTTTTGAGCTGATGAAGGTGTCGATTTGATTAAGTTTTGAAAAAGCACTAAGTGTGTAAAAGTATTTATTTAGTTAAAATATGACAAATCCAAGATGTTGGATTACAGTTTACAATGTACAAGTGACTGATGCATATTTATTACAGAAAAAATGCAATATTGATGGTTGGCCTCTGAAAAATATTAGACATCAAATATTGATGATTATCCTTGAATACAAACTCGTGAAAGTCTACCATTGAATAAAACAAAAGAAAATTGTATGGCTGAACAATGATGGAAAAATGTTGAACTTTTATCATTAAAAAAAAAAAAAAAAGTGATTCAAGTGACCATTACTGAAAAAACCTCGATGGTTGGCCTCTGAAAAATATTAGACATCAAATATTGATGATTATCCTTGAAAATAAACTATTGAAAGTTTACCATTGAATAATACAAAACAAATTTGTATTGCTGAACAATGATGGAAAAATATTAGCTATCAAATATTGATGATTATTTCTTGCTTTTCTTTTTCTTTGATATGGATGATAATCTGGATTATAAAGACTTCGTAAGCTTTTCCAACTTTTTGTTTTTTACGTAGATGCATTTTGAGACTCTTTCCGCCTCCTCCTCAGTACATTTTAATTTAATTTAAAAAATTTTTATTTAAAAAGAAAAATGTACTGAGGAAGAGGCGGAAAGAGCATCAAAATGCATCTACGTAAAAAATAAAAAGTTGGAAAAGCTTACGAAGTTTTTATAATCCAGATTGAATACAAACTCTTGAAAGTTTACCATTGAATAAAACAACAAAATTGTATGGCTGACCATTGATGGAAAAATTTAGTAGTTAAAGAATAAGTTAAAGTTATGAATTCTTTTCTTTTGCCAATTCGCAAAGCCGCGTACTTAACCTCTTTTGAATCCCTCCTGTACAAACACCTAATCTCCCTTCAAACAGAGCCAACATAGGCCACAATATTATTATTATTGTTATTATTATTATTTTTTTCGAACCCGGGACCTTCACCTTACAGTGATGAGCGGCTAAACCGTTGCGGCCACCGACCCCCCCCCCACAATGTTATTATGTTCTTTTACTACATAAGAAAGCTTTTTTTTCATCCTTTTCTTAAGTTTTACCGTTTGTTTACTCGCTTCGGCGGTACATATAATAAACTTGGAACGATACAGAAGTTTACAATTTGTGATCGCACAAGACTGAGCGTGCTTTATTATTACAATTTTTCCCTAAATTCTTATTATTGGTACTATTATGTCTATGTCAATTTTTTTCACTATATGTTAATGTCAAACTGTGATTAATTCAAATGCCAGATTTATAAAAGTTTTTTGTCACCTTATTTGTTCGGAAACTCTAGTTCCACAATAAAGTATTCTCCCTCTCTCTTTCTCTCACAAAACTCTCTTCATAAAAATACATTAACGGCTAGCCAACTATGAAAAAATATATAAAAGTAACCATCGGCCAATTATGAAAAAATATATAAAAGTAACAAGAAAAAATTGAAAGCTTCGCCATTTCAAAGAAACGTAAAACACCAAAGATTGGTTATCTATAAGCAAAAACAATTGAACGTTGACCGTGAAAAAAAAACCACTCGAATATCTGTATATCATTGAAAGAATAAAATAATACTTGTTCATCACTAAAAATTATAAAATTTTAAAAATTGATAGTCATGAAAAAAGTAGTTTAACTTAAGTAGTTTTTAAGTAGTTTTCAAATACAAAAACTGGACCAACAGTTAGTTGGTCATCTACGAAAAAATGACCATTAATAAAAAACATTCAACATTGGTCGGTCACCTCAAAGAAAAATAAAACACCAAAGATTGGTCATCCACGAACAAAAACCGTTGTATGTTGACCATTAGTAAAAATTATTTTCATGGCTGACCATAGTTGAAATAAAGAAATTGAAAGTCGGTTGTGTCTGAAAAATATAACATATTAAAAATTCACTAATTTCGTGGTCCGCTTGACCAATTAATATATTACGATTAATTAAGGTTTTTAGTTGAGATAAAAAAGTCAATGGCACGATCGGGATTCGAACCCACGAACTTCGGCTAGATACGCCGCTGCTCTACTACTTGAGCTATCGTGACCTCAAAACCTTCGTGGGTTCGAATCCCGCTCGTGTCATTGACTTTTTTATCTCAACTAAAAACCTTAATTAATCGTAACATATTAAAAATGTTTTAATTAATTGGTCATGAACACAAACATTATAAAGTTTTCCATTAATAAAAAATACTTGGTTGGTACGTCATAACGCAATAAAAACTTGAAGGTCTGTCTTCTCTGGAAAGTATAAAACATTAAAGATTGATTGCTACGAAAAATAATTTTTCAAGTTGTCTTTAGACATAAAAACTGGAGAAATGACTATGGAAGGGAAATAAATCTCTGAAGAGTGACCATTCAACGCTTGTTCACCTGCGAAAAAAAGACTTTTAATGAAAAAGCATTGAAGACTGGCCATCTCAGAGAAAAATAAAACACCAAAGATTGGTTATCTACAAACAAAAACCTTTGAGTGTTGATCAATGGTAAAGATTACTTTGATGGCTGGCCATGGTAAATCGTGTCGAAAAAATATAAAACATTAAAGATTGATTATTGATAAACAAAAACCTTATAAAGTTTTCCTTTAATACAAAATACTCGGTTGACTGTACGACTTTGTAACAAAAAATTGAAGCTTTTTACTTTTTCTTTTGAGGAAAAGATAGTTCTACTCACAGAAGTTTAATATTTAAAAAACATTGAAAAATATAAAACATCAAAGATTGATTATCTATGAACAAAAAGCCTTGAATATTGACTATCAATAAAAAGAAGTACTCGGATTGCTGACCACCATCTAAACAAAAAATCGAAGATCGGTCATCTCTGAAAAATATAACAAATCAACGATTGATTATACTTGAAAAATATCTCTTTAAGCTGATAAAAAACTGCAAGATTGTCTATAGAAGAAAAACAAAATTTCGAAGGTTGACCATCGCTGAAAAAACAAAAAATAAATAAAAATAATCATTCATAATGGTTGGTAATCTTCGGAAAATATATGTAAAAGTGATAATCAAGGTTAAAAAGTTTGAAGGTTGACAATCTCAGTGAATGATGAAGTATAAATGATTGATTATTAATGAACAAAAACATTTGAATGTTAATTATGATAATTTTATAATTTTATACACTGATAAGTAAAAGTGGAAGGTTAGCCGTGATTTAAAAAATACATTGAATGTTGGGCACCTAGGAAAACTCAAATCAAAAAGTGACAGCCACGAATAAAAAAGGTGCCTTTTTCTTTCAACTACAATCTAATACAAAAATTAAATTTACAATATCTATAATAATAAACATGAAAGAGGTTTTTTATTTGCCTTCAATCCTGTAGATTGCAGAAGTTTGGCGCACTAACAATTTAAAAAATTGTTCATAGGCGATTAGTATCAACTTGCATGCGCATATTAGGCTTGTTAAACGTGGAAATTTAGCATTTAAGATCCTCCTGATATCATTTATTCATTTACACGTCTCATATTTCAAACGGACGAACAATGGTCAGGGTTTAAATCAGTCTGCTCATCGGTAATTGGTAATTGTAGGATTGTAGGTCACCGCTCAAATTGTAAATGAACCAATAGTCCTCTCATGGATCTAGCTCGCAAATTACACAAACGACCGTAATGTATAATCAATTTCCGAAGAGGTCCGTACAGTATGGGCAAGCCGAGCTACGTGCAAACAAAACCTTCAATTATCACTTTATGCCCTGTGATGGATGAGAAAGTCGGAGGTACATTTTTCCCCTTCACTTTTTTAATTTACTCCCATGAATATCAATCGTGCAAAACTTTGAGACGTTAGAAATTCTCTGCCACTTTGTCACAATTTTCCGAATTAAGACGGGACAGTAGGGAAGAAAATCTAACGTCAACAAACTTTCCGCATAAATGATACGTGGCTCAAAGCGTCGGGGACAGGTTTAAATTTGACAGCCCTATAGGAAAATGTCTTCTATGGACTTTTCATATATTCCCATTAAAAAAAAAATTACAAAAATATAACAATATCTGCCCGGAAAGTATTTTCTATAAGCTTTAAGAGGAGATTATTTTACGTTTATCCCTTTTAGGGCCAGTCGCACCAGTCATGGTTAAAACCATGTTCACTGGAACGTCGTTCATAATTTGAACCAAGTTCAGAGGGACCACCGTTCAACTGATCCTAGTTCAACCACTATTTGGTAGAACTGGTTGTAGTCACTTTGTACGGTTATAGCTAGAGATAGTGTTCATCCATTGTTTACATTGGTTGTTGTACCACTTTTCATAGACTTTTGTTTACTATTTTTGCGTTTTTACTTTTTTCTTAATTTTTCTTTCCTCGAATATGTCGGTGAAAATTGTTGTTCACGTACTGAATCTGTTAAAGAATCCATCATTGTCTCATTCATGAAAATGGTCTTGTTGGTTCTAAAACACCTTGCTTTGGTCATCTACCAATATATGTACCTACCAATTCAAGGAAATCTTTGTCGTCTGTTGTTCATCTACATTTTTTTTTCAAAAATTCATCAATTTGATTACTCTTGTATCCATCTACTATCCAAATGAAATTTCCTTTACAAACAAACATGTTTCTTTTAAGGCACTTTCTTATGATTTAAGTTTTGTTGTTCTGATTCAGTTCAACTAGTTGTTGCTTGAAAAATAGTTTAAAAAAACAAAACAAAATGTTATTGCTCAATTGGATTCGAAATTGATGTTAAAATTATTAGAATTTTATCGTAAATATTATTTAACTTTTGAATTGCCTAATTTATTACTGCAAAACAAAACGTTTGTCTTTTGTCTCGGATTACCAGGCAATCCTATGTAGCGACCTATTGTTTTCGACGAAAAAGCCAAAGCCAAAATTACAAAGATAAGTAGAGGCCAGACTCGCGGGTGTCAACGCGTTTGTTGTGTTTTATTGTTCATTTTAAATTTAATTTTAATTTCGTTTGTCTCCATGTGGCATAAGAGCACGATTTAATTTCCCTATAATCGTTTTCTTTAAATAAATTGTCGTTTTATTTTTAGTTGTTATTTAATGAATCCAACTTTGTTACAATTTTCAATATGATAATTTTAGTTTTGGGGTAAAGTTTTTGCGTGTAAACCATGGTTTCAACAGGTATGATTACCGATTTGGTGATCCTCTCAATTTTATCATAAACATTATTTCCTTTGGACGACGCTCAACGACTTTTTTTTTGCCTTATGATCTATGCATATTAACCATGGTAATGAATTCTTGTATGTGTGTTCATATTTGGGGGGGGGGGTATCGTGAACGACTTATATAATACACAAATTACCACAAACACAAATTACCTATTGCAAACTTAAGGTCTTTTGCAAAAATTTATGGTTTTATGAACGTCTCGGCTTAATGATGACACGACTTGATGAGAATGAATAAATAGACATACGAGATAAAATACGGTTTCTAGCGCAAAAGAAATACACATTTCCGGACTTCTTATTCCTGATTAGAACAACAAAATAAAGACAATTAGGACATTGTATAAGAAAGAACAACAAAAGTTAATCCATTTTTATTGAAACGTGTAAAAAAACACACGAAAAGTTGAATTGTGAGATCACACTTTTAACAACGTACAGGTTATATTATTATGAAATGGACGCGATCACCTCTGTTCTCCGTTTAACCCACGTTCGAAGGCCGTTCAGATTTGAACCAGGATCATTGTTTGAACATGGTTCAAGTCTAAATAAAAAACGGAAATTTTTGAGTTGAACAAGGTTCAGTACTGAATTGAGTTTAAACCAAGTTGCAACGGCCCCCTACATGTGGATGAATATCATGAATTATTAATTAATCTTTATGTATGTGTATTGGTTGAGATAAAAAAGTCAGTGAGACGAGCTGGATTCGAACCCACGACCTTCGGCTAAATACCCCACTGCTATACCACTTGAGCTATCGTGACTTCAGCCGTATTTAGCCGAAGGTCGTGGGTTCGAATCCCGCTCGTGACACTGAATTTTTTATCTCAACCAATACCTTACATAAAGATTAATTAATTGAAAAAAAGTTATTTGGTCAATGGACCAAGAGCTCTAATGGATTTAATCATGAATTATCTTAACTGACATAAAAAAATATATGACTGACACATGCATGTATATTTATCTTTGCATTAATTACAACATTTATTGTAATGTAGATTAAATTAAACGAGATCAGAAATTCATGAGTTTTAATAAAAAATACGTAATTATGATAGTTTTAAATAAATTTCAGCAAAACACTGTAAATTCATTTAGCGATAGTTAACATATTATAACTTTATATTATTATAATTTTTATTATAGCAATTCATTATATCACTAAATGATTGTCCGGTGTTTTGTTTAATTTTTTTTCAAACTATCATAATTAAATTTGTTAATTAAAACTCATGAATTTCAGATCTCGTTTAATTGGTTTTGCATTAAAATATTATAGTTAAATAAGTTCTTAGATACATTAATTTTAAATCCATTAGAATTCGTGGTCCGATTGACCGAATAACTTTTTTCATTTAATTAATCTTTATGTAAGGTATTGATTGAGATAAAAAGTCAGTGTCATGAGCGGGATTCGACCCCACGACCTTCAGCTAAATACGGCTGAAGTCACGATAGCTCAAGTGGTATACAATTTTATACTTAAATAATCTTTATGTAAGTTATTGGTTGAGATAAAAACAGTCAGTGTCACGAGCGGGATTTGAACCCACAACCTTCTGCTCAATACGCAGCTGCTCTAACCACTTGAGTTATCGTGACTTCGATCCACTCGGGCACCAACTTCCCATCTCAACCCCACCTTTCGAATTTCCCCTCCTTTTTGCCATTTTTCAACCAATACCACTATCTTTTTATCTCAATCAATATCTTACACAAAGATTAATTAATTAAAAAAAGTTATTCGGTCAATCGGACCACGAACTCTAATGGATTTAATCAGTAAAATGAAGTATGTCTTCATTAAAGCTCTCCGTGGCCATTTCATTTGTCGCTGAGAATCGAATAGATTATACGACATTTGAAAAATAGCAAAAATGAGGGAAAATTCAAAAGGTGGGGTTGAGATTTCATGAGAAGTCACAATAGCTCAAGTGGTAGAGCAGCGGCGTATTTAGCCANTAAATATATATATATTTTTTACGTGGGTTCGCAACAAAAGAGGTTATATCAACTCTCGGGGTGCCGGTGTTTTGCCCATTTGTAAGTATGTCGTGTTCGAATGGCTGCTGGATTCGAACTCGGGACCTTTACCTTACAGTGATGAGCGCCGTGTCAACGTCTAAACCGTTGCGACCACCGACAGCCCTGTGTATCTTATTAACAGATAAATTATATATACTTTTATATATATAAATACTTACATAATTTACACAAGTAATAGGCAGATGCTTGGAAAATATGGTTCAATCAGTTAGATGATATTCTATTCACGGTTCAATCGTCAGCAATATTTTAGCAAACATTGGAGATGTATTTGTAGTTTGGTCGCATGAATTATTCGTTAGTTCACTGCTTCTCTTAACTTTTTTCGGTAGTTCGCATTGCATTAATTTTAAATTCAACTTTTTTTATAAAATGGAAAACAGCACACAGCAATACAGTTGTCGAATGTTTTGATTTTAATTATTCCCCCCTTAGCCAGCATCGCTTGTTACGGTAGTTAATCAAAAAAGATGAAAGAGATGAACGTTCTTTGAGGATTGTAATTATTTTTCAATCTTTTCATGGTATTTGTATTTATTTCTCCCATGGGAGCTACTCCATATGTTTTGCATTAAAAAAAATCTAATAGTCGGAGGGTGAAGAGCGGTGAAATAAAACACGATTCAGCCTGCTTGTATACAATCGCTACCAGTTTTTCATTTCGCCCCTGTATAAATTACAATTGCCGTTCTGATTCTGCTTTATGTATTAGCATACCCCCCTAGAGCGCATTTTTCATTCTCAGTCTAACTCGGAATTCGCGTTTTAACTCCCCTTTCAGGATGCCCTTCGCGGCGGCGGATCCAAAATAAACTCAACTTGGTTTATGCGAAAAGAGAGGAAAACGTACCATCACAAATGTTGCATTTCATAATAGGTTTGGAACATTGTGAAAACCACGTTTCATCGAATCGCCGAGCAACGTGTTAAATAATCTTAATAGATAGTAGGGATGGGGTCAAAATATCCAGACTTTACTTACACCATCCTATTACGTACACATGCTCCCTATAATGTCTATAATCCTTTAAACCTTGAAAGACTTAAAAACCTAGGTTTAATAAAACCTCATCAATTCGGTTTCCATCCTCGCCATTCCACGGTTCAACAATGCTTAAGGTTGTAGACATTAGCAATGTGTTCTTAGAAGTGTCTCAAGCTTTTGTCACGGTCTGGAACCCCTTATTCCCTACTCTTAAAATCATATCTAACAGATCGTTGCTTCAAAGTAGGGTCCGGCAGTAGGTTCTCAGAGACAAGACCGATCCTAGCCAGCTGATCACAAGGGACCATTGTTCATCCCATCCTATATATTATTTATACTGCTTTATACATCCCCATACCATCCTTACAACCTACGCGAACATTACAGCAATTTTATTAACGGAAATGGTTTTATTCTTTATTTTATCAATTGTACTCAATCTATCAGGCCTTAAGACTTACTGGAATACTTATTTTGTCATAATTTGGTTAAACCAGTTTTGCCCCGAGGGTGCAGATTTTTATTGATGACCTGCCGATTACATCCTAACTATCCATCCAAGCCAGTTCAAATATTTCAGGATCATCTTGAGCTCATCGAAGAATAAGGTAAAACGTGGAAAATGATACCGAACTAATGCACCCAAATGACGTTTAGGTATTTTTCTCAACTCCAACGGCCTAAATTTTAATAATTGTTCGATCAACACACGTTCCATTTAACCAAACGGGCGGAAGCGGATGCAATCCTGCCCAAGGTGTCGACCTCCAGAGGTTTTGATTCATTTCTAGTTCCCATAACGCAGTTGCTCATCCAAAACGTTTTTTTTCCAGAGTGGACGAAAATTACGTACAAATCTCAGACATCATGCTCAAGTATTGGTTAATTGTCTTTATAATAATCAAGGTTTTGCATATATATTACAATAATTCGGAATTCATTTTTATAAAAACGTAATATTCGACTCCCATATTAGGCGGACTGTGTGATTGACCGATTCCCAAGGCTGACCAAGTGCATCAACCGAGAACACCCAAACAAAGGCAAGTATGATTTTATTAATTTATGGGAATTATCCATGTGTTCTGTGGGTCGATGAACGTGTAATTTGGTCGTTACGGATCGTTTTGGGTCTGCCTTTCTTCCGACCAAACCAGCCAGGATGGTAGAGTAGATATAATTGATAATTACCTAATTATTAATAAAAAATATTTTTTAGAAGAGATAGATTCATTTAAAAGAAAAGAAATTCCAAAAACTGAAGCTGGAAAGGTAAGCTATCTATATAAAATCGTAGTATCAATAAAAATTATATTACTATGAAATTTTCGTATCTTTTCCAGTGCTTACTGGCGTGTTATTTAGAATCTCGCGGATTGGTAAGTTTTTTATTTAAAAAATACATTTGTACAATCTTGGTAGAATACTTATTTATCGTTATGAAGCAATTAATAGTAGAGGACTAGTTGGTAATATTTTGAAATTTAATTCTCAATTGTTTCCGATATTAATACAAAAATGTTGAAATTTTGTCGCGAAAATCGCAGTTGAAGAAAACATTACAGCAAAGTTAAAATCAACTTAATTTTTACAAACAATTGTGCAGGAGACATCGATATTTAGAAAATAACAATTCTCAAAATTTGTATTTTTCATAATTAAACTAGAATATTTTTTCATCATTTTGAGTTAATTGAAATATTTTTTGATAATTCATAATATTTGAAAAAAATAAAAATACTGTCTAATTTTTATTGTGTATGTTACAATTTACAGTTTAATTGCAAAAGTAATGAACTAATTATTAACAATTAAACTATAATTAAAATTAATAAAACTATATATAAGAAGATCAAAACTCACCACTCTTATAGAGTTTCAATTTACTTTCTTTGAACTCCTGTTCCATCCTTTTACTCGCTTATTTCTTTTGAATTTATATTTAGTATCTTTTGTTGGTTTTCTGTCTATATTTTTTTTATTACCCTCACCCATGCAATTTTACATATGTACATGTAGGTATCTTGAAAGTTTTGGATTGAAAACATTTTGTCACACAACAAAATAAATTTTCTCCGTTAACGATCCTTTTTTTCAATGGAAATTAAGGTCGTTTGTACAATCTACATTAAACTTGACAAAGAATGAGTAATCTACTGAACTTTTCAGTCGGAGGATAGCCGTTCCGTTGGCGTAAACCTATACAATTTAAATATTACAATATCTTTAAAACATTTCAAAAATTCACTATCGGATGCTTGGTAGGATCGGTACATTCTTTTTTTCGAAGAGCATGATAGATCTCCTGGAATATCGAAAAAGAATGGAAAATCATGGTTTAAACAGACGGAAAAGATTTTATTCATATTAATTAAGTAATTTTTTATTACCTGAAAAACTGAATACGGCAGGTTAAAATTAAATTGAGACGTAATAGAATGAAAACAGCTCAAGGGTTTTGAAGATAACGGATTTTAAACCTTTTATTAAACAATAATGGATATAATTCAAAGTAAACAGAACGTTTCTTTGGTGCACAATTGGACATAAGAAAAAATAAAAACCTTCTGAAAACCTATCAGGAAACGTTGTCAGGCTTGTATTCTTTGAGAAGGTGTACATTTTAAAGATTTAATTAATTTTTAGAAGCTTTTTTATTAGGGTCAACTTTGTACCTAAGAGTATTTTTTGTTTACTCTGTATTACTTTCATTATTTGATAATAGTTATATCATATTTTAAAAGTTCGAAGATCTTAATGTCTATTTTTTAAAAATCAATCTTTAGATAGTATTCATAAAAGTTTATATTCTAAAAAATCAATAGGGACTTTTAGTCGAATTTGACATGTAAGATGGCCTTCTGAACTATTGACATTGACGTATTTTCATGAGAAACCCTGTATAACTAGTTTTGTGAATTTTGGGCTGAAAATATTTTTGCGTTTTAATACAATCATAGATTTTCACCAATCGTATCTGGTGCGTTTATAAAAAAATAAAAATCTATAGAAAAAACAAAGCTGAAAAATGTATATGAAAAATTACAGCTAAATACTGTGCTTACAACATTGAACCTTTGGAAAACACTAAAACTATAAATTATTGCTAGATTTATGCAAAATAATAAACAAAGAGAAATAAAAACTATATAACAAACAAAATAATTGTAACGAGTTCATTTTACGATCAAAAGAACTACAAAACAACGGATGCTTTGGATGAGTGCACAATTTTATTTAGATTTGTGAAGATAAACCCTGTCTGGTATTATCTTATGAACTATTCTGTGATAATTGATAACCATTCTTGTTCGAAATGTGATCGAAAATATGTCGCAAGGGAATATCTGGGGCGTCGGTGACCACAACTTAGACGTTGACACGACGCTCATCACTGTCAAGTAGCGGTACCGGGTTCGAATCCAGCGGCTTCGGCCCGACATATAAATGGGCTAGGGTTTATTAATTTTTTTGCTTTATTTTATTTTTTATTGGCCCAAATAAATATTCAGCCATTTAACAAACAATACGAATTATATTCAACCTGCATAATAACGTGCTTACATAATAACAATAGCAAACAATAGTGACAAATTTATTATATAGGTTTATTAAATAATAATAGGATTAATTTATTTCAATTGACCCGTTCACCTTTATTTTGGTTAAAATTTATACAATTCTTGGTATGTTTTCTTTGTCTTCGGGTGTTATCAGTTCCTTGTACGAGGGTGGCGATGTTGTTCTCCTGAACCTGGTGAAGGACCTTTAAAAAGTACCTCCTTTGTTGGGTTATTTACTACAGCTCCGCATGATGTAGTTAAGATCTTCATATGTTCCAAATGTGGATTTTCCTATTTTGTGATGGTAGGCTTTGGAAATCACTCCCTACGTTTCTGTCGAGCATAGATGCAGGGATATTTGATCGTCTTGAAACCATGATGCGCGCCATATTAGTGGTAACACTGTTTTATAATTCAGGCCCTTTTTTTCTCGAGGTATTCCTTTTGTCAATCAGTTATAAGTTGATTTTTTAATGTCGATCTCATTCATATCCAATATTAGCATAGATGAGACCAGAAGCAAGCCAGAAATTGTGCCATTTTTGGCCAATTCGTTGGGGGGTTGATGTAATAAACAACATGACTGGAAAGTTCTCCTGAAAAGTTGTTAAATTTGAATTTTATTACATCTTTTCTCAAAATTCACAAACATTCAGACATTTATACGTTTTTCTGTCATTTTAGAAAGTAATAGACTAAAAGTGAATAGTTTCGGTTTTTTTAGATATACAGAGTCTAACTAAAAATATAAAAAAAGGAGTAAGAAAAAAAAATTGTTCGTGTGAAAACTAAAATTTGAACTGACACAATAATTCCAATGAAAACATCTTCCATTAAAAAGAACGAAGTTATAGGGTATTCACATTAAAAAAAACGAAAACAACTTAAAATATCATCCATTGAGGAAACGGAATACAAATATTGACATTTGTGGTGATTAGTGACCGTTAGTCTATGATTATTCGGAAATCGTGACCGTCAGACCGCATCTAACGATTTCCCAATAATATTGACATTTTTACATTGGCAAGTGTTTGCTCCCCTTTAACACACACACACACACACACACACACACACACACACACACACACACACACACACACACACACACACACACACACACAAAATGTACATGTTTTAATTGAAATCTTTAGTTCAAATGAATACAGAAACCCTATTCAAAACTACCAATAATCCAAAAGAATATTGAAACTGTCGATCGTGATATATATTAAATCATAAATAGTATAAAACATTGCAGAAAATTAATTCGCTGCACTAATGAATAAACTCAGATTTCACCTACATTTTTGTGATAAAAATGTCACTTTTACATTGCTTGTTTTAACATAAAAAACTCTCAAAAATTATAGTTAATTCTAAAAAATATAAAAAACTGTCAAAAGCAAAATAACTAATTAACTATTGCTAATTGAAAAAATATACAAAATGTCAATAATTTTTAAAAATTATAAAAAAAAAACACTCGATCGTCCACAAATTTGGTTTAGTTTGTATGTTTAAATCCAGGCTACGTAGACTCTCCTCACGTTCATAACATTCGAATTATCTTAAATGTCAGGCTAATCTTTTTTTTATTTTTCAGTGTAGAAATTTATCAAAATATTACTTTGCAAAAGACAAACATGGTTTGACGATCGATATACGTTTTATGATTCTTAACGCTTAAATCAATTTAAACACCGGTGTAAAAAAATTGTGCTTTCCATGTACAAGAACGTTATAATTTGTATATTACTGTATATTTTAAGGAAGACAATAGATATAGATCGATCATTAGGACATGAACTATCTACAGTCCTAAAATCATTACTAGTAAATAGTTTTATGAAGAACTATCACCAGTTCACAAACTATTGTGAGTTTCAACAGTTTGGCGGAGGGATTCGAATCCATACTTCACACAATCTCCTCAAATCTCACACTGGCCCAATCCATTTGAAAACACTTAAAGGACCCCCTGAGGAGAAGTTTGTAATTCATTCAAGACACGAAAATCTTCCTGGGAAACCATTAGCTGAGATTGGACACAATAGACGAAAGTTTAAGTTAAAGAGAGAAATCCCTACGCCTCCAAATAAGGAGCCAAAGTAGATAAAAAAATATTATTGAACTATCAACTATCTATAGGACATGAACCATCGAGATTTCTAATACTATTTGTAAAAAACCCAACCGATAATCCATCCATAAGATAATTTTTTTCATTGTGCATGTGTTTTTTCTTTGTTGTGTTTTTTTTCTAGCTGACGTCTTCAGGCCGTTTTAGTCCTCAGGGTGCATCAAGACTAGCGGCAAATGTATACCCAGGCAACATAGTTAAGACAGGGCATGCAAGGCACATACTCTCTCACTGCGGAGCCGTTGGTAAATATGGCCAATATTTAACAATAATTAATATTTTAAAACATAAATTAAATAATCATACATCAGTGCTGGCTTTGTACAGATGAACTTTAAATGGCCTTTTTGCATATTGTTTGAAACTATATTAACATTTTTGATTTTTCTGTAAAATATTCTCCTTAATTAGAGATAAGAGAGACTTGAAGTATTACAAATTTAACACATTCTAACAGAGTACTTTGGAGTCTTTCAAAAATTGGATGTAAGCAAGTGCCAATCATACATCCAGCAAATTTTCGTAATTATCAAGTGTTTTAAACCTACCATAAAAACATAGGCTAATTAATAATAAATTCTTGAAAAAAATTGGCAAACTTGCTTGTAAAAGTGGATTAAGCTTCGGTACATTATGAATTTCTCATCAACCTAGGGATATGATATTATGGATTTTTGGATTAAATCAACCCATCTGAAGCTTCTCTTCTGGATTAGCAGGGATAAAGAAGAGGGGAAAAATCTGCCTGAAACTGAATTTCTTCGAGTTAAATTAATTTTAAATTGCGTAGATGTTTTAAAAAATAACTGGATTGTTTTTGTGATGTGTTTTTGTTTATTATGAGCAGATAGAGAAACTGGCCCTGGAAATTAGCTCAAAATTAAGACCTATTTTCCACATGTAAACGTTTTGTAATCAAGTTGTTACAAAATTATATTTAAAATGGGGAATTTCTTTTATCTTTCTTGCATTCCTCGGCAAATGAGGGGAAATCCTGTCAAGTTTTTGTTCAGTAAAAAGTTCAAATAATAGTTGCATTGAACTTTGCTAACTTTTTTATTTTACTTAAATACGATTTTCTGAAGAGCTTGCGATTATTTATCTACTGCTTAGTTATTTTTTAAATCCTTGTCTGCCTTTGTTGTTATGGGTTTCTGGGACATTTCTGGGAGTCAAATCAACCGATATTGTTCCATATGACAAAACTTCATTCAGTGATTACCTACCTGTCAATCCGATATTGATATATTTTCCATAAATATCCTCCATATTTTCCAGTTTTCTTGTCGATACTATTTTCCCCTAAACTGATTCGCATTGTCGTGAATGTTGGTATAGTTAGTTATGTTGTGGTCGGTGAATGGTTTAAAGCAAATACAGGATTGGTCCTAGAACGTTCCCCTGCGGAACACCAGCGACTATTTCTAAAAGTTCGGAGTATTCGACCGCTATACTCGGTATAGTCGAGAGGTGGGAAGAGGAAAGCTTTCGGATCGGAAGAATTTTTTAAAGTTTTCGTATTAAGTCATCATGCCAGATTTTATCAAGGCTTGAGGTAAGTCCTGAATTGATGTGTTTCTCTTCTAAATCTCAGCCATTCTGTAAATTTGATCTATTGTTGAGACTCTTTTTTTTCTATGAGAGAAGGTAGTAGTTTCTGGAAGAGTTCTGACATCACTGGAAGTAGTGATATTGGTCTACATGACAAAACTTCATTTTATAGTTGGCTAGGTTTTTATTATGATATCAGCCACTGCCCAGTGGGACATTTTGTCATTTTTATTTCATAAGGATCTTCTTTTAGAGTAATAAACTTAATTTTGATATAAGTATGAATCGACTTGTAAGATTTTCCGATTCCCATTTACAAAAGGAAATAATTGATACAAAACAACTCAATTTATGATTTTAATACTTTTTTGTTTTCTTTTAGTGAAAAGCGAAAATAACAGTTGCGAGCTGGCAACGAAGTTGGCTCACTGCACCACCACTCTCAGTGAACAGTTCAAACTTTGACTACTAATCATATAATTTGTAAATTAAATATTAACAAAAGAGGAAAAACTTGTGTTTTAATCCACCACTTAGTAACTGTTCATCTATTAAACCGTAACTTTGAATAATTAATCACTCTTATATTTATCTATCGACTGATGATCACTTGTACATCCCGAGAGGTAGAAGGAAAGTTAATTATACTATGTCAACCTTCAGAACGGGGCCATGGCTGTGCACAAAGGAAAGCGTAACAGGAAATTTACATACAGAGCAACAATATCATGACCTGATGATATTTATTTAGCTGTTCTTTTCCTTGAAATAAAAAGTTTTCTTTTTATAGTGAGATAGGTTTCCATGTTTGTGCAATTCGGCGAACAACCATTAGTCAAAAAATTCATTATATTGTTTTAACTACTCAGATCAGTTTGTTTCGGTTTATATCGGCGTTATTATATGGAATTACACCTTGACCCATGAAAACCAAATCGATGTACGACCGTGTAGGGCAGGCAATGTCACGATGTGACAAGATTTACCATATTTTCCAAGTATCACTTGTCAAACTTTCCATGGTTTGATTAATTTGAATGCTGGCTATATGCGGAATTTTAATAGAAAATGAATATTTATTATTTGTCACCCTTCTATTTTGGGTAAAAATCCATTGATTATTAGATGGAAATTTAACTGTAAAACCATCAATTAACATCGATATTCTCTGGATTTGTAGTTTTTGTCGTTACTAATTTGAATTTCATGAAAATAAAAATTAGTTTGATGATAAAGATTTAAAAATAATTTAAATTTAATAAAAAAACATTGTTTAAATATCTAGATATAACTAAATGTTAGAAATAAATTGACGTGAAGTTACAGGATTTTTCGTACAGAAACAGCGAGAATGGGCGGACCAGTACGATCAAAGTGCACAGCGAGGCAACCCCCGTAACGCGTCTACTACAGAATGTCTGCGTTGTCACGGAGGAAAAGGAATTTCTTAATAATGCAAGCCGCTTTTCTTTGATGGGTGCATTTAAGGAGTAGAGCCGGGAAGACTATTTGATGAGATTGACCGTTTTTTAAAGAAATAGTTCCCTCAAGTATTTAAAAGAACCCTTGCAACCCTTCATGAAGGGGTCAATAAAGGTCAATTGAACATTATCACCGTATTGAATCCTAAATCTATCTTTATTTATTTATACGATTGCTCGAGTGCGATAATACTCTTAGTAGTCTGATTAACTTAATTCAAAATATGAAAAAAATAATTTAAAGAAAATATATCTATTTTTTTGGTTTAAAACGTGCCTTTGCTTTAATACCAAGACACTTATTTTTTTACAAGTTCACCATTGTCAAATAAGTATAAATTTTCTCTTTGGTTTCTTTAGTCCCCAATCAATATTCATAGATCGTAGAGCTTTTCATTAAGCTTAAGGCTTTTTACCAGATCCCAGAAGCTTTGTTAAGTGCTCCTGTGTGTCTCCATCTGGTCTAAAATTGTCCTCTCCCAAGAGTTGGTACATCAGCCTGAATAGGTCTTACCAAGAAGTCATGTATTTCGTGGCATATCTGCATTGTTTCTGCTGTTCCTGAGTATGCCGGGTATACTCCCTGTATAGTCCTACAATCAATCTAATCCTAGGCTTAGGTAGTCGTTTAATATACTTTTCCATACGCCATTGAACTGGAATACCAATCAATTAATGGTTACCCTTAACCCATTAATGGATCTGCGTTATTTGCAATTTGATATGCCTCGAAAGGATTCAAACCGATAGGTGTATGAAATTGCACTTCCAATTTATCGGTTTCTTCTTCCTGCACTCTACCCTATATGCCCTGAATAACAAACAAGAGTGATTTGATGTGATTTTTCTATTAAGCTTTTACGATCTATTTACTTTTTATTTATATGCATTTCAAAGCATTTTTTAGCCTCCTCTTCGGTACAATTTGGTCGAGCCTCAACAGGCGACTCAATAGTCGTAATAGAAACATCACCCAAAAGAACTCGAAAAGGCATCGAACAAGAACAAAAGACGCGTCAAAAAAGTGGGTAATTTTGTTCAGTTCGCAAATATATTGAGTTGAAAACTCCAAGGTGACAAACTCAGAAGATCGTCCATGTTTTATCCTAGTCTACTTTATTCGTCGCGTGTCAGCATACGAACATCTTCAGTGGTTGGTCTGTACGTTTAACCTTTATGTACGTTTTGATTGATGAAGAAATACATACCTTACAGGCTAGATTCTGCATGCCATCTTGCGTTGGTGATGGTCCGGCGTTTAGTCGTATGTATCTCGATGTAGTGCAGTTGCGGTGTAAAGTAATGTAACGTAATGCAGTTGTAATGCAACTGCCCTGGGATAGCTAGAAAAAGGCTGTCGTACCTACAAAAGGCAAGACAGACATAAATAATAATACTTACTGTATTCTATTGAAGAAACGAAAATCTTCCATGTTAAATGCTTAAAGTGGAAAAGGGGGAAATCTATAAGAATCCAAATTAGACAAAAAAAAAAAAAAGATTGGCGAAATGCTCATCAGAAGAGTTTGGCTTTTACGCCATCTTGACTTGAGTGATGGTCTGTGCGCTTACTCATGTACATATCTTTTTTTTTATAGGTTCGGACGTTTGATGAAACACCAATTCATAAGAAATTTGGCGTTTACGCTAACTCAAGTGGATGGTCTGTGCGATTAGTCATGTGTATGTCATTTTATGTACTAACATCGGCCAAAATTACTGTTCAAGAGAATGTTTGTATTTACGTTAAGTCGAGTGGATGGTCTGAGCGTTTGCTAGTGTGTACGTCCTTTTTAAGCTTCTGACCTCTGGCGAAATACCTGTTCAGAAGAGTTTTAGCATTTACGTTATTTTGACGGAATGGTCTGTCCGTCTGTTCGTGGGTATGTCGTTTATACAGATACTAATGTTTGATAAAATGCCTATTTGGAAGAGTTTTGGTAATTAAGTCCTTTTGAGAGGATCGACTGTGAACTTTTTACTCGTATGTCCTTTTTATATACAGGTGCTGACGGTCGTCGAAACGCACTAGATACGCACTACAGAGAAAAACGAACGAAAATATTTAGTCCTTCTTTCTTTTATTTGTCATCCCACATTTTTTTTTAAATTTGGCTGCATTTTGCAAATCGCAAAATTGCGAAAGAAATTGCTCGAAAGAAATTATTTAGAGTAGAATTCTTGCATCGACCAAAGCTGTAAAGTAAAAATGAGAACAAATACCAAATTAAATTTTAAATATAGTTTTTAATAAAATAATGTACATTTAAAGTTTGTAAAATTGGCTCATTTTTTCTTCTTGATTTTTTTTGTTACATGACATAAACCTCAAAAAATGGAATACCTTTTTTGCCTTAATGTACAAACTATTTTTGATTTTCTTTTTTAAAAGATTTAAACATTATTTTACAATAAGTGAAATTTATAACATACATAGCTTAAATTGAAATAAAAAAAGTTTGAATCCACCAATACATTTACACCAATAAATTACAACACTTATTTTACAGAATTAGGGGCAAAAAACATTGTTATATATATATATTATAAGTTTTCTTTTTAACCAGAGACAAACAGATTTTTCAGTCTTCAGTACAAATTCATAGTTGTCTCGAGTTATTTATTTTTAAATAATCAAAAGTCTTGAAATAACTATAATGTGCTCTTTTGTTTTGTAAACACAACACTTGTGAATTTTTTTTCTAATTAAATTATTGTTAAAATAATTGTGTTTTGTTTTTACAATAGAACGTAGTCCGTCTATCACTTTCGAACAATATCTAAAACACATACGAATTGAAATTCAAACCTCTGCGACGGCGGCGGCGTTGGCTCTTGGATACCCAGAGAGAGTTTCAATATTTAAACAGTGACGGTTGTCGCCACAACGCAGTCTAGACAGATGTATATACGCAAGCATATTTGTTTTTTGACTTGTTTATTCAGTGTGTTGTTTTTACTTTCGCCTCACAGACAGAAAGAACAAGTTAGGAATATATACAATTTCAACCAGGAATTATAAAAACAATTAAATATTTACAATTTTTTTAAAAGACTTTTCCATTTTTTTGTTTTGTTACAGATGGAAACTATTTAGAATTATTTTTGTTTATATATTTTCAATCACATTTAATTAAAAAATACTCGGGGAAGAACGGAACGCCAAGACTTAGAAATCACTTCAAAATGTTAAAATTTCACAAGTCGATAAAACGTTTCGTAAAATGTCATGGTTTTATCCCACTGCTTAATAAAACGTTTAATTGTTTTAATTAGTGATTTTTTAAGGAAGGGGGTTTGCTGGAGTCAGGATAAAAATATGACATAGAAATGCCTAATAATTTATTACGGCAAAACCATTTTCGATTAGCTATTGATCTATAAACATAAACATAACGGAATTCCGCTCCACTTTTTCATTTTTTTCTATTTATCCGAAACAAACCGATCCATAAATTAATTAAAGGGTGGCCGATTTCACACGGATTGTATGCTTACTAACAAAACAAAACGTATTTTATAGTCAAGTGTAATAAATTACTGGAAGAAAACCAAATTTGACTTTGCACAACAATTCTTGTCTGGTAGTAAAATCGGGTGCTGATCAACTGAATAAAACAATATTCACTTTGCCTTTGCTTTCCGAGATAAATTTTCTCCTTCCTCAGGTCCTATATCTAAGTACATTATTATTTAGCCTAATCGGTGCCCCTAGTACCTATAACCAACCGGTGTTTTTGAAAATAAGCCCATTTGTATGTCGGGTTCGAGTGCAGGGCAGTTGGATTCGAACCCGGGACCTTTACCTTACAGTGATGAGCGCCGTGTCAACGCCTAAACCGATGCGGCCACCGAGGCCCCCTTCTTATTGTTAATATTGTTAATAATAATAAACCTTTATCTGCAAGAATGTACATTACATATAAATTTACCAAAAAAAATAATAAAAAAATATTTTGGTACATCCCTGCCTGCTGTCAAAAACAAAGCTTGTACTAGACAGCAGAAGGTTTGGGAGATCATCAGAGAAATAAACAGAATATATCTTTACAAAAGCACAATGAAAAACAAACATAATACAGAATAAATGTGCAGCACGAAAAAAAAACAAACAACCAAATTAAATCTTGGCTTTAAAATATCTTAACTACAATTTAAAATTATAAATTTTCCTCTTTATAAAAAAAATCTAGGTGCCATATTTAATGAAAAATGATAATATAGCGTAGTTTTCACATTGTAAAAATGTGAGTTAGCCAATGAATTGTGTCTTGTGTTATATTCTCTGATGTAACTAGATACAAGATTGCTTTTATATATGGACAAACATGAACATTTAAGCAAGGTTTGGTATAGAATCATTACTTTCAATTCACTGTATAATTTTTCGTATTATATTTACGGTTTACTTAAAATAATTTTAAGAATGAGTTTATATTTACATTCATTGTCTTAGCATAGCATTTACTATTTCCCCAGGAAACAATACCATTATGCTATTATGGATTTTGCCAGAGAAAAATATATTGCCCTTAAGAGTTCAATTTTCGTAAAGTTGCGTAAATTCTAAATTTATAAAAGAGATTTCTCAGACGGGAAACCAAAGAATCAATATGTAAATTAAATCCCAAAACTGAGTCGATTTTCACACCAACACTGTAAGCAAAAGGGATAGGCAAGCAAGAGCACACATTATCATTGTAGTATGAAAAACAAATTTTAAATTGTTAGTATTTATTTTCTTTTTTAATGAAAAGTGAAATACATTACATTTTTTTGTCTTTAAAAGTAGAATGTTTGAGTTTACCCAAAAATTAATCTTTTTCATATCATTATTTACAGTTTTAGTTAAATTAATTAAATAATAAACTTGAGAAAATGATACAAGTAATGTTATCAGTATAATTGTTAATATTATTAATGTTATCAGTATCATTTTTACATTTTTACAAATTTCTAGATAGTGACTCAATTGTTAAGACAAAAACATAAATGTTAAATTTCAATAGTTGATAAGAATCACAAAATAAACAGTTTCTGAGATATTGTAATGCCTTATTGAAATAATTATGTACATAAATATAGGCCCTGAGGAAGGAGAAAATATATCTCCGAAAGCTCGGCAAAAGTGGCTATTGTTTTATTCAGTTGACCAGCACCCGATTTACTACCTAACTCTATCTTTTGGCCGATTCGATACTCAACAATTCTTGTCTGTTTTATGTTGAAATGTTAATAACTTGTAGTAAAATATTCGAAATATACGTAAGTACTTTTACGTATGCACGAAAATTCAAGATTTAGGGGGAAAATTAGAGGAAATTTTACATTTGTATAAGGCTGAATAAATTATAAGTCCGTGAATATCTACGGATTGTTTATTAACAAAGCTCTTTTTACTCGAATTTTTACAATTTAAGATAGCAATGAAATTTTACAGTTGAACAGTAGGAAAATAAATACGATGCTTATAGAAAATATACTGACAGGGTTATAATAATAATAATAATTATTTTTTAAACGAAAGACTGTTTTAGCGAAGACGGTCATAGTTTGCTTGACGGGACCTTCGATTATTGAATTATGGTCAGAAAAAATGTGTCTAGATTTAGTGATTAATGTTTACAAAAACTATAGATTTTTTATGATTGATTTTCAAATCAGATATAATATGTTTGAGATTGATGGCTGCATTTCCTGCGACAGTTCGACCGGTAATTAAAACGAGCGGAAGTGTGACTAGTTGAGACAGGATGTTTTAGCGCATCGTCCAAAATTATTTACAACTTTTCAACATATCACAAGATTTCAAATGATTAATTAATTTAATTGAGCAGCATTAATACCGCGTTAATCGTCGTTTCCCTGCGCTAAAACGGTTTCGCCTTGGTTTCTCTCGTGAGAGTCCCGACGTTCTAAGGGACGAAGAAGGCCAGGAAGGCGAAGAGGACGAGGATGGAAGCCGAGGACGTTGAACTGCCGGAGTTGAGAGGTTTTGTCGCCAGCTGGACGGCCGGAAGTCCAGTCGCCTTCAGCTCCTGCGGACACGGGAGAGTCTCCTTCGGCAGGGAAAGAAAGTGGTTGAAAGGTTCGTCTGAGACCACGGACCGCTGTATCGGCAGCATCTGCTGTGGCTCGTCTATGGCGCTGTTCGACAAGTCGCTCTCCTGGCAGGTCAGCTCTTCGATGGACGACTTGATCTGGGTCGAGGCCGTGTTGTTATATAGAGTATGCAGCCATTCCAAACGGCAATCGCATATCATCGGGTTACCTAAAAAAAATTAAAAAACAATGTTAGTTATCTCGAAATAAAATTTCCTCAAGTGTATAAACGGGATTTGTATCGGGATCCGTTTAAAGGGGTCCGGGGTGATAGGGAAACATCCCTTAGGATGTACATTTGGTGAAGAGGAAAAACCGATTTCCGAAGGGGGGATATCCTGTTAGAGTGAGGTGTAACGAAGAGTCCGCCCGAGGCTTTTTCGTTTCTTATTTCGAGAAAGAACCCATTCATATTAAACACGCAAATAGAATATTCTCCAAAGATACTTTTTTTTTATTATTCAATTGAGACCCGGTGTGATTGGGGCCTGTGGATAAGTCCAATTATTTCACACCTATATTCCGGGGAGTGGTTTCGAGTTTTATTAAATTTTGCAGCACGTCAAAATCCCATCCGTCATGCTTTCGCGACGAAGAACTGGATTTCGAATTAAAATAGCTTTTGTGAAATAAATCAATCAGATTTTCTTTACTTGCTTACATTTTAAACAAAAAAAAACATTGGTTTGATACGTTCGGATCCCGGCTAGCATAATTCGATAATAATTTTGAAGAAAAAAAGTTAAGGATGTTAAGCCCTCATGTGACAGGAATTACTTCACTTTACTTACAGTTTTTATATTGAAAACACCTACACAAATTTAGTCCAAACTGACTACGTTTTAAAGATAAAAACAAAAATATATTCACTAGAACAATCTATTTTTCCTAGTGTCATTAGGGATAAATGTATTCTAAAAGGGGGATTAAAGGGTAGTATAACGTTATTATATCCTTATTATCATGAATATTATATAATCTGTAAATAATATATTAAATTTAAAAATAATTTGTAAGTAGATTTTATCCAAACTGCAGGACAGTTAACTCCTAAAATGCATATGAATAACTTACACCACCACTTAATTTAATAATAATAAAAATTAATTGAGTAAAAATATGTAAATTCAATTATAATAAACAAGAAGGAAAGTCAATAATCCAACATGAATTCATTTACTCATATTAATGCCTTAAACTTGTACCCATCTATTAACAGTAGACAGTCCAGCTAAGTTGATGTGATCTCATTTTAGTAACTTAAAGTTGTTATCGTCTGTAATTGTGATTATGACAGTCTATCTTATACCGATGTAACCTCATTTTAATAATTTTAGTACCTTTTCTATTATGATGCAGACAGTACAACTTAAATCTTTTTAATACTTAAAACCTCTTAAACCTCTACCTTTTCTACCTCTAACTTATATTGGTACAACCTCATTTTATTAGAAATGCTACGTGGGATTATTCTTTGGGACAACAGTTGTAAACAACAAACCTGTGAATAAAAACCATTTTTGACAAAAAGTACCTCATTTTAATACTTTGCACTTGTATCTTGACTATTGGGAGTTCGGCAATCTAACTTATACTGATATAACATTATTATAATACCTTAAACTTGTACCTTGTCTATTATGACGTAGACAGTCCAAGTTATACTGATATAACCTCATTTTAATATTTTACAATTTTACCATGTCTATTGTGATTACGACAGTCAAATATATACTGATTTAACCTCATTTTAGAACCTCAAATGTGTACCTTGCATATTATATAGGTAGTTCAACATAAATACCTTAAACTTGTCACCTTTTCCATTCTTATTTTGACCGTCACCTTATGCTGGCAAAACCAAATTTTCATACCTGTTATGATAGAAATGATGAATGTTGGAGTTGTTGCGGTGTTCAATCCTTTTTTAAAAAAGATAGCTCATACTCACAGTAAAACCCTAACCATTACTAATTATGATTTCGACAGCCTAACTTATACTAATGTAACCTCATTTTAATACCTTGCAACTTGTGTCTTTTGATTTTGACAGTACAAACTTTGCTATGTAACTTATGATCTTTCCTTCTCGAAGGTAGAATTTTGGGTCATCTCAAAAAAACAACAGCCAGTTTTTCTTTCAATCCACACGCCTTCGGATTTATTTTAATCCTTCCTCAGGTGAGTTAGCGCAGGGGTCAGGTTCAAAATACACATGTAACTGTTATTTATTGTGATTTCAAACTATGAACTTTTGAAACTTGCAACATGTCTATTATGATTTCTGACAGTTCAAACTATGCCTATACCTTGTATCTTGTTTTTTACAATTTCGAAAATCTATATTCCTTGATGTAACCTTATTGTAATACTTTAAACTTGTAACTTGTCTATTATGATTTTTGAAAGTAAAAACTATTCTATGTAACCTCATTTTAAAACCTTAAACATATACCTTGTTTTATACACTTTCAAAAGTTTAAATTATCCTGATGTAACCTTATTTTAATACGTTACAATTATACCTTATTTAGTGTGATTTTGACAGTAGAACTTATACTGATGTAACCTTCCTTTAATACCTTAAACTTGAAATTTTCTATTGTGATTTTTGTCAGTTCAAATGAGAAGAGTAAAAAACTCAGGTGCTCAAAGGCGTAAAATGACAATCGAACGAGCCAAACAAAAGAGGGAGCCAATTCTGAAAGGGAAATAAACCTTAATGATTCCGGCACAGAGACCGAACACTAGAAGTGTCCAAAAACCCAAAAAACCATAGCCTACACCAAAAGAGCTTTTTGGGGCCGTGGCCCAATTTTATGTACAGGCTTAAAAAATTAAAGTTTCAACGTACAGTTTGATCAATTTGATTTCTCTAAACTTCATAAAAATAAGGATAAATATGTATAGTTAATTAAAAAATATGTTCAAGTGCGGTTCAAAATAAATCAATGGGATGCATTTTGTGCCCTAGTAGTACGACTCAGCCACAGAGTACACGATACACGTATCACACGGAATTCATAGGATACATGGCCGGCTTCATGGTCAAGAGGGCCCATCTGCTAGCGGACATGCTCCCAGGCATACAGGCAAGTCCATGATCGACCTCTCTTGGACGGACTGAAGTGACACAGGAAACTACTCGAACTGGGAAACCAGCCTCCCCCCACCCCGAGAACTTCCGGCCCTAGATGATCTGGCGACCCTAGAGAAAGGGAGTAGCCTCTCAATTAGAGAATTATGCTGGAGTACTGTTTTGGAAGAAACGGTACTTTTATAAAAATAGCTTTTTCTATTTTTATTTTTATTTTATATTTGTTTTTTTATATTATTTTTTAAATTTTATTTTTTATTTTATTTTTTCTCCCTGAGGGGTTCCAACAATAAAGTCGTTTCAGCCTCCTCTCACTGCACTGTTATGGCCGATGGGGTAGTCAATATTCCGCCATCGGCCCTACAGTCTAAAAGACAAATAAAACACAACCAACAAAGAAATAAATTACTTACAAATAAATACACGACACAATAAAACACAACACAGATATTCACGTTTTATACACTATTTACAAGTGAGGAAACACCCCCGTTTCTCTTAAAAAGAAAACTACTAAAAAACTAACTAAAAAAAAAAGGGGGATTCAACATTTTACTTGCTCGCCCGAGTACCGTTTTTATGTCGGGGTTCATGCCTACTCGCTCCCTGTAGGGGGCCAAGGCATGGCACTTCTCGACGAGATGAGACACACTGAGCAACCTTTCTCTACAAGCGGTTTTGACCCAGAAGCAGATGTCCGTGTGTCAGACGGGTATGGCCAATCCTCAACCGAGTTAACACGATCCTTTCATTTCGTTTCAGATTCTCATGAGGCCATCGTTCAGTCGTGCCCTTAACTCGCAAGAGCTTCTCGGACGACTCGGCCCACTGACGCTGCCTACGCTTTCCCATAGCGTTCTTTACTGCTCGCACAGTGTCACCGGGCCGGATCGCGATAGCTGGTCTGGAGGGCGAGACGTCCCAGCTTTCGCTGCCTCGTCTGCACGTTCGTTGCCCTCCAGCCCGACGTGTCCGGGTTCCCAGACAACTACTACCTTTTTCCCAGGCGCTCCAGCTCAGCATATCCTTCTAAAAGGAGTACGACAAGAGGGACCGTGGCGAATATGTCCTGGATTGCCGATACTGCACTCAGGGAGTCCATACAGACAAGGAAGGCAGAGCCCTCATCGTCTCGAATCACCCCGAGCGCGTGCCAGATCGCATAGGGTTCCGCCGTGTACACGGTGCAGTGCCGCGGGAGTGCCCATGAAGTGGACGAACCCGACGAAGCTTTTTCTATTGCAGTTAATATTATTATTGTATATAGAAAAAGTTTGGTAATAGTTTCTGTGTTAATCGTTTCGTGAGAATGTATTTATAAGCGTAAAAAAAGTGTGGTAATACAGAGCGTCCATAGCGGAATATTAAGTACCATATCGACCTTCGATTAGACTAGTTAGTGTAGAATTGAGCTATAAATCAAAATTGAATGAATTCAAGAAGATAGATTTCACATTAAACCGAAACATGGCTAAAAACCAATTTTACGGATAACCTATTAGCTAATTATGGAGGAAGTCCTACTAGATTTGCATTACGTGAAAATACTCTTTCATCGTCATGGAAACAAAGATTTCAATGAACAATTCAAGTGAAAATTTTAAATTTAATTCTAATTATCTAAATCACATAAGAAAAAGGAAAAAGAAACATATATTTATTTGGACCAATTTAATAACTACATTAACTGATTGAAAAGATATAGTAAGTGCAAATATCATTTTTGCTTTATTTATTTAGACGTTTTCTCTCATTTTCATCAAAGTGATGCCCTCGAAGACAACCGTTGACAAGTGTTTGAGAAGAAATGTATGATGGACGCTTGATTACGTTGAAGTAGAAATAATAATTAGGAATGATAGATATTTTAATACAGACCAATATTTTTCTTGGTTTAAAAAATACCAAAATCTTTAAAGATTGGAGGTCAATAAGGTAAAACATTCAGCAGCTATGAGATAACTGAGAATTATAAATTAATAGCGTTAATTATTTTTGCTGAGATGTCGGTTTATTTATATATTTCTGAATTGCAAGCAGGCATTCCTTCGCCGAACTTTTGGGCTCAAAGGGAATTGCTCCACCCCAGAAAAGTGACGAAACGTCGCCTCCCACGCCTCAGGGCAACGGAAGATTAAGCAATTACTGTAATTGAGGCCGTTTTGTCGAAGAAACTGGAAAAGTCGAACTTGTTCTCCCAAACCCAATTCGGAGAGAAACCTTTAGACTATTCAAATAGGGTATTGCGCGGTGGTTGGGGTAGTTTCGGGCAGCCCCGGACGCTTAGACAGTCTAATGGCATGCATCCCCAGACCACCTCTTGAATCTATTACAATCTCTTAACCAAACCTAATAAACCTTTCTGAAACTCCGGCAGATATATATTATAAATTCACCGGGAAGAGGATGAAATGTTCAGCTTTTCACTATAATCTCACTTTGTGTGTTAGATTTGAAACAAACCCTAGAAAAAGTTTAATTAAAAATCACATTGACTCGAAAAAACTTAAATTAAAAACAGACAGGTTTTGCAACACACTACTTTATTCAATCAATGTATAAAACGGGCCTCAAATTACACTAAAAAACTTTTTTTTTTAAGCACACCCTCTTAATAAACAGCCAACTGTTTAATTTGAAAGTTTAAACATGCAGGTTTTGTTCGTTGTTATTTTTTTTTTGAAAATAGATTCGTTGAATGTCAAGCTGAGAAAGCCATGCTATAACAAAGTTGATGTATTTTCCACTTGGATCCCGTTTAAAAACTATAGTGTACTTCAGCCCTCTTCTCATATTTCATTTTATCAGTTTCGCAACACTCAAGAAAAACAGCTCTTATGGTAAAAAATATTACAATATTAGCCCATGAAGGGAAGATTTAAACGTCCTTGAGTCAAATAAACTTCGTTTCCTATAATTATCGCGCTTTTGGTCGAAAATAAATAGGCAAATTAAAATAATATAAATTAAAAAAAAACAAATAACTAGGCCTATTGACTAGACAAGTTTTCAAAAAAGTTTCATGTAATATTTTTACACTTTTTCATAAAATTAGCGTGGCTAGACAGATCAAAATGACCAAAAAACAAACAGAATTTTTCATTGGAATTCTTGTTTAAGTAGCGTTATATGCTGATTTAAATCATCCAAGGGTGAGCGTACACAATAAATAATAAGAAAAGAACAATGGATCAATATGACAGTTTGTTCGTACTAGGGTCAATTTCTCCACCTCGCCCCTATCTCTTTGATAAATTTTTTGTTTGACAAGATAAGCTGACAGTAAAAAAAAGGGAATTGGTTGACCAAATATTTCACTGCTGATGATGCAGCTCACGTAAAAATTTGTGTAAGGAGGAAAGGCTCCCCCAGCGGGCTCCACTGGATCGAATGAGCCGATTATAATATAAGTCCGTCCTCATCAGGATGCACCCCGCAGGATTTTTATAATCCTTTTAACCGATCGACGTCCTGCACAATCTGGGCTCTCGTTCCGCCGAACCCCAGGAGGGATTTATTTAATTAACCGAAAGCGAAAGAGCGGCCTCGTCAATTAAAGTAGGTATTTAATTGCTTGGAAAGGGGGGATGGAAGACTTAAAACAAAAATTAAATAATTGTCATATTTTAGAATTTATAATTGTATTTATTTGAAAAACCATAGATGGAAAATTCATTTGCATTTCATATAACTTCATATTTATCCAATACCAAGCTACATGCCAGATTTGCCAATTGAGTTGAAGTCAAATTTTAACCTTTTGTCCTAGGTCCATTGAATTTCCTAATGTCGGTGTACTTTATCAATAAATTAATATTAGAAAATGCAGGTTTTTAATATTCTAATTTCATATTAAAATAATATTAATTTTTTTTGTATTATTATGTGAGGTCTTGGATGAGATAAAGTCTACTTCAGAGACAGACTTCATAAGACACGATAGCACAAGTGGTAGAGCAGCGGCGTATTTAGCCGAAGGTCGTGGGTTCGAATCCCGCTCGTGACACTGACTTATTTATCTCAGCCAAGACTTTACATAAAAAGAATAATTAATTGAATGAAGTTATTGGGTTGTCCGGAAAATAATGCAGGATTTTGGTATTAAACAAAAAAAAAGAAACTAGTTACTTTAAAGCAATGTTCTTTAATCAAAATAATTTCCCATACTCTCAATACATTTCTCCCAACGTGTTGGTAACTTATTAATTCCGTCTGAGTAGAATTCAGAATTTTTAGAATTGATAAAGTCAATAAATGCATTTTCCAGTTCCGTTTGATTTTTGAATATTATGTGTTGTAAGTAGTGGTCCAGGTGTCTAAAAAAAATGGTAGTCAGTAGGCGAGAGGTCCGGAGAGTAGGGTGGGTGAGGCAAAGTTTCATAGCCAAGCTCCAATAATTTTTGTGACGTTACACGTGACACATGTGGTCGAGCGTTGTCATGCAACAAAATGGGCCCTTTCCGATTGACCAAAGAGGGCTTCATTACTGCCAATTTCTGATGCATGGTATTAATTTGGTTACAGTATGATTCAGCATTGATGGTTTCGCCAGGATTTAAGAAGCTGTAGTGTATTAAACCAAATGAAGCCCACCATACCGTAACCATTACCTTTTTTTGATGAGTTGGGGGCTTTGGAAAATGTATTGGAGCTTCTCCTTTGTCGAGCCACTGTCCAGAACGTCTAGTGTTATCGTAGAGAATCCACTTTTCGTCACATGTAACAATTCTGGCCAGAAATGGGTCATTTTTGTTTCGACAAAGAAGTGATGCACAAACATCAAAGCGCTGATTTTTTTGGCGATCGTTTAATGAGTGTGGAACCCAATTTTCGAGTTTTTTCACTTTTCCAATCGCCTTGAGGTGGTCAGCGACGGTCGTTTTACTGACTTTGAGTTGCTCTGCAAGTTCTCGAACAGTTGTTTTGGGGTTTTCTTCCACCACTGATCGCAGAACATCATCATTAAGAGAGGAAGGCCTTCCACGACCTTCTTCATCTTCAAGGCTGAAATCTCCCTCCCGAAATTTTTTAAACCACCTTTGCACAGTGCACTCATTAACACAACCCTCGCCCCAGACTTGGTTAATGTTTCTAGCCGTTTGGGCTCCGCTTCGGCCGAGTTTAAACTCGTAAAAGAAAATCGTACGAAATTCTCGCTTTGACATTATAAGGATGACTGAATTATTTCCAAGTAGCGGAATGCTACAGAGGTAAACAAACAATATCATTTGGAAGAGGATTAATAAGTGTTGACATTCATACAAATGAGTAATCCTGTAAACGTAAACAGAATATTTTATATAGATTTTTTTTAATGAAAACTTAAAATCCTGCATTATTTTCCGGACAACCCAATACTTGGTCATTTGACCACTAAAACGTAAATGGATTAAAAAAATATATTTAATATTCTAATTTAAATATTCAGAGTTTCTAATTTTTCACTTAGCTATCACCATTGTACTATAGAAGCATCCATAAATGATAAAAGGAGAACCACGAAGTCCTTAGGAAAGTAAATAAAAATACAATTTGACTATGTTTATTTAAAACTAACGTGGTATTTTGGCAAAAAAAACACTAAATCAACAAAAAAAAGATAATTCACGCTAGCAATTTCTGTATGAAATAAGTTTATAGTAATAAGATCTTTTCTACTTATCAAACTCTTTTTAAAAATACCATATCACCTAGTTTTATTAAGCGTATGTCCTAATTGAGTAAATCAGCACCGATAAAACTACAATATACGACGAGAAGGGTCAGTATCGGAATTCGTGAACAACTTTAGAAGTTTAATAATACAACGAGTAAATTTGCAGAATATAGGCGAATGGCGCTTACTACAACGGCGAAGTTCGCTTGAAGGGAGGAACTTGCTAATGGAGATACTTTAACATCGATTATAGGCAACAGATGATACTGCTTTTATAAGTTTTTTTTTGCCTAAGGTCAATGATTTGAAAGGAGATTTTGTTTGGATAACTTGGAATAATCGTAAATATCAAATTAGCTTTGAAGAAATCCAGGAAGAATGGGGGTGGATAGGTAAGAATCTGAGCTTGACAAAGATGATGGACTTGTGAAGATCGAAGGAGGATGAAGATCAATGTATGGGAGCTTTCACCTCTTAAAACATTCCATAACTCTTGAAAATATATTTGAAGCTGGTCTAAGATCCATAAGCTAGAAACTGGTACCAACTTACGTCAACATCAGGTGTGCCTGAAGGTTCTCATTTACGTCCATTTGTCTTCAAGACTTCGATCTGATTCTGAAGGATTGCGAATATCTGCTCAAAAGCGTAGTGTCTTACTGAATTTTCCACTGAACTGCTTATTTATTCGATTGACTAAACCGACTGTACGAGCCCGCAACCATTCACGCTAATAAATCCAATCAAGCTAACTAGAAACCTTCATTGGTCCATAATCACTAAAAATATATTCACGATAATTAATATGTACAATCACAAATTCGGTTGGCATCGGGGTTTTATGCCGGTTTCTAGCCCACTGTCATTCTAAAATATATCTATAAAACTACCTTACTGAATATTTCGCTGAATACCCACCGTTATTCAAGCTAATGAATACATTCACACTTACTAGAAACCTTCATATTATATGTACAATTTAAAATTTGGGAGGCACCGTGGTTTTACACTGGTTTCTCGTCCACAATCGCGCTAAAAATGTACAAACCTAACCTAGGTTGGTGGGAATCTTTGGGTACTGGATATTATCTGAAGACCCGCCACCTTTCACGCTAATAAATACATTCACGCTAACTAGAAACCTTCCTGTTATATATACAATTGTAATCAACACCGGGGTTTTACGCTGGTTTCTCGTCCATAATCACTAAAAAATATATAAAACTAACCTAGGTTGTGGGGTCTCAGGGTTAATGGATATTCCGCTAATGACCCGCGGCCATTCACGATAATAAATACATTCACACTAATTAGAAACTTTCATGTTATATGCAAAAATTACAAATTTTGGAAACACCTGGGTTTTATGTCGGTTTCTCGACAACAATCACTCTAATATATATATATATAAAACTTAGGTTAGTGGGTCCGTGGGGTACTCCATATTCCGCCACAGACCACCCTAATTAATTATCTTAACTGGAAATTATCAATCAAAAACAAAGTATATAAATATTGTATATTCGATATATCGCTTTCAATTTAAATAAATTGTTTGGCAGAATTGTTGGAGCTAATTGGAATTATGATAGTTTCAAGTTTTACGATCCACGCCTTGGAATTAATTGATCATTGATCATTCAATGAGGGACGCGAGAGTCTTCTCAAATTACAGAATCGATATAAATAGTCAAATGATATTTTGGTAAAAGATATTTATAGAAAAATGAAACTGTCTATTTAAAAAATTTCCGATACGTTAGTTGATATTCCATTGGTTATTAATTAGCACCCTTTCCGTTTTTTATTGATAAAAAGGCTCCCTCGGTCCATGTTTATTAAACTAATTTGCGTCTGGCACACTAATTTACTAATTCTATGAAGCAACCTTCTCTAGGTTGACACAAAGGCTTAGACCCCTGGCTAAATGTCCTCCCAGTATTTAACCTTTTCCGTTTTTCTGTACTCGCTCCGTAACATTTTCCCCGTCAAACATACAAACAACAATTAGAAGAAGGAGAAAAAAAAACTCAAAGTTCAAATCGGAAGGTTTGTCGTTTTTAAAACACTGTGTATTATATAGTGATGATAAAAGCGACGCAAAATGATAAAAACAATCTGCTTCATATTGTAAATAAAGCGTGTAGAAATTTCACAAATATTTGTTAAAATTTAATCACAAGAGGGCTTTTATGTGTGTACAGCAAACGGGATTTTGCGCATTAAACATTGTTTTCACTCTATTCCGACCAAATGTCACTGGCCACATTGTTTATAACATTGGTGAAATTGTGAGTTACAACATTACTTGTTTTGACAGCGGTTTGATGAAAATTGATCGTCTCCGGTCCGCCTATGCTCTTCTGTTCCTAACGGCGATGGCGATAATGGTCGAAACACGTCGGACTTGCCGACCTGAGTTTATTAATTTCAAACTGCTGTCAACATGCGGATCACCTAGCGAAACTTTAATTAATAAGAGGAACTTTTTTTTACAAAACAATGTTCAATAATTACGTTACTTTTCTATAGTCGATTCGTTAACGGTTGTGTTTTACTTATAAACTCATTTGAAGCAAATAGATTTTTTTAATACTGAAAATACAGAAATTAGTATCCAAATGTGCATTTTTCCCTGGCGTGAGAATCGATGAATGTATGGAGCGCTGAGTCGACATTGAGTGGTATATATTTGAAGATCATACATAATACATTATGCTCGTCCTATATGGAAATTGTATTCGACTGGTGCAGGAATATAATTAGTAATAGTATAATAATTATTATTATTGCACACGACGCCGGTTGAATAACTGAAGACATGGCTGTCCTCGAATCCTATGAAATTCTGACTAGAACCTTCAATTTTCTGTTTACATTGTGTTGGAAATCGGTTTTATGGAATTTCTGAAGGCATCCGATGTTTATTTTTATCACTGTATCAAATGTGATAGAATTAACATTTTAACAAAGGATACAAGGAAGTTCAGCCGCTCTTCTACTTGCACATCTAAGGACGTTCGATTTTGTTAATATTGGATGATGAATCAATCCGTTCCATGGTCTATGTCCGAAATAGTTCTAGGAATAATAAAACAGGTTTGGTGTTAAGGAAACTCGCGTAATAAGGTTCATCGGATCTAATGGTAAATAATTTATAAGTCCATTTCGAAACAATAGTCGTTACCGCAACATGGAACATAGAGTGTGATTTTAATGAGCCTTCGAGTGAATTTATGAACCGTGACTAGGTTATGGGGAGAGGGATTTTAAGTATGTATATTGCTTGCTGTGCGGTTTTAACCGACGGAGGACCACCCGAATGTAATCGGGAGGCGGGGAAAAAATATAAAATAAAATAAAACAGTTTTAAAATAAAAAATGATTGAAATATAAAATAAAGAAATGAAATAATAAAGACTCACCAAGCTGATGTTGTGGCGAATGATAAAGGTGGGCAGGAAATAGAAGGATCCAGGAGCGATGAAAAATAGGGTATTTGGGGAGGACGGCCCACTTACAAGTACCAGCAACTCCGGCGTTTTGGCGAGGTGTAAAATCAATCCAGAAAAAATTCCAAGCGATGCTAGAAGAGATTTTACAGAAAGCGGTCTGTAGAAAAGCGTTTGCGGGTTCACACAAAAAATAGTAAAAATGGAAAGCGGAGCGTGGTGAAACGAACCAGGCTCGGTCATAAAAGCGACTGATGTGTGGTAGCCGGAGTGGGGCGGCCAATCCTTTAGACCGGCTTCCCGGTAAAGGATAATAAGTAAATAATAAACAAAATAGACGGTTCTTTAAAATAAAAATGAAAATGAAAATCCGAACACTTGCTTTAGGGCTTACTTTGTGAAATTACTCTATTGGATGTCATCGAATTTTAACAATTAAGCACGCTTCTCAGTACGTTTTAGGCCGAATTTTCGTCAAAGAAGTAACAATGCGACTTAAAAGAATTACGACTTTGCTCAGCACAACGTGAAATATACAGAAACAGTGCATAAACAAAAATGCGGCATAAATTTAATCGGGTCGACTGTCAAAAAATGGGGAGACAGAAAGAGTTAAGTCACGTGATTTTCTCCCTAACGACTGAATTAGTCATACAGAAGGTGGAAAAAACCTGTGACAAAGGAATGTCTTCTCTTACACGTTTTATATCTGGGTCGGCCGTGGAAAAACGAGGTTTGACGAGGGGATTTTTCCAGGCGCCACTGCAATGTTAAATGTACGTGAAAATTATACAGACACTACGCGGATTTGTACTTGTATTTCCAGTTCAGAGAAACTTTTCTTTTTTATAAAGAATTATAATAAAATATTGAGGGGAGAAAAGAACATAAGAAAATTTTATGTTCATTTTTCGGGGATGAATGAAAGTTCGGTAGAAATGTCACTTCTACATGACAGAATGCATCACATAAGTGATTTCTATTATTATATCGACATATTATAAAAATGCAATAAAGGAAAACTTTTCAAAGGCTGTAGGACTTTTATAAAGAAATTGATCCGTTTTGATTCTATTTCCCACGCTGTTGTCAAATACTTTTCGACGTGAAGCTCCATCAAACTTTATGTTTTTGCGACAACAAATACAACAATGCATAAACAGGAAACCGAGGGAACAAACTTTTTACTCCCACACAGACACTCTTGTACAGATACAGAAACACATGTACATTGCGTATAGAAGGAAAAAGTAAAGTTGCAGGTTACGCACAGGTCACACCAGGCTCACAGGGCAGGGAGACTACGCCGGTGCCCATTGTGTAGAAAAATTGAGCCTCTTAGAGAACCAAATAATAAATTGTTCAGAATGGACTGTGTAAAGAAAGAAATTCGACATGCCACATGATCTATGCGCGCGTTTGGCCACCAGTAGTGGACACACTCCAATAACTAACGACGACATATATCTTCTGATTTTTCCTTCTCGAAGGTGGGATAATAGGTCATCTAAAAAAAAACAACCGCCTTTTTTCAATCCACAACGTTTCGGATTTATTTTAATCCTTCTTCAGGTGAGTTAGCGCAGGGGTTAAAACGGTGGAAATCAGTCATAAATATTTTTTAGTAACACATTTTAAGTTCTTTAGACTACGAAAACGTTTTAATATTTTGATCCTGACTTGATTCTTATTACAACCTTCATACACCTGCACCATGAGGTTGTGATAAGAGTCTAGTCTGGATCAAAATATTAAAACGTTTTCGGAATGTGAAGGACTTGAAAAGTGTATCATACTGGCTTCTTTTAAAATAAATTATTACACTATATTAATGACTGACGACCACTTTTTTAACCACTGCGCTAACTCACCTGAGGAAGGATTAAAATAAATCCGAACGTGATGGATTAAAAAATGCTGGTTGTTTTTTTGATATGACCTATTATCCCACCTTCGAGGAGGAAAAATCAGAAGTTAAACTGTTGAGGTCGAAATAAAAAAGACCACATATATATTTAACTATATATAACATATTTGTGCGTTTCTGTATCAAATGTTATTTATTAGCGAGGGTAGAGAGGACAGACTCTTTGCTTCCTGAGTCGATTCGATAGTCGGGTGCGAATGAATCTGATTGGTATATCTGTACTTGTACGAACGTTTTTCCCATTTTGGTGACTTAGGGTTTTCTCCCTTTAGCACTTAAAATTTCGTCTTTCGTGCACAACTATGCTAATATATTTTCCGGAAGATGTTCGTTTCTTTTATAAAGAAGAGAATTCCACGCAGGCGTATTATATCAAGAACGGTTTTTACTTTTTAGCCTTTCCCTAGCGGTACCAGGGCAGTTAGTCTATTCTAGACATTGGTCCTCTGTTTTGAAGGTCCCTTTTTTGTTCTAAAGTGGCACTTTAGTGATGCCTGGGTGTCTGAAAGAACTATTATCGTTGCACCTTTGAGATGTTTATTACTTTAATTATTATTATAAAATGTCATGTTTCTATGGCTAGCAATTCAACTTGAGAGATAGCTGCAGTGCCAGCTGGTACTCAAAGTTAGTCCTCTGTATGCCATTGCTCTGGGTATCTCCATTCATTGTGCCGCCCGTTTACCACATGTATACCCATGTACGAATGTACCGAGAGAATGGAATTTATTAGCGTCCAAGTGTGAATGAAGAATTGGGCGTGAATGTAATTTGTTAACGTGCATAGAGGGACCTCTTCACCAAATATGGAATATATATTATATTCCGGACAGAATGATTGCTTACTAGACTAACTTAATTTTAAATATATATAATTTTTATTTATATTATTTATGTGTATAAGACGGCCTCTGTGATAGAGTTGCTTACCCTAACACCCCAAACCCCTAAGGAAGCCTTCTTAAAGGAATAAAACGCGAGAAGGAAAATAAATGAACAGAAAAAAGAAGAAGCGTTGACTAATATAATTTGCCGGCTTTAAAAATATCGGCAATATAAACATTAATGAATAACGAGTTGAAAATTCTAAGGAATCGAACCCAGGACTACTATCTGGCAAATAGGCGACCCTGTCGTCTTTACGACCACCCCTACTGTTAACAATTCGTCTGACCAAAGAACCAGTTTATTAATTTTGGCTAATTGTATTCATAATGAGGTAAAAGTGATGATTGAGCTTACAAATGTCGGGTAAAGTCAATGGCAGATGTTATTCGTCGGGTACGAGGGGTGATTGCCGAAGCGGAAAGGAGCATAAATAGAATAGTAGATTATCTTTTAGTTTGCGGTCCCTTTTGAACTTTTCCCTCCCCGTCTTTCTTTTCTCAATATGATTTCGCTCAAGGCTCCCTAGCGTGAAGAAATCCCCGTAAAGACGAGATCGTCTGCATTAATGCCGGGGGCACGGCAATCAGCCGCCTCTATCAAACCATCCCCCAGAAATTGACCAACTGCTAAGCGACTTATGTCTCCCCCTTTCTTTATTGCTTACCGATTCGGTTGGTCGCATTGTTCACTTTGGAATGGAATAAATAATGAAAATTGCCAGTTGTGGATGTTGTATTGGCTAGGGGTAAAATTTTAACCAAATGCTTCTCTCAAATAGTCAATATTAACAAAAAATCATTTATATCTCTCATTAACACTCCCAACACGACACAAAACTGTGACACATCTACACAGAAAACACACACTTTGAGTGAGTACAAATATTTTTATTAAATCTAAAATGTCTACTTTATGTAAATCATTGTTTAAATACATTTTCACATCTAACATGTATTTCTATAATGTAATCACTGTCTGAAAATCCCAGGCCCTGGAGATGATCTAAAGAAAGATCGAAACATTGGCGCAATAAAGAAATCGTTTTTCTAAATCTACATCACACAAGACCGCATCTCACGAACTCCAAATAATCATTAATTAACGGTCTCTAAATACTACACATTAACAAAAAACTTCTAAACTTTTAAATTTATTCAATAACTTCGCTCAAATTTATTCACGCTAATAAATATACGTCTAGAACTGTAATATATTAAACTGTATGACAGAATGTTAAGACTGACCATTTTACTCTTACCAGAATAATAAAAACAAACAATTTATCTATAATTGTTTTAACGAAATTAGCCAACTACCCCATTATTTTGAATAGTACAATTAAGAATAAATGCATTTGGCAAACAACCGATTTATATAATTTCCAATGAAGAGGCACGCGTAAAAATATAAAGAGGCAATAAAGCCGTATTTTAGTGAAAATGTGTCTGGATAGGAGTGAGAAAGGTGGAAATGATGACCCACGTAAAAGTCATACATAAACTCGGATATTCTCAACATACAGGAGAAATGTATTAACTCGGCCCTCGTATATTTTAGAATTAAGAACTGCCGGCCCTTCCGCTTTCAACCCTCTGCTCTTAACCTTAATTTATAGCTAGACTTTTAATAAATGGTCTTATAATCGAAATTAATTTCGTATGGAAATGATGGGAGGATCAAGAGAAGTTACCTGACATAGAATTGTACTGTTCTAATAAAATAATATAAAGAAAACCCCGATGAATTTACAGAAAAAGACGATAATAATTATTTTAAAAATGGCCGTAGTCTTTTACCAAAGCAATCGATAGAAATGGCAAAATGTCTTCGCCAGATGTGTGTATTCGCGAGTAAAAAAAAAGAGCTCCGGTCATAGATGACATTCCTTTTGGACAACGGGCCTACCCTCGTGTAATTATTTGGCAAGCTGACCATAAATCATTAGCCAGCCTCCTGCCCCGTGTTTTTCTTTAATTTTCCTTCCCCTTTCAATTAAGGCATGTATAGGCCACAATGGGAAAGGAGAAACACAAACACTGCCCCAGGGCTGTTTGGTTTACTAAACACGAACACTAAATCTCCATGTATACTTCCCTCAATTTAATTTGAAACAACATTATTAGATTGAAGCATTGATTTCGGTGGTAATTATTGTTTTTAAGAGGCGAAGAGGCGAGTGGAAATTTCTCTTGTCACGGGTCACAAGGTTAAAATTTGAAATTAAAATGACATTCAATTAAAACAAGAAATGTTTGTTATTAAAGATTAACTTATTCATCAAATTTGCCCAATGACCATTGAAGAAACTTTTACCTTTTGAATACTTTGGAAACGTTAATGTATTTTGAACTCATTGTTACACAATACATTACAATTAATTAAGGTTTTTAGTTGAGATAAAAAAGTGAATGGCGCGAGCGGGATTCGAACCCACGATCTTCGGCTTGATACGCCGCTGCTCTACCACTTGAGCTATGGTGACCTCGATCCACTCGGACACCAACTTCCCATCTCAACCGCACCTTTTGAATTTTCCCTCCTTTTTGCCATTTTTCAAATGTCGTATAATCGGATTGGATTCTCGACGACAAATGAAATGGCCACGGAGAGCTTTAGTGAAGGTATCTTCTTTTTAAACTTATTAAATTCACTAATTTCGTGGTCCGCTTGACCAATTAATATATTACAATTAATTAAGGTTTTTAGTTGAGATAAAGAACCTTAATTAATTGTAATATATTAATTGGTCAAGCGGACCACGAAATTAGTGACGTTACACAATACATTAACGTTTTGTTTCATTTAGGTGAATATTATTTTTCTGCCTTTAAAAGACGAATTAATCGTATTAAAACTCGTTTGCCCCCGAACTATTCACATTTTAAGTTGTATAATATATTCCAGTATTAATGACAACTTTTCAAGATATCAACTCAAAAAATCAAATTTACTTTATACGACGATTTGATAAAGGTAATATACATTGTTTTATTTAAAAAACCTCTATAATTTGAGAGATATAGTATAGTGACAGATAGATAAATAATGGTTGAGAGAGTGATAGAGAGAGAGAGAGAGAGAGAGAGAGAGAGAGAGAGAGAGAAAGTGAAAGAGAGAGTGAGAGAGTGTGATAGAGGTTGATAGATAGATCGATAGATAGAGAGACAAAGGGTGAGAGATAGAGGAAAGAAAGAGAAAGAGAAGGAGAAAGAGAAAGAGAGAGAGAGAGAGAGAGAGAGAGAGAGAGAGAAAAGTGAGTGAGAGGGTGTGATAGAGTAGATAGATAGTTATATACAAAAATAAATAGACATGTATTTAGATAGATAAATAGAGGTAGATAGATTAATCGATAGAGAGAGAGAGTGAGGAGAGAGAGTGAGAGAGAGAGAGAGAGAGAGAGAGAGAGAGAGAGAAAAGTGAGTGAGAGGGTGTGATAGAGTAGATAGATAGTTATATACATAAATAAATAGACATGTATTTAGATAGATAAGTAGAGGTAGATAGATTGATCGATAGAGAGAGAGAGTGAGGAGAGAGAGTGAGAGAGTGAGAGAGAGAGAGAGCGAGAGAGAGAGAGAGAGAGAAGGGAGTGAGATAGGTAGATAGATATACAAAGTTATAGAGATTGATAGATAGTTATTTATTTATTTTAAAGTGTTGGAAGAATCGATCACTTTCTTACGCATAACCTGGATCCAGGTATCAATTGTATCTGCCAAGCTTTCGACCTAATGTACGGTACATCAGGGCAAAACAATCTTTATGATGTCAACAAATTGATATAATTAAGCTTTTACGCGGCAGCGGGCATTGATCGCTGTTCCGATATCTCAGGGCCAATGTATATAGTGTTTGTATTGTGTCTGTGTTTACTTTATGTTAATTTATTGGAATGAATGTAATTTTTTAGCGTGTAAGGAAGGGGTTGCTTGTAACCCCGCCCGAGGAATATAAAGTTCTCTGGGGCGAATGAGTGACGTCAGGAGAGTAAAAGTAATTTATTAGCGAGAGTGGAGTGGTTTCAACTCCCGCAGCGAGGAATATCGAGTACTCTGGGGAAGTGAATCTGACCAGACATGTATGTTTGTGGTGATTATTGTATGCTTTGTTTCCATTCTGTATTGGACAACCTGAGAAACAAACGAGAGTCTAGTCATTTTAGGATATCGACGTAGTATATATTTTAAGTTTTTTATTTTGTTGTTTACTGGATATGTTTTTTTAAAGAAAATAATATTGGCCTCGTGGTTTCGGAGTTTTGCCTTTACAAAAAATTAATCTCAGATAGGAACCAAATTTGTTTGAGTAGGTCTGAAACGCAAAATGCGAGTGGAAATTTTGATTTTGGAGAATAAAATTTTTTTCGACTTCCCGCACGAATACAAGGCTTCCCTACCTTTGGTAATTTGGAAGCAAATTACGTACAATTTTCACGAATCGTATTTAAGATCATTTGCATTTAAAGAAAAACCTGACGTCAACTATTTCCTACAGTGTGTCATGACACAAAAGTCCTAGAGGTTTAATCTCAACCGAGCCAGTGGCCGCCCTTTCGTGCAACCAAGGGTTCTCTCCTCCTAAGTGAGTATTACGAACGTGTTTCCTTTTGGCTGGCAGTAAATCATCTCCTGAGAGAAGTAGACCCTGCACTTATCCCATATTTCAAATGAACGCCTCCACTTCCGGCAAAGGAAAGTACTTCCTTTACTTTCCGCATTGATATTTCATAATTGAACATAGCTCATAATTAACTCGTCTCAACTGACGATTGAATTAAATGTAAACAATATAATTGACTTGAGAAAATTGAATCGCGAAGAAGACCCAATTTCAGGTTGGTGTTTGAGCTATCATAAGTAAAAGCGTTCGTTAGGCGAGTTTTCTCAAACGCCCTTTGCCGTCCTTTGTTTGTGCAACTTTTTTTCTTCGTGAAAACGACAATTTCTTTGTTTACCGCAGGCAAACAGTCCGTGATCACTGTTTTTCTCCGGCGAGGAGACGCCTGTGCTGAACGATTTGTGTGGATAGCTGAGACAACTCTATTTTTACCAATTTATAAATTACGATTTTATTCGGAGCCACGGTGTTTGTTAAAAACCTCAACGAAATGTACTTGTCACAATTTTGAATATTGACACAAATTTAATCTTAATTTTTTTTTAGCCAAAGGCTTCTTGGGATCTGCAAATAGGTCTAAAATCTGGAAGAGGATAAACTTACACATAAAAACTACTACTTTGAACTTAAAATTTGGGGTCCATGGTAGTCGAGTGGTTATCGCGTCAGACTCTCGTAGAACGACGGTCCTAGGTTCAATTCCCATCGAATGCCTTGGAATTTTTCACCTTGAACCGTCCCCCAAAATAATCTAATGTTAGCTAACTCGAATTTCATTTTTTTCTGAATTATTCTGGCGTAGGGCAAAGTAAGATCAGCCATTCACTTTGCAGAAGCCACATATCCCGTGTTCTTAACCAAAGTTATTCAGATGCCCATTGACTCTGAAGAACCTTATATGAACTTTGTATTTTCTTCTGAAAACGTTGTAGTAGAAATAATTTAGGTGGAGTGAGTATGTCAATTCACCGGCTGGCAAGAATTTTTCCACCCACAAACTTGTTTTAGTATTTATACGGATTTCGAGCATTAAACGTGCTTGTACGTTTCAGTCAGACGAAGAGATTTTAATCATCCGGTCAATCACCAGTATGTGGGTAGAACCATCTTTACCAACCAGTGAACATGTTGTAGTGAATATATCCCCCTTTTAAAGTAAGATGATCCATTGATTTTGCAGAATCCACTTAACCCAAATATCCCGAGATTTTCACCGCACTTCTTCAGGTGACCATTGATTTTGAAGATCTTTACATTTTCTTCTCAAAACCTTTGCAATGTGTATTCCCCAGGCAGGTTTGGATGTGGTCGTATGACAGCTTTTAAAATAAGATCATCTGTAGACTTTCACAATACACATATCCTGAAGTATTCACCTATCTTCTTCAGGTGCCTATTGAGTCTGAAGAACCTTATCTTTCCTTTTCAACACCTCTTTTGTGACTTACCCAGAAAAATTTTCATCTGAGCATATGGGAGCTTTTAAAGGAAGATGATCCATTAACTTTGCAGAATCCACATAACCCATATATCCCAAGATCTTGACCGCACATCTTCAGATGCCTATTGGTTTTTGAAGAACCTTACATTTTCTTCTGAAAACTGTTGCAGGGTGTATTCCCCAGGCAGGTTTGGGTATGGTCATATGGCAGCTTTTAAAATAAGTTCATCCATTGAATTTCACAATCCACATATCCTGTGGTCCTCAGCAACCTTCTTCACACACCTATAAACTCTGAAGAACCTTATCTTTTCTTTTCAAAACTTGTTGAAGTATTACCCAGATAGGCTTTTATATAAGCATAAGGCAGCTTTTAAAGGAAGTTGTTCCATTGACTTTGCAGAATCCAAATAACCCAAATATCCCGGGATCTTCATCGCACTTCGTCAGATCCCTATTGATTTTGAAGAATCTTACATTTTCTTATGAAAACTTTTGTAGTGTGTATTCCCAAGCCAGGTTTGGATTTGTTCATATGGCAGCTTTTAAAATAAGTTCATCCATTGACTTTCACAATCCATATATTAAATCCACTGTGGTCTTCACCAAACTTCTTCAGATGTCTATTGAGTCTGAAGAATTTAATCTTTTCTTTTCAAAACCTGTTGTGTGCATTCCGCAGAAACGTTTTGATCTGGTCATGTGGACTTCACACTTTCAAAGTAGGATTATCCATCGACTTGGCAGAACTTGAAATTATTTCATATGTTTTTAGTGGTCATAATTGACCCTATTACTTATTCAAATCATTATTTCTTTTATATATGTTTTTTGGTTGAGATATATCCCACTCGGACACTAATTTTTCGTCTTAACGAAAAACCATAGATAAAAAGAATAATTAACTTAAATTATTTGTTAGAAATGCTTAAGTATGTTCCATATGATATAGTAGGTTATGTCAAAGGCGTGGCAGTGCACATCTTACAAAATTATTTTTTATTTACCACAACAGTAACTATTTTATTGAAAAATTGGAGGAAAGAAATTTAATTGTACACATATTGCATTAAATCGTGTGATAATAATAATAAAGATAATAGTTAACCTTATTGAGAGTTAGATCTGTTCGTTTAAGAACAAATTTTGTCTTCCTTCGTTGATTTTCACCCCATTACAGATTTCTTTTGTTGATTATTTGAGTACTAAAGTTTTGTAATACCTTGCCCAAGTTTTCTTTTGGAGCAAATGGAATTAGATGTTTTCCCTTTAGGTTAGTTTTCCTCTGTTTTAAACCTTCCTAGAGATTCTTCGTAGTTAGTATTAACTCTGTACTAGTTCTTTTTGTCTGATTTTGTATGCCTAGCCTGTAGGGTTGAACTTCTAGTGGAAATGTTCTTGATTCCGAAAGAACAAAATCTTTAACCATTCCGATTGATAATTTTGAACATGATTTCTTTTCAAGTCGTCTTTCCCAAGATTGCCGCTTAAAAATAGCCGTGTATTGACTTCGTTTACTTGAGTTAAGGTGAGCAGGCGAATTGGGTATGCGTTTCACCCCAACACCGAGTGTATCGTTGGGGGAGGAGCTGAAACCGAAATAAAACCGCACGTTACAATGACATTCCCCCAGATCCATGCGAACACACTCGAGACAATTACACTGCACAGAGGGTCAGCCCCTTGCATTCATTAAAACACCCCGGCGTCCATAGCTCCATTGTGGGCAAAGGGTGAGGTTTTAAACAATTGAATTTTTTTTTACTTCCCTCGATGTTTAATTTAAGGGTGGCCAGTTTGAAATTTTAATTAGGGATAGGAAGACACTGTAACTCTGTAAGTGAAGACTATTATAACGTCCTTTTACACTTGGATTCATTATTTTTCAAGTGTATTCGTTGTAATAATAAAACCAATATAGAAAGCATTTTTGTATAATCAATTTATAGCAATCTTGTACTATCAATGTATATTTTCCTGGTATATTTTATAAGTGTTATTTAGCATTTGCTTCTTAAGAAAGTGAAGAATCAATAACTAAAGACTGGGATTAAGGATGAAAACGAGATTAGGGAGATTACAGGGATGTCAGAACTTCTAACTTGCTCAGTTTTCTCAGTGTTTACTCACGTTCGCAGTTCTCGCGTATATACTGGGGTAGTCCTAACTACGGTCATCGGGACAGATAAGATCCCCTCTCGATTTGGGACGTGACCGAGCTCGGAATAGTGCACGTTTACATCTATCCCTTATCAATATTCAGCCGTTTACTTTCTTTTTTCTCTCCGCGGTGCTGACGGAAATATTTTCGAAGGGTTAAAATAAAAATGCGAAATATAACAAATATTTGTTCCGACCAAATCCGGAAGAGAGATTACATGTAAATAGATAGATCATTCTAATCTGCCTATTCTAACAAAAGCAAAAATGTATGCCTCCTCGGAACTCCTCATAAACTTCGTGGTGGAGACAAATAAGCCAAACACCACGGTTCATAGAGATCATAAAGAGGCGTAATGGCAGTTCTACCAAGAATATCTGAGGAAGATGGAACAATTCCGAAACAAGTCTCTCTGTAGGTTCATTACCCCGCTGACTAACCTATACACAATGACTTCGAGAAAAATGCCTTAACTGGCAAATTGTCTAAACAGGTCAACAGATCAGGCGTGGGGTATGTGAACCAGGATGATCGCTGACAATCAAGTTCTCACCACTACGTTTACTAAACTGGTGGCTGTTTTATAAAACCTATACCTATCACATGCAGAAAAGGAGGTAGACAAGAAAACCACCATAGTTGGTGAAATGTCCAAAACCGTAAAATACTGGAAGATGTGTGTGAACCAGTTTGATCTCAGGAATAACAAGTTAATGGTTCATAACATTGGATCCCCAAATTAATGCCGAGTTTATATACCTTATAAGAAAAGCATTTCGAGTTCAACCGATGAAGATAGGTAAAGACCGAAACGTTATTACAAACAAATCGGAGACTAAACATCACCTAGCAGACCGTGGCACAATAAGCAAGTTTGTCAAAAATTGGAAGAAAATACCTTTTCTGTTTTTCAGCCGCTCAAGAGAAAGAAAGCTCTTTGTCACTTATAACAAACTTCAGGACTCAGGTTTTTGTTTGTTCTTCGGAGAGAAACTTTCGAAGTTATCATTAGAATCCCTGGGAAAAAAACAGGCATCAATCATCAAAGAAGATTGATTATTTGCATTTAAATATTTCCTCTCGCTTTTGTCGTGCAGACAAACAAACTTTCTTCAAAGCAGCATGAGAAGAGGAAAAACAAATTTATCGTGATCCTCACTCGGACGTTATTAACGGGCTGATTCGTAACTGGAAATTTATCGGTAATATAACATCCCGGTCCGCACTCGTACACGTAAATTTTTCTCTGGGCTACTGGACCTGAAGGTTTTATTATTTCATCGGTAAAATATGAATGAACAAACAGTAAGAATCCCAAGGAAAAGTTCCAGGGCTTATCCTCGGGATTAGCTTGCGAGCAAGGCCATGGGGGATATTTGGTACGTGTAGTAAAATGCGAGATATATTCGTGAGGGTTGTTTTGACAGTTCCTTTTCCTTTGTTGTTTCAGAACGGAACAAGGGTCGGACCCCCTTTCGATTAATACGCCTGTCATGGAATGACAATCGACTATTAACAAACTAAACACCTTCGGAATTAACGCTTATAAAACTATCCCCCGATATACAATAGGCATTTTCCACCCCTGCGAAAATTAACCGGGAGCGTAACGCCAGGTGTTGGGGGTTGGTTCGGCACGTTCGTTTTATTTTCGGTTCAATTTATTGTTCCCTACGTAGGATAAATCAAATCGAATGGTTTTCAGAAGAAGCGTGTTTTCCCGACGTGTTTCCCTGGTCGCGATCAAAGTGAATTTGTCGTGAGAGTGAGGCGTGGGAATTTCATTATGTTCAGACCGAGCGGTTTCTTGAGGACTGACGACTAATCTGTTCTTGTTGGGTCGTTTCTAATTTGTCCAGGACGGCAGGGATGGGATGTCTGGACGTGAGCCAAACGGGACACAGTTTTCCAGACTCTCTGCTTCCCATAGAGAGACTGCCTGGCTTCCATGGTGAAAAGGAAACTTAAATTACTAAAGCTTCTATTAAGCCACCCATGTCGATAAAATCTAAAATATGTTTCAAACATTTTAAAAATCGAACGGACATATAATTAAAAATGTTTTATCCCATTTGGAATCTGCTCTACAATGAGTTGCACGTAGTACCATGCTTTTCCACCATTTTTGTTTCTTTGGGTTAATTAAAAATACATTAGACACCAGAAATGTGTTAAATACATTTCTCACTTTTCTGAGATATTACCATGATTCAAGAATAGTCAATGAGGTGTCGTTTTCGGCTGATAATATTGACAAAAATATCTTATTTTCTTATTATAAAAATAGAAAAACTGTTTATTATCAAGTTAATTGATCAATCATTGAATAAGAAACAGTTTAAAAATAATAGTTTGTATAAAAATCTAATCTGTCTTGTACATAAATAGCGTAAGTTTGGAATCTGCTCTTCAATGAATTGTATTACACTGTCAATAATTATAGCAAGGGTTTGATTTTGAATGTTTATATTTGACCGTCGATGTCACCCTGTTCAGTACTATGAGTAGCCATTGATGTCAGCCGAGCAACATCGATGGTTTGATGTTTGACCGTCGATGTCACGCTGTTCCGTACGAGGAATGGCCAATTATTACGAATGTTTTTGAACCGGTACATACATTGAATAATTATATGGCTAATATTTTTTTGAGAATATATAGGAACAATTCGTATTATTTTTTGAAATTATTAATTAGATTCATTAAATTCACCAATTTCGTGGTCCGCTTGACCAATTAATATATTACAATTATCTGAACTAAAAACCTTAATAATAATCATTAATTAGCCAGAAAGACGTACTTTCTTTGTTTATATCATTTTACATTTTTTCAAGACTTTTGGCTCCTCGAGATTACGTTCACGAATATAATTAAAGCTATAGCTTCATAAATAATCATTAATTATGCCAATTATTGATTTAAAGCTTACATATTTTGTGAGATTTCCTCTTGAGGCCTACTAGGTGTTGAAATTGAAGTTCGGTTCATTCCGCGGTTTTGGTTGCTTCACATCGATGGTCCAATAACAAAATTAAAAGGCAAAACATCCATGTTGAGACATCAGAGCCATTCCTTGTAACGAATAGCTTGGCATTACGGTTAAACATAAACAGCACAACATCGATGTTATGATAGTATCGAAAATATATGAACATTTTTAGTTCGGGTAGCTAAAAATCATTGGTTACAAATCGGTCATCAACGAAAAAACAGTTTCAGTTTCAATTCGATAGTATCAACCTTCACAAGAGGAAACCAGTCAACAATGGCCATTCTTAGTTCTAGCAGCTACAAATATAGTCAAATTGTTGAGCTAATAATGCTTACTTCTTTGAACTGTAAATATTTTGTGTGTTTTTTGAAGCTTTCGGCACTGATAACTCTTTAGTTTGGCTCTTTCCACGGTTTTTGTAAAGAATTAGGTCCTTCAAATCGATGATTAAAAGAAAAAACATGGATGTTAAGATATTATTTTGTTGTTTGTCATCAATAGTCAAACATGAAGCTACCGATGTTACTAGACTATCTATGATCAATGGCCATTCTTAGTAAAATCGATGATAAAATTACAACAGCAAAACATGGTGGTATACCTTCCAGCATCAATGGTCATTACTTGCAACGCCAATTTGAAATTAATGGTTACACGTTAACCTTATACAGTCAAACATCGATGTTCAAAGGTCGATCATCCTCAACAAATATTTTGATGATATTAAGTAGCTTCAATCGATAGTCAAAAATCAAATTTCACAATTTCACTGAACGCCAATGGACGATCTTAGATCTAACAGCTAAAAACATTTGTCAAATGTCGAATTTAAACAGAAAAACATCGATGAACGACGTAAGCCATTCTTGATAATGGGTGATGAATCTGTAGTTTGTCTTTCCTAGGTTGATCGGCCCGCAGACCCCAAGATAATTTTTTACTGTTTATCATAAAGCATTATCTTAAAAATTGTGTTTTTTCTTGTTAATTTAGCCAATATACTAATGAATTTTCACTGTTGAAAACAACTTTAAACATTAAAAAAATTATTCAAAATCACTACTTTTTACACGCCTGCATGTGCATTTTCTTCATATTTTTCCATCGGCTTAGATTTGGTTTTTGCCAAACTGTGTCTAAAGCCATGCGGGGCTTAAGATTCGCCTTTACTGCGGGGGGGGGAGAAGCGCGTTTACTGGAGCCACAAAGGGCTATAAAACCAAGGAGGAGAAAAGCCATATAAACCAACCTTCTCCGGTATTCGCTGACGTTTTGAATTAACGTTTGTGAGCCGCCTCGAGGATTAATGAAAAGCTCTCCCTACCCGTTTAATTTCAATATCCTCTTTCAACTTGAACTAATTAGTACAAATGTTTAACTACACTCGTCTATCTTCAATTAACAGCGTAGAGACAGTATCCTTAAGTCGAAAAAAGAATTCGGGACGGCATAACTCGAAAAATAATTGCCATTTGTTTTGTTATTCGTCGCCAATGCTGTTAATATTCTCGATTAAATATCTGGGCGTAAAAGGTTTTGATGCTGTAAAAACTACATAAAATTGGTTAAGGGGGCACATTTTTACAACTGCCAATCCTGGCTATGAGAGAAAATAAGTAAATATTTTTTATTATTATACGTCAAATCAATTTCAGTAAATTGCGTTGGCCAAGTGCGTTTAGGCGTCAGACACAACTTTTTGACAGCATATCTTCCAAAACTCCTTAAAAGTATATACATCCTCTTGCTGTAATGGGTGGAAATAAAAATGTAGTTAGCTATAAAAAATTGTTATAGATTTGTTTAGTAGACGAATCTTTTGTTGTTTTTGTTTTTCCATATAGGCTTTTAAAGATTTTCGTTTTATTTGCACTTGTTTCTAGATATAAGGCGTCACAGATGTGGCCGAATTGTTTCCGCTGACCCCACTGCTTTTCCGTGGCACCGGAATAGACCAGAGACGTTTTTAATGCTGTTACCCAGGCCGAGTGGGAAACCTAGGAAAACAGAGGGGGTCTCAGTTGTTCCCTAACGTGGGCTAATTTATTAAGGAACCCATGAAAGTGTCCCACCGGGACCCTGTTCTTAGATTAGTCTGGTCGGAGGGAAATTGTTTATGCCCGGACTTTGCAACCGGGGGAACAACCCCCTGGACATGCGGGGAGGAGCGCGGTTTTTATTTCTTCCCCCTTGTTCAGGCGATAAACTGGTTTCTTATTTAAGAAGGTAGTTAACACGAATCCCTTTAATAGTTCTTGATTTAAAAAAAGAAAAAGAAATAAGTACAAAAAAGGAGAGATTGTTTTGTTATCCTGGGACAAAAAGGAACCTCTACCTTTGAAAGACGTTGACTAATTGCTTAAAATAATCATGAATAAAGAATTCAAGATAAACACGATTTGACTTGAACAATTTGACTTTAAACTCTTGGTCGTCTTTATAACGTCCTTCACCAACTTGAATTAACAACAGAAACTATAGTCAAATGAAAATGTATTCCCAAGAAATAAAAACGTTTTTAATAAATTATTTTTGATTAATAATGAACATATTTTTATTAACATCATTTTATTCCGCTACAATTGCTGGTATAATTAATCATTGCGCCAGCAATATTCCGCTATTCATTGCTGAATTATTTAACATCGTTTAAAACTGGAATAATTATGAGTTGAAACGATTAATTAACCGAAGAAAGTTTATTTAGAATGTTTCTTTATATCCGATATGCATATTGAAATTGGTCATTTGATATTATTCCAAAAGTGATTGTTCATTAGGCCGTGTAGATTCGGCGATTTATTCTGAACAATTATTATACCATGCGGTTTTGGGCTGCTATAGCCGGCTTTGGTGAATGGCGGGTTTGTTCCGACGAGACAAAGCTCGGAGAACATTTCCAGATTTACAGAACAAAAGGTTTCCAGAGATGGAAGGAATCGAGCTTGTACCGCGGCCTATAGTGCTGCTGGACCACCAGGGATAAACATAATCAAAACATCGATGTTAACATTTCTCAACATCAATTATTCAACCAACACATATGGATAAAAATGATGAATGTTGGGTGAGTATGTAAATTCACTCTTTGTAAAAGATGGTTCTACTCAGAGATTTGTTGTTTATAACTCATTAATTAACTATTTTCGTGGTCCGCTTGACCAATTAATACATAACAATTAATTATGGTTTTTAGTTGAGATGAAAAAAAAGTTAATGGCACGAGAGATATTTGAAAAATGGCAAAAGGAGGGAAAACTCATAAGGTGGGGTTGAGATGGGGAGTTGATGTCCGAGTGGATCGAGGTCACGATAGCTCAGGTGGTAGAGCAGCCGAAGGTCGTGGGTTCGAATCCCTCTCGTGCCATTAACTTTTTGTCATCTCAACTAAAAACCTTAATTAATTGTTGTTTATAACAATATATTGACAAGGTCTGACACGAAGGACTCATAATAAACTAAAAGGGACGCTACCAAAGCGGTATGTCGATATTATCAGTTCCTATCTAACTGAGAGACTGTTTGGAGTCAAACAAGAAGTTCAATATTCAAAATTGAAAACAATAAATCCGGGTGTGCCACAAGGTAGTATATTAGGTCCACTTATTTACTTGTTATACACCAGTGATTTTCCGAAAATAGATGGAGTAAAAATTGCAACGTTTGCAGATGACACAGCGGTGACATCACTAGGACCGACTATTAAACATTCAATCAAAATTTTTCATGCTTGCAATAAGGTAAACGAATGGACAAAAAAGGAAACTCAGGCTAAATCAGCATAAATCAGTTCATCTAATCTTTACAAACAAAAAGGTGGACCATGTTCCGTCGCTCACAATCGATGGAACTACTATACCATACTGCGATACAGCTGTATCTGGGAATGGCCGTAGATGCCAAGCTGAGATGGAAAGCTGGAAAGCACACGTAAAAAAAGGACAGAAAAGGGTTTAAGGTGTAGACAACTATACAGGCTGATAAGAAGTGCTCCAATTTTGCTACACAAAATAAAATATTATTGCACAAACAAGTCCTAAAGCCTATGTGGCCATATGGTATTCAACTATCGGGTTGTACCAATACTTATCAAAATCATACAAACACTCCAAAATAAAACCTTACGTAACATGGTCAATGCACTTTAGTACATAAGGAATAAGGGACTGAGGTCACGGCGGAAATACAAAGATTTGCCGCCAAACACCAGTTTCGCCTCGGCATCACGAGATTGTGGAAGCGACCAAACTTCTACATAACCCAACCCTATCAGAAGATTAAAAAGAACAAAGCCATATGAACTTATGTAGTTAAAAATGAATAGTGAATAGTGAATCATATTGTACCAATAGGTTTATAAGAATGTAAACATTTATTTATTCTATAATATTATTGTAAAATTAATGGTTGGTCTATTAAGACCTGTTTTAATAAATAAATCTTTTGCTAAAAGAGAACACAAATCGGCATGTACATCCATATTTTGCATTCTACTTATTACTTTTAGAAAGGTTATTGATATATTGACAGATTTCCATAAATATGGAAAAATATACGATTGGAGTTGATAATAGAACATATAAAATGAACGTAAATTAATCGATATTTTGATACTATCGGGCTGCTTGATTTTGATAGTCATTAGTAAAACATCGATGGTACTGTACTGTCGAACAACTTCTAGTGACAGATCTTGACAACTCTTCGTCCATCAAGTATCGAACTTCAACAACAAATGATTTTTGGATTGTATAGGATAGCATGGCATCGATTGTGAAACATAAAATCTTCGACAGAAATAATCTAACTGTTTGATATCAGTGGTAAAATATCGAATTTTTGTGCGTTCAGAAAATTGGGGAAGGGCAGTGGAAATCGAACCCACGACCTGGGGTCTACGAGTATATGGCACTCTAACCACTCAGTTATATCAACAGCAAACCATCGATTTTACTACACTAACTTCAATGGTCTTTCCTACTACTAAACAGCTGGACATCGATGGTCAAACATTAAATTTATGTAAACAGCGAAAGGGGTGAGAATAGTATCAAGCTAAGTTTCACTCTGGCAGCTAAAATTCGATGATAAAACATCGAGGTTTTGATACAATGGCGCAGCTTAAAACCCCGAACATCAATGTTACTTAGTTCTGACAACTAAAAACCTTTGGTCTGACTACGAACATCAACAGCAAAAATCGATGTAACAATACTATCGAATCAATGGTCCTTTGTTGCAATGGGCAGCTTGACAACTATGGTCAAGCATCAAATTTAAAGAGCAAATTAATCTAGATGTCAAAGTTAGTATCAAATATCCATGGTTAAATTTAGATCTAACAGTCACAAATCTTCCTAGAACATTGATAATCAACGGCAAAAATCGATGTTTTGATGGTATCCCACAGCTTGACATCGATAGTCAAATATCAAACTTTGAAAGGATACTAAAGAACACCAATGGACATTCCTAGTTTTTAATTCTGGTAGTTAAAAATCGTGGGAAAAATATCGAACATATTTGCAAACCATCATTGTAGCGATGCTATCGAACATCAATGGTTATATTTAGTATCGGCCAAATTGGCTTCCATGTTCGATCATCAGAATTCAACAGCGAAAACAGTGGTCAAGCATCGAAGTTCAGCAAAAAGCTATCTTTGCTCTTATAGTATCAAGCATATTGACATGGACCCTATCGTAACGTTTATTAATGCTTGGCTATGCAAGTTTAATGTTTTACCATCAATGTCAATACGCTCGATACTATCGAACATCAATGGTTATATTTCGTATCGGTCAAATTGGCTTCGATGTTCGATCATCCGAGTTCAACAGCGAAAACATAATGGTCAAGCAGCGAACTTCATCAAAAAAATCATCTTGGTTCTGACAGTATCGAGCATATTGACATTGGTGAGCAAACATTAAACTTAAACAGCACAGGCCATTCATAGTTAGGACAGACGAAAATCGATGGTTAAACATCGGTCATCATTGAGAAAAATCGACGTAATGATAGTATCGGGAGCTTGCCATCGATGGTGAAGTATCAAACTACCCAATGGGAAATCAACGAACACAAAAGGCCAGCTAAAATCGTTGGTCAAACATCGAACAGCAGCAAAACATACATATTACGGTACTATCGAATATCAATGGCCAATTAGGAACACTAAGTTACTACTGGACAGCTTGACATCCATGGTCAAAACTTGAACTTATACAAACAGATAAAGATAGTTGTAACCATAGTATAGAACATCCATGGCTATTGTTCAGTATGGCAGCTAAAAATCGATATCAAACATCGGTCATCAACAGCAAAACAATCGATGTTTTGATAATATTGGGCAGCTTGACATCGACAGTCGAACATTAATTTTATGTAAACAACCAAACATCGATGAGACAATAGTAACGAACACCATTGGCCATTCATAGTTCTGGTTGCTAAAAATAATGCCCTTAAACATCAACAGCAAAACATCGCACTTCAATGGCTATTTGTTCCATAGACACAGTCGTTTTTAGTGGTTTGTCTCTGCGTTTCCCAGCATGTGTTCCGATTAAAGGCTTTCATAAGCTGGCAAAACGCAACCAATATTCAATGTTACTTTAGAAATAGATTATGGCTGCTGAACAAGGTTAATTTTGGTTTCTTTACTTTAACAAGCAAGTCTTATCTTTAAATTGAAATGAAGTGGCATTTGACATTGACCGTTTAATGTAATGTACTCAGCCGTTTTACTACAGCGTGAGTCAGTCCAACCCTCATACGACTGTTAAAAGGAAATAGTACAACTATTCTCGTTCTACACGATATAGAATGATATCCCTCTTAAAAATGGTTTCATTTTATTTCTACCACTCCATTAAATTTATTGCTGTTCTAAAGATGTGTGATATCCAGGCAAACATTTTTTCTATACGAGTGGAAAAAGAAATCACTCTAGCATTAATTAAATATCAAGAAAAGGCGGTAAAACTAATATTAAAGAAATTCTTTCCCTTATAGGAAACGAGGGTCAATTAGTCCCACCCTTTTATCCTTGCGCACTGGAGATTCTTGAGCAATTTTCTTCCTAGAAATTGATTGCGTTTAATCCATTTTAAGAAATAAACACAGTCTGGTGATACAAATACAAGTTTATAGCGTGTTGTTATTGCCGTTTCCCTTGGTGTATCTCGGGGTAGATGTGGCCATATGGCTGTATCTATCCGACATATAACCGGCAGTTCCCATCCTCACAGTATTACTTTTCGCATTTTTATTTTACTTTATAGCGCGTTTACGTGACAGTATACAGATTGTGCCGTAATTAATTAAAAAGTGTTTTGTTCCTTTTCGTCATTACTTTCGTCAAATTGCTACTAATTTCACATTTTTATTAAAATAACATGATACCGTTATGAACATTATCTCAAGAGCTGTTATGCAATATTATATACAAACATGTGTAAAGAGGAGTTTATACAAAATAACAGAGGAAGCAAAAAACATGAGGTAATGTGTAAAAAAGGGGGATGAAAGGGTGGTCTAATTTTAGATGTCACATCAACATCATCAAAGATGTTAAACATTAATTAACACTATTTTTTAAAATTAATGTTACACTATTACCACTCAGTTTTATTGAAAAACAATTACAGAGAATTTATATATTTCCAAAAGAAGATTTACATATATCTTGAAAGCATTTGTTGCAATCTTTATATTCACATTAAATAATGGGTTTTTGTAAAATGTTTTAAAGTAGAGTAGAGGAAAAACTGTTGAATGTAACGTGGTTAAGTTACAGAATGATCCTTCATGATTATTCTTGTCTGTCTATTGTTGTTGATTTTGCCAGTCAGTAGGTCTCCTGAGTTTTATTTTCTTAATATTGCATTCTGATAAGTCGATACGAACAAAAAGGATGAACAGTTACACTTTAAAACTTAGTTAAATAAAGACTTTCAACGTGGGAAAACTAATAGTAATATAACTAACACTTCATAACTTCAACAAATTTAAAAAGTCATAGATTTATTTCACAATCTATGTAAGACGTAGACACATCAGTTTAAATTAACACACAGGTCAACTACTGAAAATTGACAGACAAAACCAGGGAAAGATTCATCGAAGACGATCGACCTTCAAATAGCAAGATTTAGGAGATCAGGCCCATCCGAGATGACCCAGCATCAAATAGCAAGATTTACGAGATCATGCCCATCCGAGATGATCGAGCATCAAATAGCGAGATTGAACAGATCAGACTCATCGGAGAAGATCGACCTTCAAATAGCAAGATTTAGAAGATCAGGCCCATCCGAGATGATTGAGCATCAAATAGCGAGATTGAGCAGATCAGACTCATCGGAGATGATCGACCTTCAAATAGCAAGATTTACGAGATCATGTCCATCCGAGATGATCGAGCATCAAATAGCGAGATTGAGCAGATCAGACTCATCGGAGATGATCGAGCTGTAAAGAACCAAAATTGGTACATCAAGCTCATCGGAGTCGATCGAGCCACAAGTTGTAAGAATAAGTAGCAAGAAACAGAACATCACGCTCATCGAAGACTACCGAACTACAAGTAGAAAGATTTAGCAAATAAAGCTCCAAATCGCGAGAATTAGCAGATCAAGCTTACCAGAAACGATCACGCTACAAATAACAAGAATCAGTAGATGACACACATCGTAGACGATCGAGACATTGAACAAAAAGTAAGAATCCGAAGTTCACGCTCAGCAATTAAGCCCCAATAACACGATCAGGAAGAGAGATAATCAGGCAGACCTTAAAATTGCAAGATTTATCCGAGATGATTGAGCATCAAATATGAAGATTGAGCAGATCAGACTCATCGGAAACGATCGAGGTACAAATACATAGTAAAAATTGAAAAACTAATGTATTCATAAATATGGGCCAAATTGAACCATGAATTTATTTTCGAAAATTTGTGAAAGTAATGTAATTAGTTCATGAAGAATAATCTTAAATGATGAACCCCCTAGACCTATCTTAATAACTACTTAATGAACATAGACAGTTAACCAAATGTACTTTTTGTTTATGAAAACATAAAATGCAAGTTCGCTAGTTTCGTTGTCCGCTTGACCAATCCCGCTCGTGTCATTGACTATTTTATCTCCGCTAAAAACCTTAATTAATTGTATAAAATGCAAGTTTCATTTCAGATAAGAAGAATACATAATTTTAATTAGTTTCTCTGTATAAAATAAATATTAATGATCTGGATGGTATTTATATCGGATGAATTCAATGGAACTTCAAACAAAAGCTTAAACTGATACCCTTTTCAATCAATTTGGCCTGAGGCGCAAACCAATTAAGCAGAGCAAAACTGAATAGGATCAAGTCCTTTCCCCCACCAAAGTTTGTATTTCCAATAAATTATATCCAAACGTGGAAATTATTTTAACTTTTAAGTCGGAGGAGGACGTTTTAAAAATGTATTTTTTATTATTTTTTTCCCCCGGTCACGTTTAAAAAGGTCCACGTCATCCAGCTATAAAAAAAAAGGGAAACAGCAGGGGTAGGAAAGTAAAAGTGAGATATTAATGTCACTTTTTCCTGCCTGCAATGGGAGGGGTTGGAAGACAAATGTCGACCCCGGTATGTAATCAATGACCCGAAAAACAGACAATTTCGTCATATCCATGACTAATCTCGCTCAATGGAAAAATATCTACTGAAATAGTTATTTTACTAAAGGCAAAAAGACAATTTGGACTATTGTTAAAATTGCCTTATGATCATTACACGTTTAAACACAATTAACATTCAAACCTCACAATATAACGTCAGGTATGTAAACGCCTGAAAAACTTCTAAATGCAAATTGACAAATAAATTAAGAACAGTCATAATTATTTGCGTACATATTCGCTTGTGTACCATTCTGGAAAGTTATACCCGGCGTTTTCCACCTGGGTTCTTTAAGATGTGTTTTGTATCTGTGTGGAGTTAAGGACAGTTACCGTGCCGGTGAAAGAACAGAAGTGTTAGCATAATTCCTGTGTTACGAGTCCTCAGCCGAGGGCGGTCATAATTTTATCTCGAACTGTCTTGACTTATTAAAACCAACGAGTTCGGCCTCGCTCCGGGTACCCATCTCCATGTAAATTTGGCGACAAATTTTCCCAAGGAAATGTTACTCGCCTCGTTTTTCCTACCGAAGTTCTTACTTTAAATTTCATACTGAAAACAAAGAGCCTTTTGCAAAGATTAAATTTATGCACAAACGGCCCGATGATAGCGCCCTAACAAATACGCCCTTACTGACTTTTTGGTCAACTTAAACTCGATTAATTAATAACACCTATATACGTATTTATTTTTCATAAGAGCTTGATATTGTTTATCCCCAACAAAAAAATTGCAAAATTCATATACAAATTTAAAGTACGTTTCGTCCCGACTCTACTGCTATGAACCATGGAACAAACTGAACTATATTAGAAGTGAATATTTAGTTGGTTTACAAAGTTCAATAAATATGAAATACTCAGTTATAGATCAAAGATAAATCTTTTTATTCAATTTAAATTTTGTTTTTTATATTGGCTATTGGATACATTTTCTGGTGGTGCTTGGGTTTCATTAGAAAAAAAAATCTCTTATTTTAAGTTTTTTCATCATTTATCTATGCTTTTCCCTTAAGAAAATTGGTTGAACGACGCCAGGTCTGTCGAGTGGGTACCAGTGGAAACTCGATCCATATCGGAAAAACTTGTCCAAAACTTATCCAGCTACTCACGGTATTCAGCAAAGCAAGGCATGACTTCTTCAATACCTTAATAAAGTGGGCAATGATTGGAAGAGATTGTAGTCTGAAGGAGCAAGGTCAGGGCAAAAACGTTGACGCTGCGCGATGTCTAACATACGCAAAACTTTCAATACCAAAACCATAAAAAGTGGGCCACTGATCCGAAGAGGTGGTTGATTGAATGAGAAAGGTCAGGACTGTAGGTTAGGCGTGGTGGAAAGTAGTAGTATTAATCCTTGGGTAAATGGTAAATGCTTGTATTATATGCGGGAAAGAGTGTGACGGGATGCTGTCTCGCTCAGACAAAAGCTATTGGTCGGAAGAGGACGTAGTGTGAAGAAGCAAAGTCAGGACTGTAGGATGTACTCGGTAGATGCACGATGCTGTTAGCAAAGTCTTTGTAATTTATGTGTGTGTGGCAGGGCGCTGTCTCCCATAACCAAAACCTTTATAAAATGGACAATTGCTCGAAGGAGGTGGGAGTTTGGAGGAGGTAAAAGATCAGATATGTATGTATGGGATTTGCTTGATCTATTTCGCCAAGCGTAATATGCTTGATGTTTGCAATTATGCGTTGGGGAGATAAAACGCTCTTCTCTTTAACTGCCTGGTATTGCCTCTACAAAATATTAAGGAAATGAACCATTTTGGGATACCTCTTTACAATCTGGGGGATAGTATTTCGGTTTATATTTAAATTTTAACCAAGTGTTCTCATTAAAAAACAACAATAAGGAAGTCGACCATTGCTTGGAAGAGTTAATAATGTGAAGGTACAAGGTCAGCACAAAAGGCCGGAAGATTGCGGTTAGCGTTGGGCAGACCAAATGCTTCCTATTCTTCGCAGCTACTCAGGTACTTCTAAAAAATCATAAGGACATGTGCTATTGCAGCATAGAAGAGCAAAGTCAGGCCTTCAGAACGAGATAGTGTTTTTTACAAACTGACTATTGTTTAAAAAAAATACTGTAAAATATTGAACTCGGCCAATGGAAGGAAAAGTTGGTAGTCTGGTGGTGTAAAGTTGGGACTGTAGAAGGAGCGGGGCAGAAGGACGATACATTTCGGCAATTTTTTGCTCAAAAGCAATACTACAACACAATTGTAGTAGCAAAATTTTCTTCGTATTCTACAAAACTTCCTTTAAGTTTGCTCTGTATAGAAATTGGTCTGTGCTATTCACTGTGTGCATGGCCTATGATAGGTTCTAATCTTGAATAAATGCCTTGCAACGTCAAACTTTCTAAATGTTGAATCTATTCATTTACAACATATTTTTTTTTATTTGTGAAACAAAACCTCCTCGAAATGTAAATGCAGCTAATAGCCCAAGGTGGACTAAGAAAACCAAGCCAATTGACGACATAATCCCTCTGTCAAACGAAGCGTTACAAAAATTTAATAAGAATATTTAAAATGAACAAAACGGCGTAATTGAAAAATAAATAGGAAGAAGATTAAAATATTTTGTTGACGGACGACCCCTTAGAAAGGGAGTAATGGGCGCAATTAAAAGGCCAAACATCGTACGGAAGATGAAAGAGTGACACTGCCTACTCATAAAATTCAAAATTGAGGCTCGCAGTAATTATAATTCGGCCGCCTCTGGGCAGATAAAGGTAAAATTAAGGCTAAACGACGTAAGAGCTTATCCGTGTTTAATCCTCATTCTTGTAATAGTAATTCCCAGCTCGGTTTCCTTGTCGTCATGGTTGATCCGCCAGAGGGGTTGTTCGTGACACTCTCCCAACGGATGAAACTTGTAACTCGTCTCCCAAGACGGGTAACTATCCACAAGTCGTACCCTCGAACAATGTCGATAATCTTGTCGGGAGAGGAGGGGTCGGAGGTGAGAATCCCTTAGGGATTAGGTGTTAGGCGTTTGGAAGGGGTTAAGCAGAGATATGCCATCATAACAGTCGGAACACAAACCTTTTCAAAAAAATTTAAATACTCATTTAATTGGGTATTCCTGTTTCAAATGCCAATCCATTTAAAACTTTACTGACAGGTACTTTTATGAAAACAAAAACCTCTTTGTTAAGCTAAATTAATTTATTTTGGCTTTCCGTCATTTAAAATTTCTAGATGGTAGCTGACAAAATTACCATCCGGTTTAAATTGTCGAGGAAATGGACATTATACGAAATCCTCTCTACTTCCCCCTCTCACTCTATCTCTCTGTATACGCGTGTGTTGTTTGAAAATTGAATTTACTGTTTGGTCGATCTTGATTATCTCTGATTTCGTTCCTTCCTGGTGGTTTTCGTTCAAAAGTTTCCAGTAGTTTAAACGCAAACAATTTAATAACCGATTAGCGTGGAACGGTAACAATTGATTTTACCTAACTGGACTCAAAAGATTCGTCATGCACTAGGAAGAGGGAAGTGATGTTTTAATTTATGAATGAAGTCATGCTCAATTTTTAGTTGTCAGTAGTGTTAGAAGTTCAAAAGTAATGATCTGATATATATANTATATATATTGATAATTCGATTAATATAACATGAAGTTGGTTCAATAAATACAATAATTTTAATATATAGTGGATAGTTTTAGAGCAGAAGTAAGTACTGCTTTGAGTAGGAACTATCTTTTTAAAAGGATTGAACACCGCACTCACTCCACCATTCATAATTTCTATGGAGAAATGTGTCTCCATCTTGATTGGCTTGGCTGCGCGTTTACCCGTGGGTTTGTCCTTTTATAGGTTGGCGATCAAGATCACATATACTTCTCATAATATTTCACAATTTCTTCTATAATATAAACTGATTTGCCGGCTAAAAATTAACCCGTCAACTACGATCACAGCCGTTCTAGACGAAATATATATTTAAGACGAACTCCCTATAAACTTTTTATATGCAAAATGAAAGAGAATAAGTCAGTTTAAGAGGTAAATTGGAGGAAATAACCAAGTTGGATGGAAACTAACGATTTCCGATGATACCTGTCTTATTCTCGCTGGTTCTGAAACACATCTTCAATAATTTGTCTGCGTGTAGGTTAGCAGGAAAAATATATGTTAGTAATGAATTTCCTAATGCGATTAATATTTATTATGATTGGGATAAAAATCATTACTTAATGAAACGTTATCAAATTGCTGGTAATATTCCATGATCGATAAATGATCAACGAAATTACTGAAGATTACCCCCGTTTAAGCTGCTAGTTTTTTAAAGTTTTAAATTATGGTTTGTTTTCAATATAGAGAAAACCGCGCGTTTTCGTTTTTATCCAGTTAAAAGTTGAAGAAATTTGTAAATGTTGCTTGATTTTTTCAACGATATTTCTCTTATTCTTGATTGTATTGTCCGTCAGAAGTAAATCTTCAGTGGCTTGGGTGCGCGTTTAGTCGTATGGATTTCCTGTTTATAGGTCGGCAATCAAGCTAGAAATTGCAGTAGTTCATAAAAGTTCAAAACTTTATAAATTATTCGGATTTTAGGTCGTTGAGACATTTTTTTTAATGGGGCTTTGAAATCTTTTACAAATTAATTTGCTGGACAAATGGTTAACTCATCAGTGAAGCTCACATCTGGTACAGCTACTCATTTTTAAAAAATACTTTCACCCATAGTTTGCTGACAATATGACAAATTTTGTAAATGCTACTTGTACATTTTCGACGATATTTGTCTTATTCTTCTTGGTATTGTCTGTCAGAATCAAATCTTCAGTAGTTTGTCCGCACGATTTCCTGTTTATAGGTTGGCAATCAAGCTACACATTTTAGTAGGTCATAACAGTTCAAAACTTTATAAATTAATCCGATTTCGGGTCGTTGATACATTTTGCTTAGTTGAACTTTTGAAATTATCAATAAATGATTTCCCCGGCATATTATTATGGCATTACCGAAGATTGCACCGTTACTAATTATTAATGAAGTTATAAAATCATTATATGAGTTGTTTTATAAATAAAATGAATCAGGAAAATTAGTTGACAGGACGTAACGATGTGGCATGTATTTTGTCTGCATTGAAACCACAGGACTGAACATTTACAGCTGTTATAACATACATTGGGTATAATAAATACTAACAATTCAATTATAGTTTATAGTTTACGGCATTTTTTTTGGTTCAGAACTGATCTTAATAGTTAAAGATGAGAGAACAACTTGGAAAAAAGGATCTTCGGTGAGGTCACAACAGAACGACAATTCTTTGTTTTTGCCAAGCTTTCGACGATTACACCGTCAACATCAGGGCCTATTTATTATAGGAAAATATCGCATTTAGAACATATTGTACAATTTAAAAAAAAAAATCAATTTTGTGATAAAAAAAAATCAATTGATATTTTCCTATAAAAATAGGCCCTGATGATGACGATACAATCGTCGAAAGCTTGGCAAAAACTTAAAAGAATTGTCGTTCTGTTGTGACCTCAACGAAGATCCTTGTTTACAAGTTGATCTTAATAGTGTTTACGCATGTCATTTTAATAATTTTGTAAATGATCGACAAATTGCTGAAGCTTTCATCCTTTTAAGAGTGTTTTTATCATGTCGTGCGTAACACGATTAAGCCTGTTTGCCAGCTTAATGATTAACGGATTAATGAAGAATATCGTTACTGCTACTAAGTACTAAAAAAAGGCTTATAATAACTTAACACGTTTTACGGGAGATAAAGCTTTGAAGTGTCAGAGGATGGAAAGCGCTGGACTTATGTGTTCGTCGTACTAAGTTGAAGAGTATGGTAAGTGAATAATCCTGTCGGCATGCATGTAAACCTGTTTTTGGGCCGTAAAGGTCTGTTAATAAATTTCAAGGAGGAGCCTAATAAAGCCGGATGGCATGGGTGCCGGAAACCGAAATTAGGTTCGGAGGAAAATTAACAAAACGGGGTTCCTCGAAGGCTAATTTGAAGATATTATGATTACAAAAGGTCGATAAAGGGAGAGTAATAAAGTACTTGACTGTAATTCACAAACGTTTTCCGCCGGCGAATTATTTCGGAAGAGGGTGGATAATTGGGGGTGGTGCCCTGTGCCGTGGGGCGAAATCCGCGCCGAGTAACTACCCCCGGACATAATTTGTTTCTATTATTTTTAAACAGATCTTTCCCGAATTGTTCACTCACGACAAACTATCACACCAAATATTAAAATATTTATGACAGAAATTCATAAAAAATAATTTTTTCTGGGTTTATTTAGGGTAGTGTATTTTATTTTGTTCCCAATTTTAATCTTCATTACGTATTGTTTTCTTGCCGAAAATGTTTATTGGGTTTATTTGATTTATTTGCGTTAGCTTTTAGATAGGATTTAAATTTACCAAAGTAAGGTTATTCTTGTCTCACAAAAGGCTTCAACGAACAAAAGGCTTCAACGATCCTTTGGGTGATACTGTCATTAATATCAATCAAATTCCCAGGGGCTCTGCCGGGATTCGAACCCAGAACCGTTTAACCTCTAGCCACCGCGGGGATTCCCCAACTGCGGTCCTTGGGTAACACCTAACTAGGGGGTCCGCTGCGAACTCGATGAAACATTAATATTTACAAAAATAAACGTAGTAATAAAAAATAAAATAAAAACTAATAACAATGAGTACTGAAAACGATTTTTTAAATTATTTTGCACCAGCAGTCATTGTGTTCTCCTCAGACATGCTTTAGCTACGAACCAAACGCCAGCCTCTTTTGAGAAAATTTTGGATGAGTCTGTTCAAATTAATAGATATAAGAAGTCGAGGCCATTGAATTCAAGACTTTTCACAATACTATGTGACGATATGGCCTTCGTTTTCCCTGCTTTTCCAAACAGAAATGAGGTGACGTCCTTCGATTACAGAAATTACGTTCTGAAGTCTCATCTGTTGATGGACCACAATGTCAAATTTGTTTTCAATTATGAAAAATGGCAATGTATACTTTCGTATTTATCAGATATTTCCATTAAAATGAATGAAATGAGTTTTACTTTTCAAGTGAAGAGTATCACAACTTTCGAGGAATCCAGTTTTGGGTTAAATCTGTTGAGAAGGATGAGGTGGAATATTCTCCTGTGTTAAACGATTTTTGAAGAAAAACTGAAGCTTGGAGACGGCACGTTGATTTGTGAAATAGGTGAACACGTTCGAAGTTTGGACATGTCCTTTAAGCACTTCTTCCCAATAGCTCGAGATACAATACAACAATACCAATAACAGGGTAGTCAAACAGTTTTCAGTTGGGACAAAGCCAACCAAGTTATTCAAGTAATTAAGAATATTTGATAGAAATTACTTCAGACTCCACGTTGAAATCTACTTTCGAGTCCGATACCCCCATTTTTGACCCCGACTAGAAAACAATAAATTTCAACCACTCGTTGAAAAATAATAACAAAATACCGAAGCTGTCTAGGTGCTGAATCCGACATCCGCCTCCAGCTATCATAAATTAAAACCAATATATTTAAATTTGCAGGCTAAAACGGCCTCACTATTCCCTAATTTATTAATCAATCAAATAATTAAGAATGGACTGGCTAATTTATAAAACTTTAATTTACTATATACTATAAGTATCTAATTTTAAATACATACTTGAATGAGAGGGGTCTGCTGGGTAAAAAGTTTGGGAAGCCCTGCTGTAGATTAAATTTAGCTGCGGGCATAAATAAAATTGATAGGTATTGAGATCTGAAAGGTGCCTATACATTATTTGTGTCTTATCATTCTGGTCACCGTATTATAAGTTATGTCAGTGCGTCTCCCAGTTTGTCTTTTTTATCGGGTATAGAATGGGCATACATTGTAGTGAAATGTCGTGGGGCGGACTGGAAGTTGAATTTGCAGGAAGATCATCGATGATTATTTTTCTGGTTTTGCCTTCAGGAATTCCCATTCAATGGATGTTCCTTTCCTTTCCAAATGTAGGTGTCTGCCCCTACGGCCTGGTATTTTATTATAAAGAGGGAGGCAATTTTCATTGTATTTTTTGAGAATTCCTGTGGATTGCGGTGTGATGGACCTGTAATTTGTTCCATACGTGTTGTTCACCCCACATTTAATAGTAAAAAAGTCTTGACTTAACAGTATCCTACTGACACTCTGAAGATGGCGAAGTACCGAAACGCGTGTGTTAAGACTACCCAGCGAGAATAAACAGACCATGATGATCAGTGTGGATATAATTACAGTTTCTTCTTTACGCTTGATAAGCAGAGCTGATGGCAAACTAACCCATTTCAAAAATTCAGATCAGGCGTTAGATCGTCGTATACAGACGGACGAATGGAAGAAACAATGCATGTTGTGACTCATCAGAAGCAGGCTCAACACTTGTACACAGTATGCTAGCAGAAACAAGGCACTGACTCGTTCGTGCCTCAGGCTTTGGAACTAAACTTAAGAATGAACCCTAGTCCTGTAAAATTCCATAATATACTTTATTCGGCGGGAACAGTAGGTCTTTTTTTATAACTTACAGTTTTTTTTTAAATTATTGTTACAGCAGTGTTACTTTATGTTTCGAAGACAAATGGGATTTGAAGGCCTGTGCAGATTATAAAGTTCAATAGGTTCTAAGGAAGTTGAACTGGAATGGCTAGATTAGTCGGAGATAGGAACCAGGTACGTCCAGATTGGTTGTAGAAATGATGCACAGACGAGGAATTTGTTTTGTAATGTGAGTTTAGATCTGTTCTCAAGTAGTCTTTTGAGTAATTTTGATCGTTCTTTCTGTTCTATTGTTTCGAGTCGAGTGGGGATTCCAAGTAAGCCTTTTGTCGATGTAAAAGCCCAAATAGTGTAAGGCTATTAGTTACTGGGAAAGGAATAGAGTTGTAGTTATTTTCTGGGATTTGGTTTAGTTTTGCTTGATCTACCAATCCTCCAACCGTTCTTCCAAATAGAATGGTCGTGGGTTTTTTTGAAGTCAACTGGGTTAGAATTTGTAGAGATGACGGTATGGTCAGCATATGCAAGGAGTACTGTATCGGGAGTGATGCAGTGTATACTAAACAGAGAATGTGAGCAAGTATGTCGCCTGGCGAAACACCAACTTCGGATGATATATATGAACTTGAATGCATATATTGGCCAGATAGGATTTTAGTATGAAGTAACGAGTGAATGTAAGCATTCTCTTAAATTCCATGCCTCGTTGGGTGGCGCATTGAAGGCTTGGACAATCTACATCTAAGAAAGTACCCGAGGAGCCATGTCTACCACCCTGTTATACTGATGCATTCATCAGTTTTATCATTTTTAAAACTTTTTATGGGGCCTGTAAGGTGATGAAGCTTACGTTCGACTAATAATAATAAATTTGAAAAAGGCTCAAAAAGTTTAACGAGGCAGAGCTTGATAAGAGACGATTAATCAAGATAGAGTTATAAACTGACAAATCAATTCTGTTTCTGTTATTACCCAACACATGCGCAAATTTCCAAAAAAGAAAATTCAAAAAGGTATAAACTAATACATTTTTCAAATCCAGTTTGCAAAAGTTTAATAATACAATTCACTTCCACTAGTTCCAGCCAATTGATTAACAATCTATCTTCACTAGATGACATGGGAGCCATAAAGAGGGAAAACAGGCCCACCCAAAGATGATCATTAACGATGAAACTACGAAAACATAAAAACGGCGAATCCTAAAGCGAAACAAGGCTACATTCACTTAAAACATTTACTGCTTCTCCTTTGTAACCAGTGTCATACTTTTTTTGTTGTTTGTTATAAATTTTAGGGTCGAGTAATATTGCCTTTTTATATGTTTGCTGTATATTTTCATGATTAAATTTCGATCCGTGTCGCTATCTCGTTACGAGTAGATCTTGTTTTCTCCAGCATGGTGAGCATTTTGAACGAATACTAGCAATAAATTGATGATGTAAGCACGTCGCTAAATAAGGTGGTAGAAGATTTTGGTATTGAGGGTGTTTTCGTTAATAATTTTAATTCGATTAGGTTTCGTGGTCCGATTGACCAAGTAAATTCTTTTCAATTAATTAATCTTTAAGAAAAGTCAATGTCACGAGCGGGATTCGAAGCCGAAGGTCGTTAAAATAATTAAGGTGAAAATAATTAAGTGTCAATTTTGCGCGTAGGCATATAGATCCACACGCGTAGTTTTTTGGAGGATATTTTAACGCAATAATTTCCTATAATAAAATAAGAGGGTAAAATCATAAAAGTTCCTGTGCTTTTTGTGCATTTAATTCTGGTAAACTTAATTTTATTTCCCCAAAATAAGAGTGTATTTCTTCCTTGATTCCTGTCGTTTATTCACTCTGAAGAACTTCAACGGAAATTAATCTTTCTTTGGAATAAAAAAAGTAAAATTAAAAGAGACTGTATATATTTTCTTTTCTTTTTTTGGAAGGTTTCTTCGGCAGCGCAGCGGGGCTTGAGATGGTGAGGGTGACGGTGGGTGGGCTCATTGAATTCAATTGAATTTCAGCATAAAGAGGCCGCTTTTGTGGACGGTGCGTTCTGTTGACCGATATCCAACTTGGTTTTCAACAGACCGGGAGGGGAAAAAAGGATTGGAAAGAAAACACAATATTTCCTGACTTGGCCCTTATAAAGATTGAATAACAACCCCGCAATAAATTATTCCAGAAAGAAAAAGGTTGCGGGAGGAAGAAGGAAGATTCCAATAGAATTCGAGAGATCGAACATGCTCTCTGTAGCCAGTGGCCCGTTGGGGGTTTGGGGAACATTTTTCCGTAATACCTGCTTTATTCAAAATTGAACTTTCCTGCTATTAACGTTTTCGTCCCACTTAATGTCACCGAGGGTTGTGGATTTATTATCTCAATTCCCTCTGATTGAATGTAAGGGTTGTTTGATTGGCCGTATTATTTCGTCCAGTGGTTTGAGGAGGGGGCTCACGGGATGTGGGTAGTGAACGGCTGTCACATCTGGACACCCGCATTCACCCCTTTTAAAAGAATCTTAAACGCCTCAGCACTGCTCTAATTAAACTCTAAACAAGCTTATATGTAAAACGGTTCCCGACAATGACAGGAACAAACAAGATATAAAAATTGTAGCGCCACTCTACAACTCAGCAAATTTTGGGACTACCGAAATATCTAATTGTAAAACAAATGATGCGTTAGACGTACTTTACACTAGTATGAATCGTAGTGAATAAACATCACTCTCGACACGACACGCAAGAATGGCACAGTTGCACAGAGGACAAACACTTTGAGCCCTGAAGATGATCTCAATAGAGATCGAAACGTTGGCACGATAAAGAAAATGTTTTTCTGAAACCTACGTCACACCAGACCGCATCTCACGATTTCTAAATAAATATCACTTACTACTTGTTCTTCCTCCGCAAGTTATTAGTAGTTTAAAACTACAAAATGTTTACATTATAAATTATACCTACGTCCTTTATGACTTTAGGTTAGGTATCAAAAAAGAATGGGAAAGAGAAAAAATACCTCTTTTAAAAATGGCACCATCTACTGGGACACAGACGGTTCTAGAACGCAAGAAGTTTCGGGGCAGGAATATTCGGACCTGGAACCAAATACTCAGAACCCATGGGATAATACATTAATATTTTCCAAGCTGAGGTATACGAAATTGAATTTAAGGAATTTGAGAGTAGAAGGCAACGAGAAAGCGCACGCTCTTGCAAGAAGACGAGCTGCTATACCGCTGATAGGACCCGAACCCTTCTGTGGCATATATATCCACACTATCAAGAGTACTCAGCAGATGATTTAAAAAAAATGATGGAACGATGGAACTTACTCATTGGACATAAACAATCCAAGAACCTCTTAACAAATTTTGGAAGGAAAGAGGTAACAGAATGTATTAAGGGAAGCAGGAAAAAACTGCGAATTCTAACAGGACACTGCAAACTAAATGTATACGTGAAGAATGTTGGCATTACCCAGCACGGCAGATTCTGTAACATGTGTAAAACGATTTTGTAAAGACCAACATACCTACTAACAAACTCAACAGCTCTAAAAGGGCGCTTATAATACCCACCCCGACTAATACAGCTTTTATTATTTACGCATAAAAATATAATCCAAACCCCTAGCTAGAAAAGCTCGATCATCCAATCCAATCATCCCTGGTTTTTCGTTGTCATCAATGGTGGGTGTAATTTTCTGTTTAGTCAGGTCTTTTTTATATGTTCTATAAAATAGGTTTATTCCGTTTAATTTTGACTGATTTCCTCTCAGGTCATACCGGGTTGATCTGAGATTACCTACTGACTGTTATTATCTGTTGCAGAGCACACCAGGTTTCACTATAATCAATGCAAATTTTAGTCGACCTTTTGAACACATAAAAATGTTATTATGGATAGGATAACTTCCAGACCAATCACTGATAATGGGTAATGTAACGCCTAACAGGCTAAAAAACGAAGACAGGTCCAAATTGAGCGGAAACAACCAATCGACAGGTTCACCCCTGCTGACTATAATAGAAAATCTCACAAGATTTTATTAGTACATACAATATTCAATATTAAGGAACAAACGAAAGACGCGTTTTAGGAAAGCGGGTAAACGCAAAATAGAGCAATATTTAAAGGATAAAACCGTAAGTAATATTGTTGGTTTGGTGGAAATGAAACCATACCTAAGATGAATCCATCACAAAATCTCGGATAGGATACAATCAAACAAGAGAACTACAAAGGCTACTAACGAAAAGTCTAATTTTGACAGACCTTTATAAATCATCTAAGAACCTCGCAATTTTTAGAATAATCAGACACATAATGTGAATTCTCTGCCTTCATATGGTATACCTTATCGATTTAAAATCAAACAAGCAGATATAAAAGGTACCTCGAACGAACTCAAAGCATTCTTAGATAAGGTCTATACTGGAAATAAACAAAGAAGAGGCTGAAAGGTCTCAGATCTTGAGTTGCTTTAATGGTACATACTATAATAAAGACATCTATATTTAGTTACTTACTGCCATTGATTGATCTAAAATCTGCAATGACTAGAAAAAAAGAAGGTGACATCCTTCTCTATCAAGACTACAACTAAAATTAAGCACATTACAGTGTAACGAAACTCCTTGTAATAAAAAAATCGTAAATCATTTTAAAGTTATTATTATAAAAAAAAATTGGTGAAGATATAGAGACTTGCTGGATTTTCCGCGAAACCAGAGACGCGACATCACAGACTTGACTTTTCATGACTGGGAATAAAGGACGTTAATGTGGGTGCCCGGAAATAAGGGCATTAATTAATAGAAATTAGCTGCCTAACTCTTAAAAGAAAGAGAAGCATATGTGCACATGGGACCAAACTACAATTAATCTGTTAGAAATAGTTAGATTCCTAGCTGAGATCTCGCGGTTTGTTCTAAAACACTAGGTCAAAAACTATTATTTTAAAAAAATCATCCTACAATCTGCCTTTTATTTCGGTGGGCAGGGATTTAGGAAATTGATAAGCTTTAGGCAATCGCCAAATTAATTACAATAGAAATATTAACAGACAGATACTTCCCGACTGTGCCGAGAAGAAACAAGATATATTCGAATACATTTTGTATCTTCAAAACAGCCATTTTGGAAAGGAAATAACTACGCGTAAATAAATGAATGAACTGGCACGAATGAAAGTGCTCACATATTAAAGGAAAGTGCACTTTCCAATGTATGGCCATAAAGTAGGGTCAATCCACTGATCTACTCAGGTCGCAATGGGCAGGGAAGTTTTTAAATCACCAGGGACTCCTGGGAGTAAAGAAAAAAAGAAACAAAAGGGGGCGACGAAGTATTAGCCACAAAGTAGGGGAAGTTTTACAAGGAGAAAAATACAAGCTTTTTGAGAATTGTTTGAAAAAAATGACTGCCTGCGGTCAGATGATTTGTTCACAAAATTACGAAAAATACGGATTAATCCATTAAAACAATTAAAAAATGTTCTATAGTTTGCAAGTAAAATTGGAAAAAAGGGTGAACCCTGAAGGGCTAAAAGAAAAGTTTACACAGTCTAACTTTTGAAAGATATTAAAAATGAAAAGAATTGCGTAGCCGGGAAGTTAATAAAGATAATATTGACCATAATAGAAAGAAGAAAGTCCAAGAGACATAAGTAAAGAAAGAGGATATATTGATGGGCACATTTTTACTCGTTAAATGAAATATGAATTATTTATTTCTTTAGCAAAAAGTTAAAGAAATTTAATATGATAAAACAAGAGAACACAACATCACGAACTTGATCTGTTATCAAAACGCATCATAGGTACAGGGCATACAGATTAAAATCAATAAATACCACTGAATAAATACAAACGGTAAACCTAAGACACAGGACATATACAGGGTGTTCGGCTACTCGTGTTACAAACTTTGCCAGTAGATTCTACATTCAAAATGGAATCAAAAATTCCTAATTAAGTATGGTTCGAATCTCAACAGTTGCGGAGTTATTCCCTTTTTTCTGATTTTTTAAGGTTTCACGACCTTACTTCAAATAAACGCCGATAACTCCAATGGTTTTGGACAAATCCGTCGTTATAATTGAAAACTTTGTTAAATTCCAATAAGATGTGATCAATACTAAACTTGTAAACGTTGGTGACGTTTTAGTAGCAAGAACATTGAAAAGTAATTTTTTTTTCCACGTTGAAAAACTTACTATGGTGATTCTGAATTACTATTTCCAAACCTAGAGATCAAATTTCTGAAAACGTACTCCATTTAATATCTTTTTTAGTAGTGTAATTGCTTTTTTAATTTCTTTTTTCAAAGATGAAGAAATTGATGAAGATAAGGAAAAAACCGTGGTGGACGGATTGGTGAGGTGGAAAGATTAATAATAATAAAAAATAAAAAAATTATAAGGAAATTTTGAACGAATGATCTAAAAAGTTTAGAATCTTAAAATTCTTTTATTCCGTAAAATAATAATACAATAATTATTAAATTAAAGTTGCAGTCGTGTTGGAAAATAAGTAAACAATTGCACTATTTCGGTTTCGAACCCAAATTAAAAAACGGTTAATAAATTCATTCAAAGTTTCCTTAAGTTTTTAAAAATTTTTATTATTATTAATCTTTGCACCTCATTAATCCGTCAACCACAGTTCTTTCCTTTCTTTCGTCAATTTCTTCATCTTTGAAAAAAGTAATTAAAACAGAAATTACACCACTAAAATGGGTATGAAATAGAGTACGTTTTTTTAAATTTACTGATCTCTAGTTTTGGAAATAGTAGTTTAGAATCACCATAGTAAGTTTTTCAACATTGGAAAAAAAATACTTTTCCATGTTCTTGCTTCTAAGACGCTTATTTCACCTACGTTTACAAGTTTAGTATTGATAAAATCTAACTGGAAATTTAACGAAGTTTTCAATGAATGGTAGAATGGTATCAACGGATTTGTCCTAAATCTTTCGGTTTTGGAGCTATTATTGTTTATTTGAAGTAAGCTCGTGAAATCTAAAAAAATCAGAAAAAGGGGAATAACTGCGAAACTGTTGAGATTCGGACCATAGTTAATTAGGACTTTTTGATTCCATTTTGAATGTAGAATCCACTGGCAAAGTTTGTAACACGAGTAGCCGAACACCCTGTATTAACATATTTAACACAAAATCACAATGAAATTCAAAAGTTAGAGTTAGTTAAAAAATAAGCTCTATAACTTATAAAAATACGGCAAGTGGGCAAAATGTAAAACTTTGATTTGCAACATACAAATCACTGAAGATGGTGAAATATTGAAATATAGACAAAACTAGAGAGAAAATGTGCACTAAGAACCCATATTATTATTTACTGTCAATAATAATAACCTGACAGACCTCGCCACATTGTATTATAAATATAAATTGGTAGTTCTTACATTCAATTATTAAGAAATCTTATTATTCGTTTTGTTAGATAGGAAAGCACCCCTTTTTACATGATTTCTTTAATGTTAAACATAATCATCGAGAGATAGGATTGCGGTGAAGAAATCTTTGGGCTCATCTCTAAAAAAAAGGGTTCCGGGAAAATTAAGACTGCTTTGTTGGTACGGGTTGGCGGAGAAGAAAGCCACTGCATAATTGATGTAATCTTCTTGAACTGATGACGCCTTGGAAGACGGCAAACCCTAGATCGCCCCCTTGTAAACCGGATTGAAATATGTATGGTGCCAGGGGTTGATAAGAGGGCGGGGTAGTAATCACCCCTGATGCAAGGCAGAAACACGTTTCTGATGGGTTGTGGATCATTCCGACCCTCCTCACTTCATAATTTATTTTCAACGGTTCTTAAATATATTATCACTGCAGAATAAACTAATAGCACGAGCATTCGTCTTCCACGTTCCTCCCCAACTTTGTTGTTTAAGAGTTTTTCTTCTAATTTATCGACCCCCCAGCCGGAGTAAGTTCCAAAACATAAATGGATTAAATGGGAAAGGGGAAGTTTTATTATAAATAATTTAGTTATATGTAGTTCAAAGTTTAAACCCCTTTTCGAAAATATACAGACAAAAATTTGCGCGTATTTTATTTTAGGCCTTACTTGTCTAATTCTGTAACAGCTTTCTTTTTAAATGATATATTAAACAGAGATACAGAGAGAGAGAGAGAGAGAGAGAGAGAGAGAGAGAGAGAGAGAGAGAGAGAGAGAGAGAGAGATAGATAGATAGAGAGAGATAGATAGATAGATAGATAGATAGATAGAGATAGATAGATAGATAGATAGAGAGAGAGTGATACAGAGAGATTGACTGATTTATATCGCTTTATTTACATAATCTCTCAAGATTTGGTCTCGAGGATCACTCTTGCATCTAAAGAGCAAAAAAAGAGAGAGGGAGAGATACAGAAAGAGAGAAAGAGAGAGAGAGAGAGAGAGAGAGAGACAGAGAGATTGATTGATATCGCTTTATTTACATAATCTCTCAAGGTTTGGTCTCGAGGACCACTCTTACATCTAAAGAGAGAGAGAGAGAGAGAGAGAGAGAGAGAGAGAGAGAGAGAGAGAGAAAGAGAGAGACACACACACACGGGCGCGCGCCCGCGCGCGCGAGATAGTTGTTGAGAAACAATTTGAATAATCACCCTTATCACCTTGATGACAGAAGTAATAAAAGATATAGATAGTTTTTGTAAACAATTTTCTAACAGCTGGTGTACTGAGGTACAAAAGTCGACAGTTAAATAAAGGAAATATCTAGGTCCGCGTGTTCATCCAGTCTGTTTCGGGCAAGGTTATCCGGCTACAATCACCCCTTTATATTAATTCCAGGTTGAATCGTGCTAATTATCAACAATAGTGAGATAAGGGAATTTAATTATGGCGTCTTCCTTTCAAACCTTGTATTTGTGGCAGGAAATCAACCTGCTCGCCTTACAACACCATTCCATTAACCTTTACCCAGGATAGACATCTAAATGTTAACAAGAACCGCAGACAAAGATCTTTGAATGAGAGGTACAAAACGGATTAGGAATACTTGCTAATCTCCCCCAATCGTTTGGATTTTATCACTTACTGTTGATTTTTAATGAGCTTTTCCACAGCCTAGGGAGTTTCTCCCGGCCTACAAATTATTTTGACACTAAGACGTAAAACACTTTCTTACAATACAATTCAAAATAATATCAAAATACACTAATATTGATTGATTAAGAACATTTATTAAAATAGTTGGCTAAGGATGCTAAGAAATTATTCGACTTAAATTATTTCTCGTAAATAGCAGTTTTTCAATACATAACAATTTTTCTTAGTGGTAATTTTTCAAGGGAAATATAAACAAATGTTGTATATTAATCTCTGATGGCACTTCCTTAGAATGTGAGATATAAAAAAAGATTAACAAAAAACAATCTTTGATGTTGCCAATAAGGTTTGATAATAATTTCCTTTCAAGCGCCTTTTCGTTCCCATCTCCCCGTATTTCCATAGTTTTAGCTTTTCCCTTTTTTTATGGGGACAAATGTGTTTTACAGCTTTTTAGGTAAAATGTGATATATCTTCTATACTCTGAACGACAACCCGTGCAAAATTGCGACTGACTTTTCTTTCTGTCTCATGCCGGCGTGGAAATAGATTCGTCAGCTTAATTAAGAGGGTAGTCCCTCGAAACTTGGTAATTTAGTTTTCGTCGTTAAGAAAAAAAAGGAGCCAATTTTGATAAAGGCCGGTGAGATTAAAATATTTATCCTGGTAAAAAGATTACCGCTGTACGTTTTTACTCCGAGTTGTGCATTTTTTAAAAATTACAATAACCATGTGAGATAAATCAATGGGATCGCAGTAAATACAAAGGACAGGACGCGTCTTTTGTTTGTGCCTAATACCGGCGTGGAAAGAAATTCGTCAGTTTATTAAAAAAAAAAATCTAAAAAAAAATCGAAACTTAGTAATTTAGTTTTCGTCGTTATGGAATAAAAGGAGTTATTTTTGATAAATAAGAAGCTTTTTTTTTTCTTCAGCATAAAATATTACATGCGCAATAAATATTCATGCGCGTCTGCCGGGAAAACTGGGAAAAACTTTTATTGACTCTGAGTGACGGGTTTTCGCTAAATCGAGTGATGCCGCCGAAAGCTACTTTTCAACGCATTTGCAAAGGCATGCTTAAAATCCTTAAAAAAAATGTAAAACACCAGAAGGTCACAATTTGCTATATTACGCATAGAAATGTTTGTTTCCAGCAAATATCAAAGCAGCTATTAGAAAAGTTAATATATTTATTCTTCTAGCTAGAAGGAGATTAGAAAGAATCCTGCCAAGAACTACGCAAACTTCGAAAAGTTGTTACAATTTTGTAAAAAGATTTTTAATTTATTTTGATCCCTTGACAAATACAAAAAAGAAAAACAGGTATAATTATTGTACTAACTCCACAGGCGATCTGCTTACACGAATAGCTATATAATAGAATAGAAATATAACTCGATATGTAATAAGTTTTAAATGTAAATTTACAATTAATTTAATATCGCGTTATAAATATTGTTGTTTTCCCATCCATCGGCCAACTGTCTCTGAAGCGATAACTGTGTCAATGAAATGTAAATCAATATAAATATAATTATATCGACTTGTACGTATATTTCATATAAGCAGATAAATGGTTTAATTTTATGGATTGTTTGAAATATGCCTAATGATAAGATATAACTAATCAAAATTAGTAATTTTCTATACTTGTCTCACTTCATATATTCTTTTTTTTAACCTATCGGTTAAAACAAACAAGAAATAAGCGTATATCAGCAGTGTTTATATTTTCTTTGGTTAGCTTCTCATTTTACCATGGTTTAATTATTAGAACCATGCCGAAATGAAGCTAGACGAAACCAGTAAGAATTAGCGGACAAGGGAGTTTCGTGATCATGACGGGCAAACTCGCAGAACTCATTACATTTCATAGGCATCCTGATCTGTATATATTTATGTTTATCTGCGTATTTTATGTTCGGAAATTGAGAAGGGATGAAAAGGATATCTCAACATTGTGAGATATCATTGAGGAACGCGACAAACCTGTACTATGGCTGTTTCCGATCATGCAGATCTACCCATAACCGATATTTTTTCATGTTTTGCGTTTCGGCGTTACAACTTAGCTAACTTACCACAGACATACTAATTAATATTTACCTATGAAGATTTATAATGGACCAAGGGCAAAAGGACAATCCAGATAAAGGTATCAGTCAAAAAGAGGACAATTTTCTCATAGATTACTTCGTGAACTTTTCAACGCACTTGACGACTAGAGAAATTTAAAAATTGACTCTACTTCGTTCAGTTACTGGAATTGGTAACAAAAAACAACACTTGTATAGGAAAGGCAATTTCTCCATAAATAATTTACAGCAATTTTAAGTTTCCTCAACAATTGAAAACAAGGAGACAGGGAAAACGGTAATTTAATTCAATAAAATCAGAAACCGAATCGGAAATAAGAACACAATCGCAGGTTTAAAATAATATAATTTTTTTGTTTTATTGTACTTAATAAAAGCCAAAACAGGGAAGAGCATGAAAGGGAAGAAAAACTGCAGCCCTTACTTCATCCTACGTGGCTTTTTCAAGCTAGTTATAATTTTCGCTTCGAACCTGAACTTGCGAGACCCTTCAGTGCAAAACGTATCTATTTTTTAATATCTGTTTAAAAATTAAACATGAAGGAAGTCTAGGACTCTGTCCGAAGAATGTGGGGAAAAAAGACAATACATGAGGCCAGTTACAATTTCGCTTTGAACCAAATTCAGGGAAACTTCACTGCAAAATTAGAATTTATTTTATATATTTTTATTTCTTTGAACCTTTTTTGACCATCTGCAATAGCCCTTACAGAATCTCGGAAGAAAAGACAATCCAGGTCAAATTGTACAATTCATATAAAAAAAAGACAATTTTCTTGGTGAGCTTTTCAATTATTAATTTGATTATTTAAGAATAGACACATCGTACAGTTTATTATTGGAATTGGTAACACCATTGAAAGAAGAAATACAACTTTTTCAACGTAAAGTTAAAAAAAAAGAAAAAAGTAATTGACCAATTATCAATACAATCCAATAATTGTAAAAAAATTATATGTATAGACCTAACAAAAACTTAGACAGTAGATTAAAATACCCACAAAAATGGCATAAAACATAAAAAGGACAACTCTGCCCCATCCACACATGCAAGTCTAACTAAACATAAATAAATTTACAAACCCCAAAAACCACTATAAATAGAAAAAAGAGATAAAATCAAAATCAAAAACAGTTTGTTAAAATTAATTATTAAAAAATCCCAGACTACAGGCTAACTATAAACTATTGGGTTGTCCGGAAAATAATGCAGGATTTTGGTATTAAACAAAAAAAAAGAAACTAGTTACTTTAAAGCAATGTTCTTTAATCAAAATAATTTCCCATACTCTCAATACATTTCTCCCAACGTGTTGGTAACTTATTAATTCCGTCTGAGTAGAATTCAGAATTTTTAGAATTGATAAAGTCAATAAATGCATTTTCCAGTTCCGTTTGATTTTTGAATATTATGTGTTGTAAGTAGTGGTCCAGGTGTCTAAAAAATGGTAGTCAGTAGGCGAGAGGTCCGGAGAGTAGGGTGGGTGAGGCAAAGTTTCATAGCCAAGCTCCAATAATTTTTGTGACGTTACACGTGACACATGTGGTCGAGCGTTGTCATGCAACAAAATGGGCCCTTTCCGATTGACCAAAGAGGGCTTCATTACTGCCAATTTCTGATGCATGGTATTAATTTGGTTACAGTATGATTCAGCATTGATGGTTTCGCCAGGATTTAAGAAGCTGTAGTGTATTAAACCAAATGAAGCCCACCATACCGTAACCATTACCTTTTTTTGATGAGTTGGGGGCTTTGGAAAATGTATTGGAGCTTCTCCTTTGTCGAGCCACTGTCCAGAACGTCTAGTGTTATCGTAGAGAATCCACTTTTCGTCACATGTAACAATTCTGGCCAGAAATGGGTCATTTTTGTTTCGACAAAGAAGTGATGCACAAACATCAAAGCGCTGATTTTTTTGGCGATCGTTTAATGAGTGTGGAACCCAATTTTCGAGTTTTTTCACTTTTCCAATCGCCTTGAGGTGGTCAGCGACGGTCGTTTTACTGACTTTGAGTTGCTCTGCAAGTTCTCGAACAGTTGTTTTGGGGTTTTCTTCCACCACTGATCGCAGAACATCATCATTAAGAGAGGAAGGCCTTCCACGACCTTCTTCATCTTCAAGGCTGAAATCTCCCTCCCGAAATTTTTTAAACCACCTTTGCACAGTGCACTCATTAACACAACCCTCGCCCCAGACTTGGTTAATGTTTCTAGCCGTTTGGGCTCCGCTTCGGCCGAGTTTAAACTCGTAAAAGAAAATCGTACGAAATTCTCGCTTTGACATTATAAGGATGACTGAATTATTTCCAAGTAGCGGAATGCTACAGAGGTAAACAAACAATATCATTTGGAAGAGGATTAATAAGTGTTGACATTCATACAAATGAGTAATCCTGTAAACGTAAACAGAATATTTTATATAGATTTTTTTTAATGAAAACTTAAAATCCTGCATTATTTTCCGGACAACCCAATACTATAATACTACTACGGCTTACTATGATTGTATTCGTAAAATAATGTAATAATAGATGTTAATGTTAATATTATACTTTGTTTCAAATTTTAGCTTATACAAACATTTGTTTATAAATTAATTATTGGGTAATATGGTTGAATTGAAAAAAATTAGTCACGAAGTCGTGGGTTCGAGTGCCGCTCGTGACTAATTTTTCAACTCAACTATAATTTGCATAATAATTAAAGTGGTATAAAAACATTGGTTAATTAGGCCAAATAAAAATATATGATTGATTACTTTATATAGTTGTTTTAAACTGAAGATGGGCAATTGACCCCAAAAAAAAGACGACAGTTAGAACGCACGCACACACACACACACACACACACACACACACACACACACACACACACACACACACACACACACACACACACACACACACACACACACAAGCACGTGAGGAAGATTATTTCTCCTAATTTATAATCAAACAACTCACTTGATTTTATTGTACTTATTAAATAAATAAAAAACAAGGGAGAGCTAAAACCGTATAAAAACTGCAGGTCTGTCTTCATGCGACCTGGAGGCCGATTATCCGATATTCCCTCGGTTCAATCTTTCGCTCAAATCTTCGATTTCATTCCGATTCGATAAGTCATAGATAGCGGGCTTACAACAGACACGAAGGAAGACCTGGATGACCGGAACCGTCCATCAACACGAAGACTCCCAAAAAGAAATGTCACGTTTTTCTATATTTTACTTTCTTTTAGATTCGTATTTATAAAGTGTGTATACTAATTCCTTCCATAACAAGTCCATAGAACGACAATTGGACGGAAAATTATTAAAATGAATATAATATTTTATTATTTTTTCATTTATAAGTTTCAATTTCAATTTACTTGGGTAAATAAAGGTTTATTTCTATATATTTTGCTTGAAATATAAAATAAACCTATAAAGCAGTGACTGTTCGGCCAGTGAGAATTCAATTTGGGACAACTCGGTAAGTGTATAAAAGTAGGGCACCACTTGATCACAGGGAGGCTTTACGTTTGTTGGACGTTCGCCTGCCATCAGAAAGGAGATGGGTTCGGGATATTCAATAGAGTACCCAAAGGGTTAAGAACTGGGTATTTTGGACTGTAGCTTTGTACATAAAGATTGCAAAAAGCTCCTTTTATAGGGATCGGTCGGGCCCGGCACTCCTAGATCCGTGGGAATAAAATATTATTTATAAAGCCGGATTAATCTAAAAAGGATGACGGCAAGGGAGCAATGGGCTGCGATAAAAGGAAAAGGGAGGGCACTTCCACGTCCTCCACGCCGCCCGTGGGATTACCTTTATGACCTGTTTTACACGGATCTCTCCTGGAATCGATGGTAAACCAACGCAGAAGACTCTGCGGAAATTGACCGTGCCGGCTGGCGTGGAAGATGGCGGAAAGCGTCCAATGGGATGGCAAATTGGACCGTGATGATTTTAGGTGGAAATTGACTGGGTTAGGCCCAAGCACGGGGAATAATCGCGTTCCGAATGAGATTGGCTTCCGCGGGGCGGGGAGTCCGACTTCAGGACAAGATGGCTGACTCTTCATCAGAAAATTGCTCCTGGAAATTAATATCGCGACTCAGGTGGAAAAGCTCCTCCCTCTTTTCCCTGGAAACGCCAGGGAGGCACAACAAACTCAAACCGACACCAGACAATTATTTATAATAATTACCCTGCGGCTTTCCTTACGATCATTTTAGCCTGCTTAACCTCGCTTAGTTGGGTTACTTTTATTTACTCGTCTGGATGGGGAAACGAGTGTGGTACTATTTGTCTGTCGTCTTTGATGGATTTTGCGTTCTGTTTATAAATGTCTAGCACAGGGTAAATCCTGTGGGGGGGCCTCACGATTAACTCGAGTTGAAAGTCGAATAATTAATAACGGAATCTGCCATGAGAACCCTCGGTCCAAAAGAGTTCAAATAAAATTTGAACCAGTCAAACTTTTCTGGTTCACGTCGACATTTCCAGTCGTTTGAGTCATGACTTGAAACTTTGACATGAAACGTGAACAATCCAGTTGACTGTTTATTTTTAAACCTTTTACACTATTCGTATTGTTTGGTCTTTTGTTTATAAAATACAACAAAACAAAAATGAAACTCAAGTGGACTTAAAATGTGATGCTAAACTTAGTAGAATTTTATCATAAGCATTGCTACCGTTGGAGTTGTCGGATTTAATATTACAAATTTAAGACATTTTCTTTTTTTGACTCGCATTACCATTTAATGTTAAGCGTTTTTGGCATAAAAGTAGTCGAAATTTATGATTTATGGATCGCCTAAAGGCTAGTACACATTCGTATACAAAATTGCGCGAATGTCTATATGCAATCGCCGATTTTGTCTGTAGACTGTTGCGGGACAAATCCACCACACACCTTTACAGCTCAGTTAAATTCGTTTCCGCTATAACATGACGAGTGAGATAGCGGCCTGCGGATACTGTTTGAGCAGTTTTCATTTTTGATCAAAAAAGCAAAATTAATCGTAAACATTGGTGGATAAGGAACGTTTCAGCAGGCGGTCGTAATTTTTTTTTCTTATTGCGGTTTTTATAATCTTCCGATGTGACATCCCATAATCAACGTGAACTGTGAAAATCTTCAATTAATAATAACGTATATTATGTCCCGAGGGCCACGTTGTGCATTTCAAAACGAACAATCTACAAATGCATGGGGGCACACGTAGTGTCAGACACGTCCATACTACGAAATGTTGTGGAACATGTTCAAGATTTCCATCCTAGCTGGGAGACCATAGACCATTTTTGTTCACAGGTAGTTGTAGAACAATCAATTTGTTCCCGGATATTATAGATACTATAGACTAGATAATCGCAGAACTTTGTCTATAGACACGAGTTGCGCGATTTTGTCTACGAGTGGTAGCCTTAATGAGCCATGCAACTTGATTATTATAAACAAGTGCCAAAGGGAATGCGTTGACTTTTATCATCAAGTGGATTAGTCCTGTAAATGTTTTGTCTCAGGATTTTTTCAATTATGTTTTTCTCTTAATGCGGTTTCTATCACTAATTTGTTATAAGGATTGGTTAGTTTGGGCGTCTAGTTCCCAATGAGTATGTGGTCTTATTTTTGTGGTTGTTTACCGGTTTATCGATTAGAGGAATTATCTTTTTAATGTTGGTAGTTTGCGAATGTATTTATAACGATGATGGGTTAATGGTTAGTTTTAGACGGTTTGTACCTATGGAAACGACCAAGTTACAAGTTCACCACCACGAAGACATCAAGAAGAAATTAATTCGCTGAAATGACCTGTTAAAGCTGTATGTATCATACGATAGCTTTTTATAAGTTCCATATCAAAAGAAAAAAAAACACGAAACAAGAGACAATCAACATCAAATCTATGTATATAAATTTAAAAACTGTTCTCTTTTATGAAAAGAATTATATGTATTGTTATTTCCAGCAACATTTTATCAGACATCAATTGGGCTTTAGAACTATCATTTTACTCATCATCAACTTCACAGAGTTACAGAATGCTTCAGATCTCGAACAGAAACTGTATGCAACTAAGGCGTTTTAGCTGCTTCTCAGGCTGTCGTCAAAGTATAGCAAGATGGCCTACTAAACAAATTTACTCTTTTTACCCCAGGCGTAGTATATCATTATGCAATCATACCTCAAGAAGATTTTTCGCGTGGAGAATTCTAAGATGAAAGAAGTGGTTGCAGGAGTGCCATAGGGGTCAATAATCGTTTCTCTGTTCTTCATAATTTTTACTTCTACATACCTAAAAATCAGACTGCTCTTAGTGCCACTTACGGAGATACCACCGCTATATTAACAAGTCACCCCTCTTCCACACAAACTTCCGTTATGTTACAAAACGACATATAAATAATTGAGAAATCTTTGTAAAATAAATATTTACTTTGGTGATTGATCAGCCTTCTCAGTTTAAATATTTTTCTTTTCATTAGTTAGATTGGGGATGAGGCTAGGAAGACAGAAACAACATTTATCTTCTTGTCGAGCTTTCGGCAGAATATATCGCCTTCATCAGGACTTCGAAAAAATCGTTTTATTTTATAAACAGGTATATGTGTGGAAAACGAAGAGTCAGAAGAACCCACCTTCGAATACGAAGGTAATAAAAATGGCACAATACATCACCTTTACACTCCCCCGTGAGACTTGGCATATACTTACAACGTACCTGTACCTCAATCCGATGAAGTTACCTATTTAGAATTTACACTTGTTAGAAGTGTTTGTGGATTAGAAGTTTACTAACTTAGAATCCGCAGCACGATTAAAAACAAACACTTACCAAACGATTTAAAATGATTTACTACCCATTGAACCGAGCAATAAATAATATATTACATTTATTCATAGACAAACAACCACACACTATAATATTCAAGTCAATGCGAATTGTTCGAGCTCTTCGGGGCTGAATTTTAAATGAAAATAGGTGGATCCTGACTGAAACCCTACAGAAGAGTTCCAACTTCATACTTTCACAAGGACGTATGAATATTTCATACTGTGTTGAGAAACAGCAGTGAGAAATGAAGAGAATGAAGAGCCACGTGCATAAAAATAAATAGTAAAGGGCTAAAAAAGTGATGCAAAATACATTTAAAACTTTTGATTGTTTAGTCAAACGATCTGTCATTGGGCAGTTTAAAACTATCAAATCGCCTTTCCCGTACGAATAATTATATTCATAAATAAACATTTTTATTTCAACTTACGTTCTATTTAATAAAAAATACTTAATTTTGAACAATTTTCAAACTAAAAGAGAAATAAATGTATCGTCTTTTCCAGTCTTGCTGGAGAAAAAACCCATTATATCTTGACTATAAATCTGTTTAGAGTGAAACAGTCGTGGAATTTTCAGAATTAAATCAAGTGAAAGGTGAATGTTTGAAGTAGATCTTATTTTATTCAAATATTTCTATCAAAAATGAACACTCCTAGCCGGATTATCCAATTTATTTCGAGAAGTCAACAAGTATGACATTTCGTTCGATCAATCCGTTGACCGGGGATATTATCGGACACCGTCGATGGCAATTGTTGGAAGTTGAATTTTAATGAATTGGTTTATTACAAATTCATTCACAGGCCTGGAATGTTTTTGACAAAATTCCTATCTGTTCAGCTCATTTTCACAAGAAAATGTAATAAATAGGCTGGATATTTAATTGTAACATCTAATTAAATTAATCACAAATCCATCTACCTTTAATTAAAAGCACATTTAAACACTTTAAACGATTCCATTATCAGAATTGTGTGTGTGTGTGTGTGTGTTCATATAATATTTAAAATTTTTTGTGTTTGCTTAATTTATTATTTATGTATTTGTTTAATTTTTTCAAGCGCAGAATCTTTCTGAGTGTGCAATAAATTTAAGTAACGTACCCAGCGAAAATCTATAATATTCAAAATCAGGAAAGACTAATAATGAAATGATGGCACAACATAGAAATCAAACTGAGTGAGGAAAAAATAACGATATAATTAATCAAAAACATAGAGCGCACTAATTTTAAATTTTTGCCGGATGGTTTAAAACAAATGAACTACTTCTCATCGTTAAATCGTACTTTCTCCTTTCTTGGGAACTTAGAGTATAAAGAGCAAAGCGTCATTAAAGGTATTTAAGAGTATTGGAAAATAAGACATCCACCTTCTAAAAAGTACAATGTTCTTTTCAAATAATGTAAATTAATGCTCGACTCTCAAACTAATTTCATCAGCGGGCAAATCGATTGTAAAATAGATATGGAAGAACCAATCTTTTTAAATTCGGATCAGCACAGGCGGCTGACCCTCAGCCCTTTCCCACGTTGGGAGTGAGTCACGTCGGATTAAATGAAAAGATCCAATTTAATTTATTTCCAAATTGAAATTACGGTTTATCGATTGTCTAGATGCTGGATGAGATTTGTTACAGTCCAACGGAATGGAATAAAGGCTCAGAATCGTGGAACGTTTCCTCGATAATGTGCAACAACCGATTCTGTGTCAAGAATGGTTTCTTTGTTGGTTCAGCGTGCATTATTTACCGGGCGCGATTGAACGCGGCCAATGTCGAGGGACGTTGAATTAGAATGATGTGTAACAAGTGTAACAATGTTTGTTTTCTGAACAAAGCGGTTTACGTTCATTGGGTTTGTTTTATTCATGCCGGTTTGAAAAGCGATGCCGGGCCGGAAGTGGCCTTTCCGTAAGCTCCGGTGCACAAATCACGGGCCTTTTCCCAAATCCGGCTACTTTCCCCGGGCATATTTCATAGCCGGCCGCAAAAGAAAATCTTTTCCTGGCCGTACATATAAAATTCATCTGTCCTCGACTTTTAAAAGGTTGACATTATTGGTGTAATTGTAAGGTAAAATGGTTCATAGAAAGCAGTGGTCATTTGTCTTTTTACGCCAAGACAGAAACAAAATCATCAGTTGGTCGTTTCCATTCATTTAGCCTGTATACGATCACTGGTTTTGGCCTGTCACAGGCGTTTAGGCTTTTTGCTTAATTTAGTAGTGAATCTGGGTACAAACAACACACACGCCAACCAGTGAAATTAGTAAAAAACCGCGACTGAATTATCACCAGGGTAACTGAAGATTATCCAGCCACGAATACAATTCTTATGTCCACAAAGGGCATCAGCAAGAATATACGGACCGAGGTCGTCCTTGGTACTGGCTAGGATGACCGAAAGTGATCAAGCAATCAGTCTGGATAAGTATGACTGAAGATTACGAAGACATTGGTCCAGGATGATGGAAGATGACCAAGCAAGCCGTTGGACCATGATGGCTGAAGATAACCAAGGTAGATAACAAAGGTCCCAGGGTGACCGAAGATTATCAAACCAGCCACTGGTACAAGATTTCTGAAATTTATCAAGCCACTGTGATATGATTAATGAAGACCAATAAGACATTGGTATAGGTTGAATGAATAATATCAAGCCACTGTGCCAGGATGACTGAAGATTATCAAGCCCCTGGTCAAGGATGACCAAAACTATCAGACAACTGATTAGACTACTGCAGACTTCACTAGTTCGTTTCAGTTAAATTTCTATTCGTTTTGTAGACACCTATAATTGTTAACTGTAAAACCTCCTTAACAACCACTGATGGTAGATGGCAAATATCTGAAACGCGTCCGATGTTCAGTACCAGCGAGAAATCGCGGACCAGGAAACAAAGACAACGAATCCACTGGTTCAAAATAGCCAATAAGAAACACACCACTGGTAAATCGTCTCTCAGACATCATCACACAATTTCAGTTAAATGTTCATTTTATAGAAAGCATAAAAATATAAAAAACTGACTTAAAACTGAAGTAACCTAAAACTGAAAAAGGCAAAAATTATTAAATTTATTTTGGACAAACTTATAACAATTAGGAACTATAAACACCTATGATAACCGCAATCAATATTAGCGAGAACATTAAAATAAATAAAAAGATTAAGCGACTTAAAACCGGAGGAACGCACAGAATAACCACTAAAGGTGGCAAAGGTCCAAAACACCTCTTATAATCACAGCGAGATTAGGCGGACCAGGATAAAGAAATACTATCAAGCCACTGGTCCAAGTCGATAGAAGATTATCAAGCGCTGATCCAGGAGGATCAAAGACAATCAAACACTTATCCAGGATGAACCAAGATTATTAAACCACTAGTCCAGGGTAACCGAATAAAACTTAAGTTGCAGCTCATTTTTAGACGGTTTAAAAATGGCATAGAAAACGAAGACAGGACCCGATTAATGACTGAAGATGGCGAAAACCGAAACGCGAGGATTGGTCGACCAAAAATTTGAAAACGACAGGTTCATCTCTTCACTTACCTCAAAAAGAAATCTCGTAAATTTATCAATATCTTATTTCCCACTAGGCTTGATTTCATCAAATCTATAATCTTAAGTAAATTAATCTTTATATAAGATATTGGTTGAGATAAAGGGGTTGAGATAGGAAGTTAGTGCCCGAGTGGATCGAAGTCACGATAGCTCAAGTGGTAGAGCAGCGGTGTATTTAGCCGAAGGTCGTGGGTTCGAATCCCGCTCGTAACAGAACTTTTTTATTTCAACCAATATCTTACGTAAAGATTAATTAATTGAAATATGTTATTTGGCCAATCGGACCACGAAATCTAATGGATATAACCTTAAGTTGAAAAGAGTTAGGATAAAGACTAAATTTTTTATTCTAAAAAACTTTTTTATTCACGAGATTCGCATATACAACGGCAAAAAACTAACAACAAATTGAAAATTTATTACAAAACGTTAAAAATATCGCTGTGTTGGCAGAAGGCAAACAACCAATTATTTCTCTGAAAACAGAACGTTCGATAGACCGGGGAAAAAGGGTGTTGGGCGATTTTCTGTTGCCATTTTGAAACGCTTTGGCCAGCGAGATATACCGCCTTTTCGAACAATAATTCAAAGCACATTTGATGATTTATTAGTTTTCAGATTATAATAATGATATCATGTATTATACTTTCTTGTGAGAGAATGTTTTTTAAATTCAGGAATCCTGATGGGATTACTTTCAGTGTATCTTTTGAAAATCAGAAGATTCATCCGGCCCCAGTGGAAAAAATGAATCAAATCAAAAATGAAGTGCTACATTTTCCTTTTTGTCTTTCTCTCTCTCTCGGTTTATCTCTTCCTATCACATCAAACGTTTGTAGGCGGTTTCCTCGTTTTCGGTATAAATAGGATTATCACGATACAGGACAAGGGGAGCAAAGGGTGATAAATCGTGATCAAACTCCATTAAAATAGATCTGTCCCCAACATTACCAATTTAACAGAATTATAATCAAACAACGAATCCAATTCTCTTGTAATACTAAGAAAAACATTAGATTCATTTAAATTGCAATGATTGCATGAGTTTAAAGCTAAGTAGTATTTTAAAACTTTCCTGTATACATAAGCTGAAGCAGATAGAGACTGACATAGAAACTCGACTCAAGGTAACCAGATAATTTACAATAGAGACTGAAAGCCAGACATTCACTCTGACGATTCACCCTTTGAAAACGATCAGATTATCCTATTCACAATAAGTAATAAAACTGACTTAGATAAAATGATCCGGTATAAGACCAGCCGATATGCGGGTGTCGTTGCCGACAATAGTGATAAAACAAAAATTGAATTTGTATTTTTTAATAAATATTTTCCATAACAGTTTCTTTAACAAAATTCAATTCTACTAATAAATAATTAATTATTTTTCTTCAAATTAGTGCAATATACAATTTATCCAATTTCGTATGCATCAATTATTGGTTTGTCCAATCATTTTGTCTTGTCTGACTATTGATTTGTGTATCGCATTTACATATGTTCTGTTTGTATATTTCTATTTAGTCCGTTTTTTCGTCCTTTTTTGTACGTCGTGTAGTAAATCTTCACTGAATTGTTGAGGATTCTTGGTGATTTTGAGTGAGGCAAGTTGCGTAATTTGATTCTCCGTCGTCGTTCCTAAATGACTTTCATTAGTTATTTCTATATACCTTATTTTTCTTCTTGTATGCCCAACTTATATTTCCTAGGCATTCGCATGTTACGGTATATTTAAGGTTTATGTCTAGTGGGTTAGTCTTCTCCATGGCTAATTTCTGGAGGTTTTCTATTGTGTTCGTCATGACTTTTACAACTTTAGTATATGTTTATTTATAGATATGTTTATTTCTTAATATATAAACATATTTACAAAGTATACAAAATATTATATCGTAATTACAGTTTTATTACTTTTTCACATCATTTTTTTAAAAATTTTATTTAAATTATTTTAGATGACTCCACGTCTGTAGTTATAATTTATATATTTTTTTAAAACTTTTTTCCCTCCAAAAACGTTTTTTAAGATGAGGAATTTTCCAAGCGACACGTGGTGTTTTCCCACAACAACAGGTTATTTCATATTTTTCTTCGAAATTTCGGGCTACTTTTTCTGCCCATCATCAGGAAATCCTAACAAGAAGACAGTTAATTGTTACATATTTCATCATTAGCAATTAATATTATTTTCATATTTTATTTTATGGTTATAACAGATAGTTTTAACAATAAAATAAAAAATGAAAATGTAAACTATGAAATAATTATTCTTTCTATATAAGGTCTTGGTTGAGATAAAAACGTGAGTGTCATGAGCGGGATTCGAACCCACGACCTTCGGCTAAATACGCTGTTACTCTACCACTTGAGCTATCGTGACTTTCGTTTCGAGTAGCGGCGTATTTAGCCGAAGATCGTGGGTTCGAATCCTGCTCGTGAAACTGACTTTTTATCTCAACCAAGACCTTATATAGAAAGAATAATTAATTGAAAGAATTAACTTGGTCAATTGATCACTAAAACGTAAAATGGATAAATATGAAAATAATATTAACTGCTAATGATAAAATACGCAATAATTAAGTTAATTACGAAAGGTCTTCTTGTTAGGATTTTTCTGATGATGGGCAGAAAAAATTAGCACGAAACGTCGATGATAAATATGAAATAAAATAACCTGTTTTTTAAAAACACCACGTGTCTTGGAAAATACTTCGTCTTAAAAAACTTTTTAATAATGAGGAAAAAAGGTAAAATATATATATATATTTTTTTTATTTGTCAAACTTTCGTTGGATTTCTTCCTCTCTGTCTGGCGTATTTTTTCAGCATTTACGTGCTATTGTGTGTTCGCCGTTTTTGTTTTGGGTTCGTTTTTTTCGCTGTCTTTCATCAGGAGTTTTTCAGTTTGTTAGTCGTTTTTAGTACAGTTTCTAAGCCTAATTTGTTGAATAGATTGGTAGGTTTGTGCCTCTCTTTATTTAAGTGTGTGATCTGTTTAGTGTCTGTTTTGTATGTTTACTAGTTTATTGATTGTTTCTGTGGTTTAATAGTTATAATGTTTGTAGTTTGTGACTGTTTATTTGTTTGTATTGATAGTTCACTCTATCGGGGCGCCTAAGCTGCATTTTCATCTCAATGATGATTTAAAAAAGGGTTTCATAATTTCAATTATTGTTAACTATGTAATGTTATACAAATGTAATATACATACGGAGGATCAGGAAGCGAATGAACTTTTAAAAAAGTGCGCGTACAAAGAAATAAGTTTTACAATATTTAAATGAGTTTATCATGAAAATATTTAGGAATATGAATTCAAGACTACTTGAACGACTACTACGTACTTTTGATACTAATATTTACTAATAAAACAAAAAAAAGTGAGAATGGGTGAGAAAATTATTAGAGACGCTAAGGTGAAAATCGTAGATAATCATTTTTCCCGCAAATGTATTTCCTTCACCTCCACAGGAGTTGTAATCAATTGTGCGATATCCCTGAAAAGGGCGAAAGGCAATTTGCGGTTCCAGCCCTGTGGTGATGGTTTCATGGTAGGAGGTCGTTGGGGGGTGTGATTGAGATTTTCTTGAGGTGTCGGCCCGCCGGGCGGGTGGGCAAAACTGAGTGAGCGATAATGATCCTCCGCCGTCGGCAAAACTCTTTCCTCTAACCCCTGTTTCATCCGTGAAAACAACCTAATTATTTACTCGAAACGGTAGATGTAAGATGGAAGGGGGTGAAGAGGAAAAAACAGGAGGGGGATGGAAATTACGCGATTTTCACTTTTCCACCTCAAACGTCGTGCCCCCACACCTTCGAAACAAACTAGATTAAGAAATACGATGTTTCCTGTTAATCTCCTGCTGAGAGGATTCACTGGCTAATAAAAAAAATATTAATGAAGGTGGGCGAATTAAAATAAAATTCGGCGGGAAAATTATACTTAAAAACCAGAGACACACATACATTTTACCTTTTTGGAACCTAATGTGCCATTAGCTTTTGATATGACTAATAAATTTTAGAATCCCGTATAAATGCTGCTATGTAATGCAAAACCAGATCAACCCTCGGTTAAGAGAAAAGTAGAATAAATCCAGATGAGGCCATCAAACAACGCGAAGTTCATTTTTCCCTGCCCTCTTTCATCCTGTTTTTTATGTACAAAAATTTATGTTATGTTTGGTAATTATTCAATACCATATTTTTTAATCCAAATTAATTTTCAATGTAATATTTTAATAGATAAGGCTCTGATGGTGGAATAATATATCTGAAAAACTTGTCTTCGATAAAACAGAATTAGTGTTGTTAGATGACCTCTGATCTTTTAAATCCTAATTACAATTAATGAAAAATAACAATGATCAATTATTTGTAATTACAATTTTTTTTGTTAATACAGCACTGTCGAACCGTTGTTATGAACGTGTTAAAAAAATATCAGGATAAAAGGAAATTGCAATACCACATGAAAAAATTTATACAAAGGAATCGTAATTATTCGCTGCTTATTTGTGTGTGATATCACAAATTATCCTCCAAGTTCCTTACCCTGGTTATAAAGTAAAACTTTCAAGCATAAACTTTGTAGACAAAAATTTGTGCAACTGCTGTGCAAGTTCGAAAAAATTGTTTTAACAATAAGCTCGATATAAATGATCATACTTTTTGCAATGATACAAAAAAAGTTTTTAAAAAGAAACAACAAATATAAATCGGTTTCTATATCGACTCGAGAAAGAACTCATTACCGTCAAAAAACTGAAAACATGATATCAGATAAATTCTTATATAATTAGAACAAAACATAATTCATAAATACTAAATACATTTGGGGCCCAAATCAGAAAGTGTGTGTTGTGTATTATTTATAAACATTTTTTGAAACAAACTGTTTAATTTAATCTGAGTCCAAAACTTGATGAATATTTTCTGTGTTCATTATTTTTTCATAATTTGTTAAAATATCGTCTATATTATTATAATTTTGGGTGTTTTCGGACATTACAATATATTTTACAACTTGCTTTAATAAAAGTATATAATTAATATGAAATGACGCCTTGTGTTTCCTTTGGAAGAGTAAAAAATTCTCAAATTGTGAAGTGAATAAATGGTCGTAGATGCGGATAATAAAACGGCAACAGCCAGGAAGATCCGAAGGATTTTTTAAAATACAAATTTTGATGGTAAGTGTTTTATGCCCAAAACTTGCGTGTTGCACTAACGACGTACTATTTCCAAAAGTGAACCACTTAAGAAGAATATTGTTAGATAGATGTAATTAAAGGTTAGAACTGTTTCGTGTGTTCCATAACGCACAACTGCGTTACTGGAATTACAATATTATGAAATAAACCAGTAAAATTCGAAGGTCGTTTTAATATCTTTATTTTAGTCTAAATATGTGGAATCTGAGTCGCATGGTCTATGCAGGTCTGCAAAACTTTTGATAATCACAAAATCAAGTAATTTTTTGTCGGCGACAAAAGAAGCAAGGTCAATAAAGGTCGCAGGAGATAATAATCTGCAGAAGACTTATTTTAAGTTTTACGCACCCTACTTCATCAAACATGGATAGTGGGTATGGTTGGCTAACTAATACTCTACGAACGTTTTTAACTGTTATAACAATACTTACTTTACTGGTTAAAAAGAAAAAAAAAATGAAAATTTGGAAATATAGTTGAATTATTTTACACCATGTATTAAATTATTTCCACAAGGGAGCATTCTTGGTCCTATTATTATCCTTTAAATTGCTGACTCTTCAATACACCCAAATACCGTCATTATTACCAACGCGGATGAAACCAAAATTTTGCTTTACCACACAAATCCTAACCAAGCAACCTCCTGTATCCAAGAAAGCCTTCACCTGTCTAAACTCTACCGTACACAATAACAACTACTTCCACTGAAGTCGGATATTTAAGACAATACCTAGAAATAAATAGACGTGGGATCCAACACAAAACATGAGGCAACAACTTGACAGTAGACTTAGACTACTATAAAGACTTTTAGGACTGAAAACTGTTTTGGCCGTCAAAACAAAACTAACTCAGTCCAAGGAATTACGATTAATTGTGGGATTATTTAGTTCCGCCATGCCATCATATCCTTCCAATCAAAACTCTTCAGTAAATTGACAACGCTCCTTACTAAGTATCTAACCTCACTATCCACAGTTTTTTTTATGTCTCATTCATTGGGCTATTTTTCAGATATACGTCACCATTTGTGTGCCATAAAGCATAAAACAGTATTTCAATTAATTAATCTTTATGTAAGATATTCTGCTTTATGGAGATATGGTAGTGCAGCGGCGTATTTAGCCGGAGGTCGGGGGTTCGCATCCCGCCCGTGACACTGACTTTTTTACCTGAACCGATATCTTACATAAAGATTAATTAATTGACAGGTGTTATTTGGTCAATCGGACCACGAAATCTAATGAATTTAATAAACTAATATGTTGGCAACTTGCTAACCAAAAATCAAATCGTTTTCTTCATTGCAACATGAATGTTTTTATTTTATTTTTGAATAAGCCAAATTGAGTCCAAAATCAAGTGCATTAGGTAAAATAAAATATTTTATGTTAATAGATTATTGATTTATCATCAAAGTTCATTGGAACAGTAAAAGTTTTTTTAAACTAAAATTAATAATTAATAATAAATTAACAATAATCCCAACGGTCTTTTTGTAGTTTGTTGGATTTTGATCATAGTCGATTGTGTGTTATTGCTAATTTTATTTCTCAATGCCTCACAGAAATCTCTAACTAATAGAACCTATAAACATGGTCAAAACAAAGAAAAACGCACAGATCAACCACGGAAAAAATGCTGAGTTACAAAAACACACCATGGGTAGGCAGATAAACTGATTATAGATGAACAAGCTAGAAGTGCTGGGATCTACAAATAGCCTAACGCTAAGGTCGTTCCTAGGTATTAGGAACAGACCTATTTGGCCTGATAACAGGAGAGTTATGGGGAAATTTAAGGAAACGAGACTGCAGTATCTTAGCCACAAAAGGAACCTTGGAAAAATAATACTTAGGACCAATCCCTTCTGCGGCATAAATTACATCGCACTCTCAAAGTTGGTTTTCTTTTCAGTTTGAAAGTGAATCGCGCAGCTTATCCATCTGTTTGCATCTGGGTGTGCGCACTCACGTAAAACTTTAATGCTGAATAAGAAACAAACAGTCGGCCGACAAAAAGTAGTGTGTAGTCTGTAGTGTGTGGTGCCGTGGTGGGTCTAAAAAAGAACTGGAATCTTGGGTCACTAAAGGACACAACAAATATTGGGAAAGCGTGACAGGCATGAGACAAGCAAAAAGACTCCTTGTTAAAACTACCTAATGGGAAAAATGGAATTTAGAAAGGTCCTAAAATTCTCAAACGTATATTTACGAGCATACTTTTGTAAAATACAACTTAGAAAATGAGACAATCTACAGATGTCCAATAATTGTGCATATGGAAGACAGAAACAATGGAATTTATGGTTTGGAGATGTTTGGAAATATAAAACACTATGACACAATAAACGAAGCATAAGGACGAAATCCCTTCGATTCGAAAACAATAAAAACTACATGTGCATCCCCTATCAAGTTTCAATTTTTTATCTTATAATACATAAAATTAAAATAATTCCAAACCAGCAATAAATTCGAAAAATTGCGTGGAGCTTTTGTAGAAAGAAAGTTTAATATAGCGCTCAATACCTCTCTTCTTACCCCTCGCTCCACTCTTTCACTCTCTGCACGAGAACATATTTTGTTAATACAACTTTTTGTCCCTGAAATAACTCATAAACCCTCATGCGATGTTCCTCACAAAAACTAAAGTCCCTACTATTAATAACGCCAAAGAAAATAAGTCTTGTGTAACCAGCTTGGACAACTCTTACGAAATATTTAAAAAAATTGAATGAATGTTTCATCTTAAATCGAATTTTAGTTTGATGCATGTTACCATGTTAAAAACAATATGTTAGAATGTGATCCCAAATAACCTTGAGTGAATTTGATTGTGAGCTCATACAAGTGAGCGAGATTTTTTGAATAAAGCTTTAATCATTGGATCTTTTTTTACGTGAATGTACGGAAGAAATTTGTTCATATGATGATGACACCCAACGGTTTTTTGTTTTATCTTCAACTGTTGAATGTAGAAATGTCTATAAACTCAACACCTGAACAAATCTTGATTATTTATTTTCAAAAATGTTTAACATACTTTTTTAAGCATCTTGTTATGTAATTTATTTAATTCTAGATCCACACTTATCTTATACACAGTGTAATTATTTAATTTCTTATAAATTAATAATATTGTATATAAATAGCGCATATTTATCTTCTTTTTTACTTCTCAATGTATTAGTCGCGTTAGGGTTGTGGTCATAAAAACAAATAATGCTTTTGAACCAATCCCGAGCCTTCGATATATAATTCGCTTTCTTCAGTAGTCAAAATTTAATAACGTTTACACATGTTAAACAATAATAAAAAAATCCATCTTCACTACTATTTTAACGTATTAAGTAACGTAAGTCTAATATATGTATAATGTGTTTTTATTATGTATTCATTTATTATTAGAAATGTGTGGTGATTAGTGACCGTTATTTGATAATTATTCAGAAATCGTGAGATGCGGTCTGGTGTGATGTAGGTTTCAGAAAAACATTTTCTTTATCGTGCCAACGTTTCGATCTTTATTGAGGTCATCTTCAGGGCCTGGGATTTACAAACATTGATTACATTTAACAAATACATGTAGGATGTGGAAAAGAACAATTTAGCTTTCCTTTTCCTAATTATCCTCTTCTATATAATCCTGAAAGGATAATATTGCGTTTTTTCCCTTCGTCAGCTCTTTTCATCTCAAAGAAGCCGACGCCTTATACAAAAATGTCTTTTCTATACCGACTTCCTTCCCCACCCCTTTAAAATCCAACATATCTAAACATAAAACAGCAAAATCTCACTGGCACTGATTGTCAATTGGTGTGATTGAATATAAAAAATATATTCGCTAATTTCGTGGTCCGCTTGACCAATTAATACATTACAATTAATTAAGGTTTTTAGTTGAGATGAAAAAAAGCTAATGGCACGAGCGGGATTCGAACCCATGATCTTCGGCTAGATACGCCGCTGCTCTACCACTTGAGCTATCGTGACCTCGATCCTCTCGGACATCAACTTCCTGTCTCAACCCCACCTTATGAAAAATGGCAAAAAGGATGGAAAATTCAAAAAAATCCATCTTCACTACTATTTTAACGTATTAAGTAACGTAAGTCTAATATATGTATAATATGTTTTTATTATGTATTCATTTATTATTAGAAATGTGTGGTGATTAGTGCCGATCAGCCGAAGATGGTGGGTTCGAATCCCGCTCGTGCCATTAACTTTTTTTTTTTCATCTCAACTAAAAACCTTGGGGACCGCGGTAGCCGAGTGGTTAGCATGAGAGAATCTCACGCCGCGGTCATGGGTTCGATTCCCACCGTTGCCCCTGGCCCTTTTTTCCCAATAACCCCCCAAATTTGAACACACATATACGAATTTGTCACATGGCTAATATGCATAGTTCATAACGAAAAAAAAAAAAAAAATATATATATATATATATATATTTTGCATTGTATAAATTCAATTTTTTCCACATCCTACATGTATTTGTTAAATGTAAACAATGTTTGTAAATCCCAGGCCCTGAAGATGATCTCTATAAAGATCGAAACGTTGGCAAGATAAAGGCAATGTTGTTGTGAAACCTACATCACATCAGACCGTATCGCACGATTTCTGAATATTTATTATTACAGTTATGTTACTTTCATACATTTAAAGTAGTAGCGAAGATTGAGATTTTTTGTTATTTAACATTAATCAACGTAAGTTTTGACTACGTGCCTACTCTCAAGAAGACGAAATATTCGAAAGCTCAGCGTTGGTATAAAAGCATTAGTTGTTTTTCTGATCACAAGCCTAATTCACGAGTCTCTATTGCATAATAAAGGCTAGTCGATCGCATAGTTATTATTATACCTATCAATCCCAACATCATTGAATCATAATTGATAGGTTCTAACGCATTTCGGAAGGTAGAATATGTTAAAGGATATAATAAGAAGAAACAGTTTCTCATTGTAGATGGCGCGAATCTAAAATGAGTGTTACGTAAGAAATAGGCGAGCATAAAAAGCTCCTCCCCTAAGCTTAAGAAGAAATTAATATATCCTTTTTCAAAATACAAATGGAATCAAAATTCGTCTATATTTCAAAAAACATGGAAACACTTTCTTTAAAGATCGTTATGAATTAATATGGACGTTAATATATCCCGGGTTCTTTTGAGCCATCCGACTTTATTGAATTTATCGAGTAGAATAAAATTGAATTGAATTTATCGCTCTTAACCCTTTAAAGTAGAGGAAATATATTGTTTTCCTTATAAACTTGCGTGAAACAGTATTCGACAGAAATGATTTGTCGATTGTTTTTTGCAAGGTAGCACGTGCCAGCCCAAGTATATATAGGAGGGAGGCCTTACGTTGCAAACAGCGGAAAATTCAGAACTCTGTTTCTATTTACCAACACGTACGCCTTTTCAGGCTGTACTTTACGAAGTTTCTCGGTTGTTTCTTCTTAGGAGGCAGTTTACAATAAAAGCTTTTAGTTCAATCATACGGCATTTAGGTATAGTCCACTCTGACAAGTGGAGTTTCGTTCAGTTTTGAAACTTAATCGCTTGAAAATTGTTTTGATGTATACAATCCACCCTTATCTTATATACAATACATATAACAAACAGACATACATAGAAAGTATGTAAAGAAATTAATATTCGTACAAAAAAAATCATTTTTTGAAATAATCTAGCTGAATTATATTGTGTTCAATTGACAAGATAATTTCCGATAGGACAAGATATATTCGTTCATTAGCGCAATTTCAAATAATAAATAGACTATTAATATAGTACAACTTGTTTATATTATTTAATTCCTGGAAGCCCAATCAAATTATAAGTTGTGTACGTGTATATAACAAATTACAGTGTCAGATGCAAGCCCAACAAGATGCAGACCAATTGGGATGATGATCAAACAAAGGTTCAAACACTAGTAGACCGACCGATGAAACTTTGTTGGGCAAATTGTTTAGTGGGATGGGGCAATTACGTTTTGTTGCCAAGTGTAAAAACAACTCGGAGGGAAGTAGAAATTTACAAAGGATGTATTGTATTTATTAATTTAGTCATTTTCAATTCTTGTTTTATTTTTCTGAATCATTTAAATCGTTTTTATGGGAGTTCAAGGAATACAATTGAATTTTGAAGCCTTGTTCAAAACCCTGTTAAAAATTTATTGTTTTATTTATAACTTATGTGCAAATACAGTTTCTATACCAAATTATAAAATTTTTAAATTAAGATAGTATATTGGATATTTTTCAGTTGTGTTATAATTTGTCTTAAGATTTATTGTCACCTTTGTTGATATTACTTATGATATATTATTTAGAAATCGTGAGATGCGGTCTGGTGTGATAGGTTTCAGAAAAACATTTTCTTTATCGTGCCGACGTTTCGATCTTTATTGAGATCATCTTCAGGGCCTGGGATTTACAAACATTGTTTACATTTAACAAATGCATTTAGGATGTGGAAAAGTGAATTTATACAATGCAAAATATATTTTTTATATTCGATCAAAGTATTTCTACTCACTCAAAGTGTTTGTCTTCTGTGTAATTGTGCCATTCTTGCGTTTCGTGTTGAGAGGGCACTCAATTAACGGTCACTAATCACCACACTAATCACCGCACACTTATGATATATTTAAATTCACTAGTTTTCGTGGTCCGCTTGATCGATTAATATTTTTCAATTAATTAAGGTTTTTAGTTGAGATAAAAAAGTCAGTGTCACGAGCGGGATTCGAACTCACGACCTTCCGCTAGATACGCCGCTACTCTACCACCGTTGTCACGATAGCTCAAGTGGTGGCGCAGCGGCGTATCTAGCCGAAGGTCGTGGGTTCGAATCCCGCTCGTGACACCAACTTTTTTATCTAAACAAAAAACCTTACTTAAATTTATATTTATAAAAAAACTTTTATGCATATAATGTCCCTACAGAAATAATAAAATTGTTAAAATAGGATAGTTTATTACTAGGATTCGTGAGATGCGGTCTGGTGTGATGTAGGTTTCAGAAAAACATTTTCTTTATCGTGCCAAAGTTTCGATTTTTATTGAGATCATCTTCAGGGCTCAAAGTGTTTGTTTTCTGCGTAATTGTGCCATTCTTGCGTGCCGTGTTGAGAGGGCACTCTCACCATACATAGTTTATTACATAGATATTAAGCCAACTCAGCTGACGTTCACTGCTCATGTTAATTGATTTTTACGTTTCTTAGTTTAACAATTATCTTTATTTTATAAGAAAATTTTTTGATATGTAATAGTAAAACACTTTTCCATTCTATTCCATTTTTTTCCAATCTAGAACCATAATAATAGAAAGTGACGTTGTTTCTTCAACATTTCAATGTTCAATGTTGAATACAACGAGGTTTAAGGAAAAATGTAAGATATTGTTTTCAAATCTTGGAATAAAACCCTCAAATGTTCAATGAAAATCCAGTACTCTTTCCAGATTTGCCCGAATGATTTTTCTTTAACGCAATAAAGCAAAGGATAATTACAACATAGCGAGAACAAGCGGGCCATGATAATCAGTGGCGATGATCAGCCTAAAAATTTTTCTTCAAAAACCCCTACGATGGGAAGAAGATCGTACAGGTCTGGATTCCTGGACATAAAGGGATAGCCGGGACTGAAGAAGCATCCAAAGCGTTTAGGGGCCCGCGCCAATGCACGGACCACCCCATCCTGTCCTCCCAGCAGATGTGTTAAGAATAATGAAGAATAACGTAAAAGATAAATAGGAAAAAAGCACAGGCTTCTGTCAAATTACTGCAGATAAAGAATAACACGTGCCCCTCGTCCACGGAGGCCGGGTCGGGAAGGGAAAGAGCCACATTGATCAGGTTAACGAGACCGCGTTGGTCCCATTACGCACCGAAAGATTAAGCGTTGAACATATTTTACAATGTAGAAAACTAGAAGCCTGCTGGATATGATACGGAGTTCCTGCTGACCCATGCGTGGCACTATTGCACGGCAGGGGGCACGTATCGCTGTTTCAGTACTTCAGGGCTAAAAGAGTTTTTAAATGTATATAGTGCTTGTTTATGTGTTGGGTTTTATGTCTTGGTGTGAATGTAAATTATTAGCATGAATGAGGGGATTATCCCTTCCCAAGGAATTTCGAGTATTTTGGGGTGAAATTGTGTAATCTGGATAGTGAAAATAATTTATTAGCGTGAATGCAGGGTTTAAACCCGTTTTACCGGATCATTTTATTGCTCGAAACCTTTTTCACTTTTAACGAAACGCGCCACCTTCCAATGTTATATCAAATACATTATATTTCGTGGTCCGATTGACCACATAACTTCTTTCAATCAATTAATCTTTTTATGTAAGGTAATCGAATCCTGATTACACGGCATTTGGAAAATGGCAAAAAGGAGGGAAAATTCGAAAGACTGTAGGTTGAGATGGGGAGTTGGTGTCCGAGTGGATCGGTATATAGCTGCGTATTTAGCCGAAGGTTTGAATCCCGCTCGTGTCACTGACTTTTCATTTCAACCAAGACCTTACATAAAAAGATTAATAAATTGAAAGAAGTTATATCAAATTATTCAAACGGTATTTAATTTAAATATATAATTAAAAACGTGAACACTAAGAACGACGAGCTCCGACCAGCTGTGGAAAAAAAAGCTGAAAAAAAATCCCGTTTTCCCTTAAGTAATATATTATAAATTAAGAGAATATATTATAAATTATTAATTTATTAAAACTCACTTTTGTTGTTTAAAAACAATTATTTCGTATAAAGTTTAAAAACAAGTTAAAACGTAAAATTGACCGAGAAAAAGCCTGAGAAAACCTTGTTTCCTTTAATATATAAAATATCCATAATAATAAGAGTCTCTGCTGCTTCGTTCCCGGCTATCCCTATGTGGCCGGGAACCCACACCAATACGACCAAAAGGGCGGCCAAAGAAGCAGCCAGAGGACCCCACGACGCTTCCCAACAAATACGCCCAGCGGATCTCAAGTTATTAATTTCAAATACATTAAAAGAAGAATGGAAAAACCGCTGGGCTCGGCAAAATAGGAATAACCCTGCCAAACTGTGGCAGGTTAAGAAAGACNCCGGCGATGACCTCAGCTGTTTGTCGGCCCATAAACCTTCCACTTTATATAATAAGAGTCTCATCAAGGAAATAATTTCAGCAAGTTGGACCTGTTGGACAAATAAGATGTAATTGACCGTCCATATCCTGATCCAAGAATCAATTGATCAATCGTTTTAGTCAATGTGACTCATCTCTCACTAACATATAGTGAGATTAACGAGCAAAATTAAACCAAAGAGTCTGAGAATAAAAGTGTAAAAATTTTAGTTTAAACTTCGTTATGCATGTACTGGAGTTTATTTGTGGTTTAAAAGGTGTTTCATTTACTTCAACGAAGTTAAAAGAATATGTGTATGTAGTTTTTGTAAAATGTAATTTTGAAGATAGACATGTAATAGCGATGTATTATGGTAATTACAACATTACAAAAATCAAATTGAAGAAGGTTTTATTTTAATTGAAATAAAACTTCTTCTTAAAAAAACAAAAACAAAACATGGATGGTAATTTGTTGCTTCTTCTCAATCTAATTATATAACTTGTAATTCTTAATTCGATAGATGGCTTAAAAGGGAGAGTTTCTCATTAAAAATGGGCCGTTAGGTCTTTTCTTTCCCAGGAAATTATTATAATTCGAAGTAATTTTGAGCTTTCCTTTGTTGACACGTTATGATTGAATTGGGCCTTGTCGAGTCGTTGGCTTCCAGACAATCCTTCCGATCCTCCTTACAAATTTGTTCGAGAGAGTTTTCGAGGAAAGTAATAAAGCTAAGCGAAGTAGAGGATCGGGCGAATATATTTTCTATGAATTGTTCCTTAGCCGGGCCAGAAAGACAAATGGTTTATTTGGTCCTGGTTCCGGCGCTCCTTTAAAAGTAACTTATTTCCCCTTATTAAATGAAAGAAAGAAACTGCTCTTGAAAATAAATATAATCTCGGTATTTACTCGCTAAATTATACCACTGATTAATGCCTTTATAAAACAGAATTACTTTTTATCGGATGACGCCTGCTTTATTTAAAAAAAAAAAAAAATTGGTTCTGTAATTAAGGTAAATAAATATAATTAAATTTCTTTAAGAGAGATACCATTAACAAACGTCAGTCACAGACAGAACATCTTTGTTTAAACTTTGACAAAAAGTGATTAATGCTATACTCGGAGATTAATGCCGAGCGGTGTTTGTGACGAGAAAACAACATACATAAACAGAATGCAGGTTTACCAGAGTTGGACAGGAAAAAAAGAGAAAAAACACACCCTAGTAAACCAGCGACCGGTTGAATAACAAGTTTTTTCTAAAATATCAAACATTCGTGCACTCAAACAGTCAATAAACAATGAACCGGTGTTATAAATAACAATTTATTTTGCATTCGTGGTAGTGGTACTATCGAACATCGATGGCAATATCGACGTTAGCGGCTTCAAAATTTTGATGTTTTCCTGTAGATTTAGGAAGTTTGAATATCGATGTAAAACAGCTCGACGATTTAGCAAGTACTGTGTTGTACAAAAATGGCTACTTTCGAAATCTAGAAAAGTGTTAAATAGAGAGATGCACTCTTCACTACTGTCAAGGGCACAGTACTCAATACTTTTAAGTTGATTCCGTAAATAAAAAATAAATAAAAAGGCTGCTAAACAAGAAGAGTGCAGGCTCAGCAATGTTTTTGTTTAGAAAAGTCAAAAAATCTCCAGTTTAAGAGCGGAAGGTATCTTAAAAAAGATTCGGAGTGACAAGAACAGACAGAACCGAGTAGACAAAAAGAGTGCAGATCCTGGAGATAGAAAAGTCATTGACCTGCAGAATAGCATATAAACTACGAAGTCATTGTAAAGAAAACGGTATTGGCTAAATGTTTTTTAAGTATTTTAAATTTTCTAAAGAATGAACAGAAGGAACATACTCTGTCACAAATACTGTGCCATTAAAACTTATTGACAAGAAGATGAAAGCTTGCCAAAGATCCTGATTGTCTTGAAAACTTGAATTGAAAAAAGGGCTGGAGCGTATGGGAGAAAAAGAGTTCTTGTGGAATTTTGGTTATGTGCTGACCTACGGCAACCCAAACAAAAAACAAACAGCGGAAGTCATTGGGAAGAAAACAGTATACTCGAGATGTCCAAACAACTGTAGTTGGAGTAGAATCTTTGATAAACTCTTTAAAGACAAGAAAACATACTGGTAATTCAACCACGCTATATCTTTAAGACACGGATGAACTGAGTTTTAGATAGAGACTGAAAACCACCCGAGGGCCCATGGGGCTTTGGATACTAGGGCTGAAAGGAAAAGACAAAATCGAATGGATAAAATTAGTTCAGATGAGATCCCGTAAATGGGCAGACCAGAATGTGAGTGTGAAACCCTCCAAACCGAGAAAAAAAGAACGTTTGTAAAAGCCATTAGGAAGAAAACGAAAAAGCGAAATCACAAAAAGATCGTACATGTTGTAAACGTAAGTCTGTTGATGTCAAGTTAAGGTAAAAATATGAATCTGGATAAGGAAGATCTGGATTGTGAATATGGAACCCAAACTGTTTAGATAGACTGGCAGAAGTTAATAGTCATTATTTGAGATCAGGGGATAGTTTGTCTTTTTAATTGGGAACTGAAAAAGCTAGATGACAAAAAGAGGCGAAAACAGGGTTTATGGGTCAGGAGAATGGCAGACAAACATACAAAAGATTGGATTTGCAAGGCTCTTAAACTTAGGAAAAAGCAAAAACATAGATATGGATTAGCTAGAGACTGAAAACCACCCAAAGATCTACCCAGATTTGTATACTTGGATTAAAAAGCAGATAATACAATAAACAAGAGTTCAGACAGGCTTTTGGAAAGGAGTAGACTTCTTAATTATTAAAAATGTAAAATTATTTCTAAGGCTCTTAAAGAAAGGAAAGTAATAACTTTGGTATGGATTAGCTAGAGCTTGAAAACCCCCCCCAAAGATCTACCTTGGATTAAAAATAAGAGGATAACCTAATGAACAAAATACAGATAGGCTTCTGGAAAGGAGTAGACTTCTTGATTGGATGCGGTATAAGCTAGATGACGAAAATAGTTCAGTAGGAGTAGAATCTAAATTGAGGAAAAACTTATTGGTGTTGGAATTTGGCATATCATGCCTCTTGTATACAGAATGGCAGATAAACCTACAAAGAGATTAGGTATTCTGTAAATTTATTTTTAAGGCTCTTAAAGAAAGGAAAGTAATAACTTTGATATGGAATAGCTAGAAGTTGAAAACCAAGCAAAGATAGAAGTTGTTTTGCATACTAGGATTGAAATGAAGAGGTAAAACATGCTGGACAAGAGTGCAGATGGTATTGTTGGGGAGGTAAGATTTATATGGCAAAAGAAATGAAGATGCATTAAAAACTAGACTGGTCAGACACAATGCTTTTAGGACGTGGATGCCCTAACCATGAGCTGATCTTTTGCTCTAGTTTGCAGAATGGCAGATAAATATAGAAACCATTTAGAATCCTAACTGGAAAAAAAATGTAAAAGAAGGGGTGGAAAATCTGGCTGATGCATTAATAAAGATATTTGGGAAAAGCAATGTACATTGAATTTTCAAATATTGTAATAGTTTATACTTGCAAGGTGAATAAACGGAATCTTGGACCGTTTTATTTTGAATTCGAAATCAGCGTTTCGTGATAGTTAACACTGTTAAGAGAGAGAAGGTTTGTGAACCGGGTATGAGAGCTGTAGGAAGTTTGTTGTTGTAGAGGGATTAGTGGATTTGAGTGAGAGGTAGAAAGGGTTGCCGGAGAAGCCCCTGGGGACGGCCACAAAGTTTCTAATCTGGGAGATAGAACGGGCGTCGGTTGTCGACTGGGGGCGGCTGGGAGGACTAGTGTATGTGTTTCTCCGGGGGTGGGGTCGAGAGGAGTTGGAGGCGTCAAAGAAAAACAGCAAAGTTGCGACTTGGGCCCGGCGGGAGTGAGAGAGATAGCGCTTCTGGATTAACGCCGGTAATAGAGTTTTCCTGGAAGATCCAAAAGCCCAAATTAACAAAGGAAATCACCATTTCGTCATCAAAAAGTATTAACTAGAGATTTTCTAAAAGTATATTGAATTGTGTAAAAAGTTTTTTTCGAGTCCATCCTCTTTAATGTGTGAAAAGCGGCATTTGATTATCCGATGTTAAGATAAATTAAACTCTTGGTCACTTTTGAATAAATATTTATCCTTAAAAAAAAATCCCACCTTTTCAAAGAAGTTTCTCTTCAAAGAACGCATTATGCAAATATTTACAATAGTGTACGTTCATCTGCCAAGACTTACTGGCCAAAAAAAGTTACATATATAATAGAAGGATATATAACTATAAGAACCATAATGTAAACCTATAAATTATTTTATGACATTACCAAAGAAAAAGTAGGTAATAATAGCCATCAAAAAACATATTTTAAAATCACGTTTTAAACAGTAAAATGGCTTAATTTGAAGGATTTTGGTTAAACAAGAATGAAAAAATATATAAGAATAACATATATAATAAATATAAGAATATATTTATCCGGATAATCAAAAATTTGTAGTTCCATCCCTGGCCAAAAGACGTATTTCGATTTCAACCCCATTTTACATGAGTGATAAGATCAAGCCTTTCATTTTGTCTGTTTTAAATTTTTCTCAAATTCGTACAATTGAACAAAAGTTCTACAAATCTATATTGGTTTCGAAAGAAAACTCAAAATTAAGCCAGTTGACAGAAACGGTTTCAAGCCCAACATTGCAAGAAATTTGATTTTATTTCGAATTTGTTTTTAAAATTAATAACATTTTCAATTTGGAGAAGGAGAGAGTAAGAAATTAGAGAGAAAAGACAAGAGAAAATAGATAGGTCGGAAGAGAGAGAGAGAAAGAAAAGAAAGAGAGAGAGAAAATAAAGCAGATGAAAGAAAGTCAAATAGAGAGAGAATGAATGATTTATTTATTGATCATTCAAGACTCCTACATATAAAACAAGACAGAGAGAAAAGACAAGAGAAAATAGATAGGTCGAGACAAAGAAAGAGAAAAAAAAAGAAAGAAAGAGGTAGATAAATAGATAGAGATAGATAGATAGATAGATAGAAAGAGAGAGAGGACTGTAGTTTGAATATTTGAATTATAATGGAATATACTTGTTATCGAGCAGTATTAGTATAAGTGTAGAGGTAGGAGGCGTGTAAACAAGTATTGATACTATTGTGTGGGCATAATCCTAACTGGTGGGGTAATAAATAATTTCACAATACCCTTCCTAATGATAACAACTTCAGTGAGCACGTCCTGACTGTACAAAATAGCCAACCCTTGCACCAACAGAATGTAATAAGGTTTTAAGAAAGATATTGTCGAAGGTTTCACGGCAATTTTAACGAAAAATTCTGTTGACGCAGGTTGATCCGAAACGAATATATTTATGTAGGATGTTTTTCAATGAATTAGATTTTACATCAGAAATGTTATAAAAGTTTCAGATAACATGGTGGAACTAACATGTTGACAAGAATCTTGACCCTTGTCTTTCCCGATCTGTCAAATCTCAACATCTTCTGTAAATTCTCAGATCAACATGCGTGTTTTTCTAAAAGCTTTCGATTAATCTTGATCGACGTAGAATCTGCGTTAACATTCTTAACAAACAGCATTCTTGCTTGTTTCGTACGAATATTCTATTCTCGGCATTGCCCTAGAAATCTGCCGAAAGCAAAGGAATATTTAGATACTGCAAGTTTCAGGAAGAATCACCAATCTCTAAAGATGGAAAAGTTCATTATTTGGCTTTATGTATAAAAAATACATTTTTTAAATACGGAAGAGACGAGTGTTAGACATATGAATAAATAAATTCAGGGGTTAAACGGTGTCGAGGTAAGAAAATTCAATTTGGTACTCGTTTTGAAATTAGAATTGCCCTGGTTTACCTCAGCCCGGTTTCTTGGTTTGGAACCTAATAGATTCAACAGCCCTTGACGTCCCGAATCCATTATAGCGAACCTCACCGCAACTAACGAGAATCATCCTTAGCTCACCGAGCAGTAATGAACCAAATAAATTATGAAGTTCTTTCCTTCGGACAAGAGTCCTTATTAGCAGCGCTTTTCGTCCTCAAATTGACAAAATGACTTGTACATCTTGTACAGATTATCCCACGTTTCCTGCAGAATCTATCAACTCTACTAGCTTACAGAGCATACAAATTAAACAAGAAAAGTTAGTAATTATAATTTTATTTATAAACTCTAGCTTTCAAAAATTTTTATCATAGTGGGATTTGCTAATGTCGAGAATTATTCAGAAATCGTGAGATGCGGTCTGGTGTGATGTAGGTTTCAGAAAAACATTTTCTTTATAGTGCCAACGTTTCGATCTTTATTGAGGTCATCTTCAGGACTCAAAGTGTTTGTCTTCTGTGTAATTGTGCCATTCTTGAGTGTCGTGTATAGAGTGCCCTCAATAAAGATCGAAACGTTGGCACGATAAAGAAAATGTTTATCTGTATGTATTAATTGGTCAAGCGGACCACGAAATTAGAGAATATATTTTTTATATTCAATCACACCAATTGACAATCAGTGCCAGTGAGATTTTGCTGTTTTATGTTTAGATATTTTGGATTTTAAAGGGGTGGGGAAGGAAGTCGGTATAGAAAAGACATTTTTGTATAAGGCGTCGGCTTCTTTGAGATGAAAAGAGCTGACGAAGGGAAAAAACGCAATATTATCCTTTCAGGATTATATAGAAGGGGATAATTAGGAAAAGGAAAGCTAAATTGTTCTTTTCCACATCCTACATGTATTTGTTAAATGTAATCAATGTTTGTAAATCCCAGGCCCTGAAGATGACCTCAATAAAGATCGAAACGTTGGCACGATAAAGAAAATGTTTTTCTGAAACCTACATCACACCAGACCGCATCTCACGATTTCTGAATAATTATCGATTAACGGTCATTAACCACCACAAATGTCGAGAATATTTGTCTTACGGAATATCAGCAAATACAATTCAATAAGTTAGAAGCAATAAAAAAAATCAAATACATAATAAAATTTTAGATGGTTTTGCATATTTCTTTAGAATTTGATTCATTCCACTATCACTTACTAACTCTCCTTAGAGGTTAGGTTAAGTTGTAAGGTATGTAAAAGCCTTTTGCTCAAGAAAAACCATGCGGACCTATGTCGTCTATTATGTAAGTCGATGAAACAATAAAAATGACAGGATCATAAAAGAGAGACTAACTTATATTGGTCATCGATGGGTAGCCGCATTCACATTTTAACAAGCCTTTTATTTGTCAAGTATCTTATCAGCTTATTGCATAAATTGATGCGGTTTTACATTAACAATAAAAAAAATCTAATTACGCCCAACTTAAGCTTTTAGACTTGATGGTTTATAATTGTAGGACTGTAGCAGGAGAACTTTAGCGCTGCGAGTTCAACGCTTGTTACCCAATCGAATCGTCGTTATTAACGATATTGGATTCAGCAGGGATTACCTCAGCTTGCAAGGATACAAACACCTGGACAACCTGACAACATCTTACAGAACTTTTTGACACCTTGTTTATTTGGTATTTTTTCAGGTAGCATTAACACAAACCGTCTAGAAAAATCGAATAATTAATAATATGTTATTTAATAAAATAATATAATTGATTAACCCTGAATATTAATATATTTCGATTTGATAGTTGATGTTGGACAATAAATGTATCAGTAGAAAGGTGCGACTGAAATTATTGCAACACGAGTCAATTTGTCGATTCTCTGGAATGTGAGACGACGTTTTCAAACGTTTTCTCCAGAATCGAATCAATTCTGCAAGAATTACTTCTGCTTGCGAAGGTATCAATGTCTGCGAGAACATGACAACCTTTTACAGCACGAAACCATGACGGTTTTCCTGTGTAATGTAAACGCACACGAACACAAAAGTGTAGAAAAGGACGTCAAGGATAAAAGAAATTGTTAATATTTTACAAAGATTTATAATGTGACACATGTTGTTTCGTTTATACACTTTATCATTTATAACGAACACCAGCATTACCAGCTTAGCGTTGTAAATTACATGTTTGTGATGATTTTGGCGAATTTTTGGAATGTGAGCCGTGATTTCTAAACGTTTTCTACACCATCTAACCAATTTATCATGGATTAACATCTTTTTTGGCTGGGAAAACCTGATTGCCAATTACAGAAAAATCGCAAGAAATTAACGGCAAATGAAAATACATAATGCTACAGCTCCAAGAACATACTGAATACCAAACTTTCACAAAGAAGATTTCTCAAGATAGACCTTTATTTTCATGTATCAACTCCCGAGGTATAGCACAATCAAAATTCATAAAAAAAACTCCATTTACAAGCTTGATACAAACAAAAATGTGACAATACAAAAATGACAATATAAAAAAAAATGATCTTCATTTAACGAAAAATAACTAATTAACTATAACATGAGTCACAAATAACCTTCATATTACAAAAAAAGAAGAAAATATTGACATCTGATCTAGTTTTAGAAAACCTTCAAGCTACAGTTTGTAATGGATGTTGCAAATATGAGGACAAAAGTTATGAACAGGTTCCTTTTATGAACTTTTTTTCTACTGTATCAGTTGATCTAATAATTGCATTTTTTTGCAATATTTAAGAAATGAAAATATCCTAAATGTTAAAAAGAAGAAAAAATTAATAAGAAAATATCATTGATATCTGATCCAGTTTTAGAAAACCTTCAAGCTACAGTTTGTAATGCATAGAAATATGAGGATAAAATTTATGAACAGGTTCCTTTTATGAACTTTTTCTACCGTATCAGTTGATCTAATAATTGCATTTTTTTGCAATATTTAAAAAATGAAAATATCCTTCATATTAAAAAGAAGAAAAATTAATTGGGAAATATCATTGATATCTGATATAGTTTTAGAAAACTCTCAAGCTACTATTTGTAATGGATAGTTTAAATATGAGGAAAAAAATTTATGAACAGGTTCCTTTAAGAACTTCTATCTACCGTATCAGTTTATTTAATAATTGCATTTTTTTGAAATATTTAAGAAATGAAAATATTCTACATATTAAAAAGAAGAAAAAATTAATAGAAAATATCGCTGATATCTGATCTAGCATAGAAAACATTCAAGCTATAGTTTGCGCTATTGAATGGATAGTTCAAATATGAGAATTAAATTTATGAACAGGTTCCATTTATGAACTTCTATCTTCAGTGTTAGTAAATGTAATAATTGCATTGTTTTTTGTAATATTTAAGAAATGAAAATACTCTACATATTAAAAAAAAGAAAAAAAATAATTAGAAAATATCACTGATATCTGATCTAGCTTTAGAAAACATTCAAGCTACAGTTTGCACTATTGAATGGATAGTTCAAATATGAGAATAAAATTTATGAACAGGTTCCATTTATGAACTTCTATCTACAGTATAACTTGATCTAATAATTGCATTTTTTCGCTATATTAAAGAAATGAAAAAACTTAGATTATTGCAAGGTTAGAAAGTTGAGTTTATTATAATAAAACGTCAAACTTTTTTTCTAGGTTGAGAAGTTTTTGAGAAAACCAGGGGGTACTAGTAAGTAGGCACCATGTATGTCTAAGATTTTTATGAACAGATTTTTAAATAGTTTCGCCATTTTTCATTAAATCGAATTGACTCGATCATTCCGCAAATGAAAATGCAAGTTACCTTGGAAAACAAAATTTAATTTTTTAACTTTTTTAGAAAAAAAAACTGTTAAATATGTTTTTCTATGTTGAGTAGTTTTTGTTAAAACTTGAAGGGGCACTAAAGTTAAAGCCACTATACATGTGCATAAACATTGTTGTAACGTATGTAATAACTTATAGTTGAACTCGGTATCTGATAAGAGAGATGATGAACAGTAGAATCTTTGTGCCACGATTGAAATGATTGTTTCCCGACTACGTTTTGCAATGTTTGAATGTCTGTCATTATGCTTTGCTGAATAGCCGTAAATCCTCTTATTTTCGTTTCTTCTAAACTCAAATTAGTAAGTATTTATGATTGCTTGGAGATCGTGAGATGCGGTCTGGTGTGACGTAGGTTTTAGAAAAACATTTTCTTTATCGTGCAAACGTTTTGATCTTTATTGAGAGCATCTTCAGGGCTCAAAGTGTTTGTTTTCCGTGTAGATCCTCTAAACACGACACAAACGAATGACACATCTACACGGAAAACAAACACATTGAGCCCTGAAGATGATCTCAAAAAAGACCGAAAGTTGGCACGATAAAGAAAATGTTTTTCTAAAACCTACTTCACACCAGAACGCATCTCATGATCTCCAAATAATCATTAACTAACGGTCACTATACACCACACATTACTAAGTATTAACGTTGGATTATTATTTTTTTAATGTATAATTTTTGTCTTAATTAAACAATGTATTGTAATTGTCCAATTGCAAATCACGGCTTTTATTGATTTTTTTGTCAGAATCATTTTCATAATTCTGCTTTCTCACGCAGATATAATGAATTTTAGCGGTTTCATCAAACAAAACCGTTACATTCGGAACATTGGGCAATATCGCAAATAGATCTACTGATAATGACAGGCTGGACGCGAATATTAGGAGGAAACCGACAATTTTTCACTCACCATAAACCTTTTATTGTGGGGTGGTTGAAAATTATTACTGTTTAAACGGTTCAATTTCCCGCGATTTGTGAATTACAAAATAAAATACAGAAAAAAAAATGTTTTCAATTTAACGTGAGTTTAAAATTATCTTTCAAAGCCCTTTCACCCCTTCAAGGGCCTTTAGCCGACCGATTAAATTACACTTAATTTTTACAAAGAAAATGAGGAAAAGAGTAAGGAAACGCTGTTGTAATTCAATCACTCTGAACTTAGCTGGAGATTTTCCAAAAAGGTCGGCGCAAAGAGGGCGCTACATCAAAGTGGATATCGTTCCAATCCCCGTATTTCCGAACCATTGGAATAACTGTCTTCCCACGAATGACATTAATTCGAAAACATTCGCAACCGGTACGGATTTACATGTTGGTAAGAGTTCTTTCCTTTTTTCCCCCCTCTAACATCCCGATTCTCTCTTGAAAAAAGTCTATTTTCAGGGATAATCCCATTTGCCCACGACTGATTTACGACCGGTTTTTACAGTGTTCCACTCTTGTTGATCTTGCCGGCTGCCTGTGGAACTCTGAAGACATCCTGTAAAACACAAATTCAGACCATAAATTACCAAGATTTCGCTTTTAAATAAACCTCGGAATTCCGCCGGCCCTGTTTTCATTGTACACCTTGAAAAATATATGTCCCAATGAAAGATAAACAACAATAACCTTTTTACAAATACATCTTTCCAATTAGGTTTCCATTTTGTAAAAAACACTTAAAATAAATACACACTAAAGGTATACGGGCGACCCTGTACTTTTCCTAGAAAACCAGGATTAAACTTTTCAAAAATATGGTCCCCTGTACTTGGATTAAACTTTCAAGATCTCTCATACGACCACTTTCCTTTATGATAGGTGTTACACCCTATAAAACGGGAATATTATATCCAGCCTGCCTCATAAACATATTTTTACTGATACTAATTTTATCATATCAAAAAATAATTTTTATAATACTGTTTTCTGCTTTTTAAATGAGCTCAATATGCCATACCTTTTAATACTCAAAAGTATAATTTGAAATAATCCAAAGTTGAAATAAATGCGTAATAGGGCTTCAGATTAAAATTTTTGTTAAGTTAGTTATAATTGCTTACCAGCTTGTACTTACGTCGTTTCTCTCATTAACAAAACTATTAAACTTATCTTAAGGATACGTTTTGAATTCAGACGGTTTGTAATTAAATATCACGTTGTAATTTATCACGTCGAATAGTGTAATTATCAAATTGGCCATGCTCCAGACAGTTCCATTCTGATCTTGATGACGTTCCCTCTCCGGCATCCGGCTCCTTTTTAAACGCCCACTCCCTAACTACTTTCAAAGCCTTCCGGGTGTCCGAAAGAGAAATTCAATTAGGTTCATGACATCATGGCCGGAATGAAGTCAATTATTTAAAAAAAAATCCTTAAGAAAGGCCATCAATCGTACAAAACGTTGGGGTAGTATTAGTGAATAAACCATTTTTAATTGAGGGAAATATAATTTAATTTGTTTTAATAAGTTGAGCGTCATTAGACACTCTGGTGCAAATGGTTTTGTTTGATAAAAGCTACCTACTCGAAACCCGTCATCTTCAATAGTTCATATTTGCATTATTTGGACATGTGTTCTTTTATAGTCTTTCGACATGTTTATATAATGCAGATTAAAAAGGGGAGGCTACGGACGTGGGATCACCGATTTTAATGAAGCTTTTTTTGAGTGATACTACGAAAAATATGAGACATGTGAGCAATTCTTTCCGATGGTCCCAGAGGGCCAACAATTGTTTTAAAAGGTGTTTAAAACAAAACCGAATTGTTTTATATTTTTGTTAACAAAAATATTGGGCCTACTTTACTGGAAGCGTTTTTTCGTTTTTGTAACTTTTATATATTTAATCTGATTCAATACGATCCTGCATATATTTCCTTTATCCTAGGTAACAAACAAATCGACTATAATATAAAAACAAGGAAATAAATGCACGATAAAGGCAACGATATTTAAATAAATTACATATGTCGATAAAATTATTTAAAATATTTTTCTCGGATTCTAGGCCCAATGGCAATAACGTTGGGACACATGTCCAATATTTTTCGACCTAGTATCCCCACAAAAAGTTTCATAAAATCGGTAATCCCAAGTCCGTAGCTTTCCCTTGAAAGTCTAGGTTTTTTCCGGAGTATGTTTGTTTATATTGTACGTTCCACTACGTTTGCCCCTGTCGGCTTATGGGTTTCGTTATTCTGTTTTCTTTTGACGATATATACTAGATTCATCAGTGAGTTTCGCGTGTTCTAATTTTTTAAAATATAATTTTTTAGTAAAAAACACGTCTGGTCCCTGGCATTATTTTACATCCATAGCATCCTATAAAACCTGGAGTTTCGCAGCGTTTTAGATCCCGTCTTTTACCAGAATTAGCTGACATAAACTAGAGAGGATATTTTTTTTTACACAACAATTAAACAATAATATGCAGGATAATATTAAATGAGATTAGATATATTAAAATTTATAAACATCAATAGACGCTTCCTCTAAAGTAGGCCCAATAAAAAAAACCTGGGGATTAAAATTGATGGAAAGCTACATATCCTTTCTTTCAGCCTACATCGAGGTTTAGATTTTATGTCATCATGAGTGGAAAAAATAAAGAAGAAATCAACATTACACAAATATTTGAAGTAGCCTTGTAAATGTAGTTTTCTGTCCCTGTAGTGAATATTTTTCAGTTATATACATCCACTCTGTCAATGCGTAAAAATGGTTTTGGCAACTAGCCATTGAATGGATATCGTAGATATTGAAATATGCACATACATAATTTCTGACCGAGCGACGTAGCTGTAAATTGCTTTTTAAAAATATGAAACAAAGTTGATTTTAGTTTCTTTTCACTCGAAAAACCCCTGGGTTTACATTTTTGGGAAAGTAAAATTTTTAGCCTTTCAAATAAAAGCCTGTAATTTTTTTTAGAAAATCACAAATGTTGTAATAGCTTTAAAACAACACTACTGATCCACTAAAAATAGGGTATTAAAATCCGATACACTAACTGTAGGCAAGGGTGCAAACATGGTCTCCGTAAATAAACTCAACTTAAAATATTTGAGGTGTTTTTGTTGATTTAATTCATATCTTTCTCATTTATAATAACAAAAGAAATCTTGTTGTCATAAGCTCAATGAAAATAAGTCAATACAATCCATTAACTGAAATCCCCTGGTCAATGAATAAAATTAAGACGTGTTATAAATCTTTGTGTGGGGAACACTAGAGAGAAAAAAATGAACACAGGTAATCCTGCCCAAATATTTGTTTCTCATAAAAATTTCTTTTCCTTCATTCTCGCATTTAAGAGCTTTAAAGAAACCTTAAAACGAATCCAAAATGTTTTCTGCAAAGAAAATTTTTTTTCGCAGGCTTTACTGGAACGGACATAAGGTGTTGATAACTTTGAATATACACATCTAATCTTATTTATTACGATCATTATTCATGCACATTATTTAATTACAGTGCTTATAGTTCTTGTACTATCTTCAAATTCTTGCAGAACAATGACAGAAACCTGTAAAAAATATTTAAATTTTTTTTATCGGTTCCTGGTGCCTTTGGCTAGAACGTGAGTTTATTTTTCGACCTAGTATCACCAAAATGTTTTTATAACAATCGGTGATACTACATCCGTCGCCAGCACGTATGATGATAGTGATGGTTACTACAAAGGGGAGTTTGTGCTCTCCAGGCAGTGCAGCCTTCTGGCTAATCGCACCTTCTTTGCTCCTTAGTTCAGTGCAATTGATTCGATCCTTCTTCTAAGATGTACTAGGTCAGCTTCGCACCTCGCTTTGGAGGGTTTGCTTTAAGTCCCCGGTTCCACTTGTAGTAATTCCACTGTAGTAATTGATTCATCTTTGTTAATTATTGAAATTTTACAATTTTATTGTTCAATGCGCGACAGGTTTGTTGACATGAAGACAAACACTAATTTACATAAATAACAATAATAAAAACCAACAACAATGTCGTGTCAAAATTAACTAAGTAACATTAATGGTGTTTCAAATTAGACGACAACACGGAGGGAAAAGCCGTGTAAGGCAGATACGCATGAACGGTTTTGTAATGTTTACAGAATGAGCAGATGTTAACAACAGAGGCCGGTCAAGTGACAGGGCCTGTCAGTTCCCTTTTCTCGTGCTAGCGAGAATAATGCTCACCCCTCCTCACATCAAGTAAGCCGATTAACGATTCCTCGCCATAGGGTCTATCTTCCCTATTTGTGTTCACTCTGTCCTTCCGCCCTCTTCAAATAAAAGTCGTGACGTTGCCGGTCGTTGAGAACCACGTGTATTAAGTATTTTAGAGCAATAGGGGAGATGGTAATCAAATTTTTGCCTTAATTCAAAATATTGATTACAACAACGGGAGGCTTGAAATCGATGCTTCAATCGACGAATAACCAACTTCTACCGCAAAACCTCTATGCTTTTATAGTAGAGTGCAGTTCGACATTGATGAACAAAACAACAGAAAAACATGTTTGTTTCGATAGCAGTTAACAAATGGCAGTTGTACCTTCCTTGCTCCTTAGTTCAGTGCAATGGATTCGATCCTTATATCGGCCGACTTAACATCGTTGGTTCATCGACACATCAGCAAAATAACAAATTTCAATAGCAGAACATGGATGTTTTGATGTCGGGCAGTTTGAAATGAGTGAATAAACATCAAATAAAAAACAACTAACGTTTATTAATTTAACGCTAATGGACAAGCAAAATACGATTTATCTATACACTAAAAAAATAGATATGCTTATGATCAAACAGCTTATCAAAATTAAAGTTGGCGGTTGTTCAGTCTGCCTCCATTTTTATAGACACTCACTGACGATGGCGCAAACTGAAACGCGTTTGAGTGTCATCCAAACCCACGAGAATCTGATCACAATTGCACAACCAAACACCGTTTCGATACCACCAAACATCAATACCATCTTTAATTAGGACATCTGGTTAACGACTGACAAACATTAAACATCAACAGAAAAAAAAAATCCAAAGGCCATCCGTGGTATAGGGTACCTTGACACGATGGTCATGCAACAGCAATAGTCAATCGCCTAGTAAGTAAACTAAAAATCAACTAGTATTAACCAATTTAATATCAATAGACAAATACCAACAGAAAAAGATCGATGTTTTGCTAGTATCGAATATTGATATTCATCTATACTATCAAGCAATTGAAATCGGTGGACAAATATCGACAGAAAGATTTCGATGTTTTGGTAGTATTTGAATATCTACGGCCAAGTAGTATCTAGCAATTTGACATCAATGTACAAACATCGATGGAAAAAATCGATTTTTTGACAGTATGGAAAATCTATGGCGACTTCTTCCTTCACTGTCATCAGAAACATATGATGTTTTGCTGTAATAAACCGTTGTTATACCATATAATATCGAAGAGGTTCCCATAAACAAAATTATGGAATTAAAACCTTTTAATTTATTATTCGGAAATCGAGACATGCGGTCTGGTGTGATGTTTTTAGCAAAACATTTTCTTTATCGTGCCAACGTTTCGATCTTTATTGAGATCATCTTCAGGGTCTGGGATTTGCAAACATTGTTTAAATTTAACAGTTACATGTAGGATGTGGAAAAAAGTGAATTTATACAATGCAAAACATATATTTTATATTCAATTAAAATATTTCTACTCACTCAGTGTTTGTTTTCTGCTAAAAAATACTTTGATTGAATATAAAAAATATTTTTTGCGTTGTATAAATTCACTTTTTTCCACATCCTACACGCATTTGTTAAATTTAAACAATGTTTGTAAATCCCAGGCCCTGAAGATGATCTCAATAAAGATCGAAACGTTGGCACGATAAAGAAAATGTTTTTCTGAAACTTACATCACACCAGACCGCATCTCACGATTTCCGAATAATCATCGTCTGATGGTCACTAATCACCACACACTTTCATTTATTATTTTTCAAAATCCTTTAATTAAATTTTCCTTCATTAAAAAACCATAATAACTTCTAATAAATTTTAATGAAATTTGTAATCAAACAATAGGGAAAGTAAATACTACAAAAATGTCCGTATTCGTTTTCGAGCAGTTTACATAGTGTTAACACTGTACTTGCTCAATTTGTGGCTGGTTACAACAGGTTACTTTTATAACATCATTCTAATAAAATAAAACAATATGTTAATGGTGACCAAATATTGCTTGGTAGGTCTTCTATTCCGTATAGACACAAACCCAATTTTCTAGGGTGTAAGATTTCGCCGTTAGAAAATGAGGGTTGCACTGGCCCTGAGCATATGGGACTTAGCCCCTGATTATCCTTGTCTTTCTCTCCCTTCGCCACCTTCGTATCAACGGGGCCATAAACATTATTCTTATTCCCTCCGCGAAGCAAGAATAATGTTTACGTCCGACCTGATTCAAAGGTAGATGACAAAAAGGTCCGGGTGGATGATCCAAGATCGCAGGCGTGGTCGCAATTTTTTACAGAAAACAGCTTCCGTCCCTTCCTAGTACGTCTTCAGCGGGTACAGGATCCCCCAGGGTCCTTTAAAGGAGCTTCGAACCAGGATGTCATTGCAATAAATACTCTCTGGGTACGGCTTTCTTATATATTCCTTTGGAATAGAAATAGACGTAAAATCCCACTTACAACCCCCTCCTGATTTGTGGTGTGTTAAACTTCTAACAACCCAGAGAAAACAATAATTGAAATTAACTAACAACATTATATACCAGTAGAACTAATAATTAAATTTGAATGAAAAGTAACGAAAAACAAAAAAAATATTAATGTACCTGGGGGATGTATATATCTAAGAAAAACAAGGATTTTTTTGTAGTAGGTAATTTATTTTCCATCTCTTTTGCTCCAACACAGACTACAGTTTCATCAACGGCTGTTCAGGATTTTTGAATTGGATTCCAGGCTTTAGTGAATATTCTAGGCTACACACTTCCCATCATATAAAACCCAAACTTTCAACATGCCGGAATCTAAACATAAAGATTTTGAATACCACCCCTTCCGACCAACTACTAACTGGAGTAGACAACGTTTTTCGATTAAAATCCAGAGTTCTAACGTCAGATAACTGAACGAACCTCTAAGAAGGTATTTACTCATCGTTTAAAATGACTACACTCTCATTTTCAGTTTTTTAAGCTACAGTTCCCATCAAACAAAAGACAAACTTTATCAGATGGAGCCTGTAATCTATACCCGAAATCCCTCCCGAGCAATATTACGTGAATTCCAGGCTTTAGTGAATATTTAAGGCAACGCAGTTCCCATCATAGAAACCACAAACTTTCAACAATGGGTCCGGCTACCGAATCGGCCCTACAGTTCTGTCCTTGCATCTTCAGACTACCACCCCTTCCGTTCAATAGCTAACTGGAGAAGACAACGTTTTTCGATCAAAATCCAAAGTGTGCTAACGTCAGATATTTAAAGAAACCTCTAACTGTGTAGTTAATCATTGTTTAAAAAAGCTCTATGAACGGACTTCAATTAAAAACAAGAGCCTTTAAGGTTAAGCCACGAGTTAATTATTTATAATGGAAGTCACAAAATAATCATAAATTAATAAATAAATCAGATCGGGAAAGGAAAGATAAAAAATGGCCAAAATTTTACTTATGTCAACCATTTATAAAGAAAATTAATTTTTCATGAATCACGAACCAGAAGTACCACAACGTATCTGAAAATCAATGAATAAACATCCTGTAGAGCACGTTTAGCAGATGAAAATCTCGAAAAGTCTTTCACGTATATTAGTATATTTTTCATAGCACAACAACATTTTGAACTGTTAATATAACATTAATAACCCAAAATACTTATGAATGTAATCGTGTATGCTAATATAAGACTAGGCCGGTGATGAACTTAATGAAGTTTGGTCGTTACTGATTATCCTGGTCGACCAATTCGTGCCAATTTGGTCTTTGAGAGATAAATTATTTTTATAAATGGTTCTATTGGTCTGGTGCAAAAATAATGCAGGTTTTGAAAAGGCTGTTAAAATTATTTTTAATTTTGATAAAATAAAGAAAATTTAATCGAAATATTTTCCATCACAATCTATACATCTTTTTCAACGTGTAATAAGCGCTTTCATTCCACTAACCAGTAAATCGAAATTTTGAATTTTGAAATTGAATGATGAAAATTTCAAATCATATTAAAGTTTTGCAAAGCGTTTTCAGCTTCACCCGTTCTTTAAAAATTTTCTCTCAAGAAGTGATCAAAATACGTAAAAAAGTGGAAGTCTGCAGGCGAGAGGTCGGGTGAATATGTAGTTTGCGGTAAGGTTTCATATCCGAAGTCTATGTTTCCGCAGGGTTGGCATTGACATGTGACCTGGGGTTATCATGAAGAAGAATGGGCCTCTTACGGCTGCTGGACAAAGACGTTGCCATATCTCGTGCATTTTGTTAATTTCTTGGCTATAATTCTCTGCTGTGTTAGTTTCACCATAATTCAGGAAATTATAATAAACAACCCCAGCAGTACGCCACCATACAGTCACCACAACCTTTTTTTTGGGTGCAGATTGGGTTTCGGGAAATGTTTTGGCTCTTCATCCTTGTCCAACCACTGATCTGTTATGGTGCAGAATCCATTGCTCATCGCACTTGATGAATGGATCATTTTGGTGGTGCAACAGACGTGCGGTTTGGGTCGCACTTCGCCCCAGTTTAAATGCAAATTTCAAAACGTCTTTTTCTTCGGGCTTCGATTAGTTCTTGCGGTGCTTGTCGAGCTTCTTTACTTTACCAACTTGCTCCAGTTGTTGAGTGGCCAATACTAAGCTCTTCCTCAATTTCCCGTGTTGTCTTCTGTATTATTTAGTTAATGATTTAAGCCGATCGTCGTCCACAACGGAAGGCTTACCGCGACCTTCACTGTCTTCATGATCGAAATCTCAAGACGAAATGTCTGAAACCATTGCAGCCCCGTGCATTCGTTAACGCTTCCCTCCGCCCAAACCGCTTTGATGACGCGCGGTTTGGATCGCAATTCGCCCTAGTTTAAATTCGTACAAATAAATTTGACGAAAATCTAGTTTGGGGCTAATTTAATTTCGCAGGACCTCACTCTTATACAATTCAATATGAACTAAAATGTTTTGTATAAAAGATAACTGTTAAAAGTATTCATAATCCGAAAATGCGTTGTATCTAGTGACCGTTAATTAATGATTATTTAGATTTGAGGATTTAGCTTTGTTTACATAACAAGCACCTGCGAAAATAAAACATTTTTCAAAACCTGCGTTAATTTTGCACCAACCGGTGTGTCAATGGTTATCGAACCAGATCTTGGATCGGCCGTTCTACTAAACTGTTACGAAATAGCCAAAAGGAACCCCGCGTGAATTGCATGTACATAAATTATTTTTAAAATGTTAACACGCAATAGGGTGAGGTTATTTTAAGAAATTTATATTAAGTAAGTACAAGAATGTCGAAATGAAGAGATGGGCCTTGATCTCTGCACGCCATCTATTGAAAAAATTCATCAGGTCTTTGTTTTTATGTCGTGGTCTTTGAGAAGTGTGTTTGTCAAAATAAGTTGACCAAATAATTAATTTCCCATTTATTAAAACTGCCATTATATACTGAATAATGTCAAACGGCCCTTGATGACAGTTCTCTTCAGACCGTTGGCCCTCTCTCGATATCACATAAATAAAGGATTGCCGAGCATTCTGGAAGTGGAGTTAAGAGGTTTGAGTGGGGGAGAAAAACGTATAAATCTCCTTCTAATGCCGTTTAGGGCCTTTTACTTCAGTTTAGCCTGGAGTTCACCGGGGTTTAGAAGCTTTGCCCGGACATTAGTCTAGCTTGCCTCCGCCCTCTCCCGGCCCCGGGACCGAACGTAGCCCGATAAAGAAATACACCGCCATGCCCTTCTCCTACACGCCGCAACGACTACCACCGGGTCATTTTTCACAAATTCAATCTCTAGGTTTTCTCTCTCAGAAAACATTTCGCTAAATAAAAAAGCTAAACAAATTAAGGCCCTTCATCCACCATATATATCCATGCTGTAAAATATATCATGCTGTAGCACAACTGCCTTCAAAACATTTTAGAACAGTCATTACTGATTCATGTTCTGAAAAAAATGTGTTTGTATATTTACATTGTATTTCGTATAACTCTGCAATAAAAAAGTTCTGGCCTTAAAAAGCCGTTAAATTAAAATAAATTAATATAAGTCTAAGTACAACCTATTCCAAACTGCTCAAAACTGAATAGGGATATTTGTAATTTATACTTATTGTATTAATTCTCTTTCGAGAGTTGAGATTGGCCAAAACTGTTACAAATAATTTATTAGAGATCAAAATGTACTTCCTCGGTTTCAAATTGTTTAAATAAATCAGTCTGCTTTCACAGCAATTTACGGCCAGGCGACGTTTTGTCGAGGCAAATTTCTCTTCCTATTCATCAAAGCTTGATGTCAATAACGTCTATAAAATCATTTAAAAAAGTGAGGCAATGAATTAAGTGAATCCGATATATGATGGCTTTGTACTGGCAATACCGGGATTTGGTCAATAGGAAGACCATTGTTTTGCTGCAACGAAGCCTCGCTTCCAAAGTTCTCGTCTTTATTTTATTTACTGTTTAGTCTTAATATTGCCCCCTGAGATACTTTATCCGAGCAATTTCAAAGCTGCACAGTTCCCGTCATAAAAAGACAACTTTCCTAGATGGATTCTGTAACCTATACCTAGAATACTATCCTTTCCGAGCAATATGAAGTGGATTCCAGGCTTTAGTGAATATTCAAGGCAACACAGTTCCCACCATAGAAACCAAAAACTTTCAACAATGGATTCAGCTACCGAATCAGCCCTACAGTTCTGACCTTGCATCTTCAGACTACCACCCATTCCGTTCAATAGCTAACTGGAGTAGACAACGTTTTTCGGTTAAAATCCAGAGTTCTAACGTCAGATAACTGTACAAACCTCTAAGAAGGTATTTAATGATCGTTTAAAATGACTATACTCTCATTTTCAGTTTTTTAAGCTACACAGTTCCCATCATACAAAAGACAAACTTTATCAGATTGAACCTGTAACCTATACCCGAAATCCCTCCCGAGCAATATGAAGTGAATTCCAGGCTTTAGTGAATATTTAAGGCAACGCAGTTCCCATCATAGAAGCCACAAACTTTCAACAATGGATTCAGCTACCGATCGGCCCTACAGTTCTGACCTTGCATCTTCAGACTACCACCTCTTCCGATCAATAGCTAACTGTAGTAGACAACGTTTTTCTATTAAAATCCAAGGAGGGCTAACTAATTAATTAACGCTATTAATATTAAAGTAACCTCAGAGTGGGTAATTAATCTTAGTTTAAGATTGGCTATATTTCACGAACGGACTTCAATTAAAAACAATATTTAAGTATGTAGTTAAAAAAGTCTTTTAAATTTAAAATAATCTTATCTGGGAGAATTTTAAATATACCGTTTTTATTTTTCTACTCATTCTTTTAGGTAAAATAATTCTACTTTCTCGCAAAGGGTTACAGTTTGCATTTCGTGTGCATGTACAGTTTTATTTGAGAGCGCCATCAACATTTCCATACCTCGTAAAAGTAGCACCTTGTTCCGAGAAATAACTTCTTTTCTTTTTTTATTTCATTGTTAACTCAAAGAGTACGAGGGTCTGCTCTATTTCTACCCTTCTAACCCTTTATCTGATAGCAAAAGCATTAACTTTAAGTTTCTTCGGCATTTCTTATCTGAAGTATCGCGGAAACTCCAATGATCCGATATCCGAAAACTTATCTGTCAGTAAAGTCACTTCAGCACTGCTAGTGTCTTCAGCAGAAAAACCCCACAAATGTTTTTTATATTCCTCAGATTTTTATGGAGTTTTATTTAAAAATCCGAGTTTTTTTGTTAATTGGGACAAAACGTCGTTTAAATAAATTTGTTTGTTTTGTTTGTCCGAGAAAACAGTTTTGCTTTTAACTTGGTACACCCTGTATTATAAACTCAGAGAGGAAAGAGTATTAAGGGCGACAAGATTTTCCTTTGTTAAAGCAATAATTACATGAATAGAAAGCAAGAGAGAAATTATTTTTTAAGAAACCTCCAGGGGCTTCTGACCTTTATTAAAAATTTAAAAAAGTAAACATTCAGTCCCGGATGGATAAATAATATACTCCCATCGCTTTTTTTTTAATTTTATCCGGCGTGCTTTGAATGGAATTGAATTCAAACATTTGTCAAAATCTGGCAGATGCTTCTTCTCTGAATTTCTCCACATCAAACGGCCTAGTGATGACGACGTTAATCCCTTAAACGTTGCCACGTCTGTGGGGCATTAGGGCGGTCTCCCTTTGTTGCTCGCACGCATTTTATACCGCAAATTTGCTTTGAACCAATTACCAGGATAACGACATCCCGGATTAATGCCCCTTTTTGGATGTAATGATATTCAGGTTCATTACCTCAACTGTCTTGATATAGAGAGATGAATATGGAGGGCGTACAGTAAATTGTAATATTTAGTTTGAAATTTGTGATCAATAGTGGATTTCTCATATGCATTGAATCCTAATGGAATCAATGTTAAAAATCACATAGATTTTATGTAACTTGAAGTACCGACTTACACTTAAAAGACAACTCTTTTTTTTGTCGCAACAGTAGCCTCTGCTGACCTTTACCGTTCAGTGATGAACACCGTGTGAACGCCTAAACCGTTGCGGCCACCGACGCCCCTCAAAGACAACTTAGCAGAAGACTTGGACAACTACGAAGACTCCTAGGACAGTGAACACAACCGTGATACACCTACCAAGAAAACAGGCACTTTGAACTCTGAAGATGGTCTAAATAAAGATCGAAACGTTAACACACACAAAGAAAATACTTTTCTAAACCTACATCACACAAGACAGCATCTCACGATCTCCAAATACAACTAGAAGGTTTATATTTGTGTAACCCCCAAAACCTTTAAGAACTTGTTTAAGCTGGAACAACAAAAGGACCCGGACTTAAGTGTTATAATAAATAAAACAAAACAAGGTGTGGCAAAAGAAACATTTTGATTTAAAAAATAAAATATTTATTGAACAATGCAGGAAAAATAAATATCGGGGGCAATCATTGTGGGATATAATTTTTAAATATTATCATACTTGGTTTGACAGAGGCCATCTTAGCACAACGATAAACAAAATTCGAATTTTTTCATTTTATTTTCCTAACGTGAAACGTCTATTTATTGAAAATGTGAAAAAGTGTTTATCATGTTCAAAAGCAAAATTAGTTAAAACTTTACCTGGAGGGTGGTTAAACATGAAGCCGAAAGACCCGCAAAGAGGCGATTTATTGACTTGGCCGGTCCATTGCCACTTAGCAAAGGTTTTCGGTACATTTTTATTACAGCGGTCGATTTTTTACAGTTTATGATTCTAGGCCCACTTAAATAGGCGATTGCAGATTCGGTTATAACTAAATTGCAGGATATTTTTGTAAATGTGGGATACTGGTTGAAAGTTATTCAGATAACGCGCTTACTTTTCATTTAGGAAAAAAAACAACGAATCTCTGTTTGAGCATGGAGTTAATCCTCATTACTTAATCAGGCATTACCCCAACCCCAGTAAAGCCGAAAGGTGTTTAAGGAACATAAAAATGGCGTTAGTCGTATACTATGCTGGAAATCAAAGGAAATGGACCGATGGTTTAAAATACGGATAAAAAACGCGTAATGTAGGTATAAATACAAATGTAATACCCGTGTTCAACATTCAATGATTTAATTGAAATATATTAAATTAAATCAAAAATTTTGTTATTAGATACGAAACGAATGAAAATACGTTTTCTTGTGGATCGGTTTTCTTTCTGAAGAAAATTTACCGGATTGGGAACTTCTCTATGAAAAAGACTATTTCTCTGGTACCAGTTTTGTAACCACTAGTTCTAAATTTGTAACAAAGTTCACAAGCAATTAATTGTCAGGTCGGGTCAAGATAAAAAGATTTAAAAAAGAAAATGTTCCTCCATGGATTTTAAATAAATAACTTTTCAACAAAATTTTAAAACAGAATAAAATTGGCAATAAAACAGTATCAAGAAAAACTCCACCAACGATAAAATAAAATAAATGTATTAATTTAAAAATGTAATCCTTTTACGCAGTCCTCATTTCTCGGAATCTCTCTCGCACCTCGGCACCCCTATTTACGCCGTGATAATGTGATTTAGGCCCTACTGGGCGTGTGACAACAATATTACTTTTTCCTGATTTTATTGTTAATTTACAAAAGCTTATGCAATAAGGAGATAGGTTACAAGGAAACATGAATGACGTGTCAAAGTCTAACCCTAATCTTACCTGTCCCTAAGCAAAATCTACCTAACTTAACCTTTCCTAGCCTTATTTCTAACCTGACCTAACTCTAACCTTACCCTAGCCCTACCGAAATAATCTAGAATGAAGGGATAATTTGATGTATCGGAATTTGGTAAAATTTGAGTATTTTTGATTGAAGGAATTGTATCCTCTTTGATATTTTAGCAGTTCCGTACATTTCCAGTAAGTCCAAATAGGAGCTAGTAGAGCGGTGTAAAATATTGTAGGTGTGAATAAGTAAGTCTTGAACGTATACCTGTCAGTTTTTTAGTTGTCTTGAACATTAATTTATGTTACTTTTAATACTACTAACAATTTTTTAAGAAAACAACTCTTGTCCAAAACATAAAAGGTTTAAAAAGCTATGCTTTTATTACTCACAACTTCTTACTTTGCTTTTGTTCACTTGTTGGTTTCTTTGTGCTTAGAGCATTAGGATATTCCTTAGTGACTTTTATTTATTTAGAAATCGTGAGATGCGGTCTGGTGTGATGTAGGTTTCAGAAAAACATTTTCTTTATCGTGCCAACGTTTCGGTCTTTATTGAGATCATCTTCAGGGCCTGGGATTTACAAACATTGTTTACATTTAACAAATGCGTGTAGGATGTGGAAAAAAGTGAATTTATACAATGCAATTTATATATTAAATCAAAGTATTTCTACTCACTCAAAGTGTTTGTCTTCTGTGTATTTGTGCCATTCCTGGGTGTCGTGTCGAGAGTGCCAGTGAGATTTTGCTATTTTGTGTTTATATACGTTGGATTTTGAAGGGGTGGGGATGGATGTCGGTATAGAAAAGACATTTTTGTATAAGGCGTCGGCTTCTTTGAGGTGAAAGGAGCCGACGAAGGGAAAAAATGTGTTGGTAATGGTTCGGCCAGATTATCCTTTCAGGATTATATAGAAAGGGATAAATAGGAAAAGGAAAGCTAAATTGTTGGAAAATTAGACTATGTGAAAAATATTTGATGTGTGGAATGTAATGTGATTATATAGGTATGTTATCTGTATTGAATTTGATTAATGATATTGGCGTAGCTGCGACTGAGTTTACATGTATCTGTTCTGTAATTGATGCTGTGTTTATCTCTGTTGATATAAACCATTTCTAAGAAATTACGTTTATGTTTGTTTTGTTCTGTGTGTAATACTTTTGGATTTTTGAAGTCGAAATTGTGTTGGTGTTCAAGATGGTGGGTAGCGAGTGCTGTAGGATTTTGCTTAGGTTTTTTGCAATCATAGATATGTTGCTTTACTCTCTTGTCCAGATATTGGGATGTAAGACCGATGTAAGTTGCCGGACAGTTTAAACAGTTGATCTTGTAGATTACGTCAGATTTATTTGTTATTGGTGTGGGATCTTTAATTTTGGAAAAAAGTGTTTCAATTGTTTTATCATTTTTGAAGTTATCGGACAAGAGAAATGTGCTTAATATTGTGACTATGTTTAAATGCTTATGCTTGTGTGCTCTGAACTGTGTGTTTGAGACGAATTAAGTTCTTTACAATTTTCTTTGATAATTCGAATCTATAATAATGAACGCATACTTTTAGAAACAGGTAATATTACTTCACTTGTTATATATTTACATGGGGACCAAATAAAACCGACAATTTAAATTTAACGTTTACACCTTAGTGTGCGCTTTATTAACCTCGTTTGGCGGTTTGAATTATCGTCGTAATAAACTCTTTCCTGTAAAATAAGTCCCTTTTTTATTTTTTATTATTGGACAGTTAAGTAGTTAAGTCATATTTGCTTTAACGCTACCGTAAAGGATTCACGTCTCAGACGATATTCACGCCTCGGCTAACTTCGGAGACAAAGCCCGCGTAAAATATATATCTGGCAGAAATATAACTGGTTAGATTTGTTCAAAGGGGCGTAAAAACTTATTAAGCCTACCGCATAATGTCTAGAAAGCATAACGCGTTTGTTACGTACTGATAACCCAAAAGGGTAAAATATGAACTACAAAAACTAACAATTAACATTATATTTCCAGGATTATTAAATATACAATAGGAAGGATTTTTTTTCTAGTTAGATGAATTTATTTGCTTTCAAAGCGGTTTAGTGAATTCACCATAATATGTAGTACTCAACATGAGGTTTTATATATATATANTTTTTTTCTAATCAACTATATCAGGGCAACTTATGTCTTAACAACCATTGAACTCGCACCTAGTTAAAACGCTGAAAGCCATAACCCTTTGTTTCAAACATAGCGGTCACAAACTTCTCAGTTCCCCGGAGGTACAACTCAATTAGCATTACTAGACATTTAAGCAAATACTTCAACAAAACAATGAAATTTCTACATTTAACACTAATAATATTTAAGTACACTCTAAAGGAACAGTACTTCATAGTTGGGGGCGATGGGCATAAACGGCAAATGAATTCAAAACTTAGTTGCAAAGCCGTTATTGCAACTTTTGCCCATCATTAGCATCAGTTTTTCAATGAATGAGACTAACATTCATCCAAATTAAATTCCCTTGGCCAAACAATAATTGCCTAAGATTATGTCTCCACATTAATCTTGAAAGATCAGAAATTTAATTATGAATCTTAAGTTTAGTGATATTTTTAGGTTTTGTGTTAGTTTTTGATATGGTTTTTGTTTTAATTCTTTAAATTTTACACTATGAACCTCGTCTTGAGGAAAAAGCTAGCTCGAGACCTAGTGGGGTAATAAATTGTTAGGTTCGCAACCGACGCCGTCATCTAGAGTCCCTCAGGACCCGACCGAGCACCATTCGTCGCGGGATTTATATTTCGAGGTTGACTTTTTGAAAGAAATGCCCCGACGAGGGGATTGTGAAATAATGAAGGATTATAGCGCGATGTCGGTCCTGGTTTTTTTTCTCTCCACCGCCATAGTCGGTCCACGGGGGAGAGCCATTGCTCAGGATCCGCGTGAACGTCGTAAGATCTATGGACCGTCGGCAAGAGACCAGACCAGACCGATTGAATATTTCAAGACCCCTGGTCCACCTCTGAGCCAGCGGATCGTCTCGAGCCCCAGAAGATTTCAACAGACATCGCGAACAATGTGGCCCAACTCAAACAATTGCTTCTGTTTGTTTTAAGAACAAATACACCGACATCAACTATGCACTCCTTTCAATATTGAACGTTTTTCCACGAGAGAGAAATCTACATTACATACACAAACGTTTTTGTTCCTATCTGTATAAATTCTAGGGATTCTGTAGAATCCATTTCTTTATTCATGAAAGAATTCTCAGTTCGAAGTCTCTCGCTTCTGCGACCTCATTGAACTATCACACAATAAAATCTTATTTGTACTTTGTTTAAATTGGAAAAAAAACTTACAATGACAACAATACACTGGCAGGCAAAAAATTCCACCCAACTGATTTTTTCGTTTTCTCGATAAAAGAAAATTCTGCCCTTAATTTGTCTCATTGTTTTTATCAATCAATATTTGTTTATGCTAAATTTTAAATTGGGATATCAATTAGACGTAAACACACTTAATCCTTAATCCAAAACAAGGATATAGGATTTCTCTATATTTAATTTTTACGTAATTTAACATGTTTATTCAGTCTCATTTGAATTTTGAAGTAATAAGCTGTTTAGGTTTTATCTTTGTTGTCTTAGTTTCAATTTTTAAACTTAAAAATGCCAGTTAGTGCTGAGGATGATGCGCGTGGTGTGGCCTTATTGATGATGGACGTTCCATCAGTTATGCGGCTATTGCCATCGGAGACCCCTGCGAAATTCTGGGAGAACTTTTCGAGAAACTGGGTCCCACCATAGAGGGCCCGGGTCTGGTCGCTCTAGGGAAACAGAACCACAGGATGGCCGTTTTTTGACTTTGAGATTTTTGCGAAACTGCACCTTACTGTTGTTCAAGCGATTCATCAGTTCCAGGAAGTTCGAGGTGTCCAAATTTTTGAACGCACTGCTCGAAGAAGATTAAATCAGTATGGACTGATGGGTTTTCGTCCCGTAAGAGGACCAGAATCGACCAGAACTCACAGAGTTGCACGGCTCCCATTTGCTCGAGAACAGAGCCATTGATCTTAAAACGTTTGGTCTGCTGTGCTTTTTAGATGATTGTAAATTTGCTCTACGATCTCCACATGGTCGTGTAAGAGTGTAGAGAAGGAGAAATGAAAGGTACAAATCCTGTAACTTTTTCCAGAGCCAACCTTTTCTACGTACCTCAGTGATAGTGTGAACGGGAATTTCAATGGAGAGTCGCACAGAGTCGGTTGTCGTTCGGGGAGGGTCTTTGACGGCCACTCTCTATGTGGCTGCAATTTTGGAACATCATGCGTTGCCTATCCTCGATGAAATCAGCGACAATCCTAATGCACGATAATGACCGTCCACATGTCGCTCACATAGTACAAACGTACCTTCAACATCATGACATCAGGGTCTTAACCTGGCCATCCCGTTCTCCAGACTTGAATCCCATCAAGCATTTATGGAATAACCTCAAAAGACGAACAAGAGCACGTCCATCACTTCCTGATACACTCGACGATCTTGAATGAACTCTCCGAGAAGACACATTTCCAAACTGTTAGAAAGTATGCAGTGGCGTCTTCGAGATGTAATTAAGGCAAGAGGAGGAAATACGCGATATTGAAATGTTAATTAAAAATGTAAAACAACATTAAAATAAATTTTAACTGTCCGTCTTTTTTTAATTTTTCATTTTCCTTAGCAATTTTTGTTTTCTTTTTTAGACAAAGATTCAATTATTAAACGTAAAAAAACGTGAAACTTGGATTAATATATAAAAATATATGTACAAATCAAAATTATATTACAAGTGGGCGGAATTTTTTGATTATCAGTGTACATGAATAGGTACCTGGACATGCAATGAAACAAAACAACATAGAAGTAGACATTAAATGAATACATTCACATAAATAAAAAAAGTACTACGCCGAGACAAATTATTGACGATTAACCTTTTGTTTTAAACCGGGTATAATTAACTGCAAGGACAGAAAGATTAATAAATGAGAGAACATCAAAAATAGTAAGGAATATATCAGATCAGTGTGGGACAGTCTTGGAGTCTAACCTGGCACAGAAAGTGAATCTTCAACAATTCATACAAGTTGCTCTATGGAAATTGCCACACTCTTTTAGAAAACTCCACGTAGAGATGGGACACAACAGAGCCTAACAATAATCTTGTTGGGGGAAAAAAATCTTCGGCGACATTGGGGATGACTTCGGACTTTTAAAGCACGCCATTTGCAGGCATTTATTTTCTCTACTTCTCGGAAAAACTTTGAAATGTGTATATTTAACCTAACCCGTCCTTAACCCTAACCAGGTGTGCAAGTCTAGAAAACGTTGCGGGAGTAGATCTCAACTTGGTGGGATCTTCGGCTTGAGGGCAGCCTTAAATTTAAACGCCAAAACGTATGATAGAGACATGCAGGTAAAGTGCTCGGATGTGCAAACGAATAAGAAGAGGACAACGTTAATTATTTTCCATCTGCTCGGTCCTTAATGAATTTAGAAAGAACACTTGGGGAGATGGCTATGCAATGCCGTAATGTTTATTTTACTCTTACACAAAAAAAGGCATAACTGTATAGCATTGTTCAATATTTTTTCGTTTTTCCTTATCTTTCTCTTCCCTTAATTTACCCTAAATATACCTAACCTATCCCCAATATCCTTAATCTGACCTAACCCTAACCTATCCCTTGCCTCGCTCTAACACTAAATCTTTCTGACCTACCTTTCCCTAATCATAACTCTAACGCTAACCTTGGCCTAAACCCTAACATAACCTTACTTAATCTAACACTACCTAACTTAACATAACTCACGGGCCTCTACCTAGCCAACGCAATGCAAAGTTATATAGGTAATATTTTGTTGAAGTCGTGTTGAGGAGCGGTCAAGAATGAGGTAGTTTAGAAAAACACCTTTTTCCTTTTTTGCCGTCGTTTCGACCTTTATTCGTGTCATCTTCAGGGCATTAAGTATCGTACTATTATTGGTTTTGTGTGAAATTGTTACATTATATAACATGACTTATATAATATACAAGACAATACCGATGTTACCTTACTGAAGAACAATTCAAACATAAAAAAACATTACATTTAAAATGAAAAGAAAACCGATGAAAACCATAAATGGCCAGATTATGGAAAAACTCCAGATTCAACGACTCGTCAAAGATAAACGGGGAAAAAAGAAAACTGTGCGCTAGTCTTCATTTTTGTATTATCGAAGATTGATCGTATCTGGAACTCCTGATCAGGCCATTCGCGCCAATTTTTCATGTTAGACTAAACTTTTGCACATTCTTAGTTTTGTCTTTACGTTAAAATGAAGGTTTTACCAATGAATATCACCAAATGATGGGAAACTCGTCCGTCAACAAGCAAACAAGAATAAGCAGACCAGTTACAAACGGGCCAATTCCAGCTATCGAACAATACTATTTCGATGAGGCATTATGTCAGCTTAATAATTTATATCCAGTATGACCCAAATTAAGCGAAAGTTGTCCTGCCGATCCGGCTAACAATCAGGAAAATGGGAGTTCGGAGTTTGCACATCGGCTCATCAGGCAAAGTGTCACCGAACCTAAGGATGACTTGTCTTGAATGGATTTGATCCTCATCGACCCCGAGCCAATAACCTGATGGAGTTTTAAGAAGGAGAGACGTCACTTTTGTACTTTGGGCAAGGTTAATTTTGCCCGTAAAAGAATGAGAAACGTATAAAGTTACGGATCGCTGTTAAAATGTGAATTTTAACACCCAAACCGTGAAGAACATACATCACTCGACTGTCCTCATTTGAGCAAAGTGAATAGCATTCTATTGTTCTCCAAGCGATCCAACCGGCAAAATGGCAGGTCCGGGCGGAGCACAATGGTCGAATGGTGGCTTCAAATCTGTGCAACAGGACATACCCGCAAACTCCATTTCAACCCCTTTTGTATCATTTATTCTAAAGGCAATTGATCAAAATGACATATTGCCATTTATCTACATCAAATTATTATATTTTTTATCCTTTGTTTTCCCTTCCAATTCTAAGTGAAGTTTTTAGCTTGAACCAACAGCACTAACTCCATACCCATTAAAGGCAATTTACAAATTTTCACGCTTCTGGTTGTTTTATTTAAGTCCAGTGAATTTCCTGTTAGATTAAACCCTGCTGTAATAAACTCATCCTCTCATTTTCGTTGGCAGGCTCGAAAGCGTGAAAGCGGATTACGTAAAATAATAATTAATGTACCACCGTGCAGTCGACTCCTTTTCCCACAATTTTGATATTTCCATTTCTCTCTGGGGAGAGACTTGACACAAATTGTTTTCATTTATCTTAAAAACGCTTTTTCATACAAGCAACAGTTAAAAAATGATGTGATTGAATCAGTCATATTAATACATGAAACTATAAATAATGCCAATATCAACTTCGTGCCTACTTTCAAATAATATTATAAAAATTTATATTGTTAAATACTCAAACAGTTTTTACTTATCTTTTCAGCGTGAAAGCTGTTATATTTAAACGAATTTCTGCGGATTTTGTCCTGTAAGTTCTAAAAATTTTAAATTTAAAAGTAAATAAAACCTTTTGATCTGCAATAAATTTCACATAAAAACAATTTTTGTCAGGTTATCAATAAAGTTCAGCCCTTGACAGACTTGCAACAATATCCAGAAACGGATGAAATCGAGATCGTCCAACCTGTTTTCTAGAATTTTTACTAAACTTAGTACTTCAAAGTACTAAACGTATTATTTGGACCTGGCCACTGTTTCTTGCACATCCACCTCCTTGCTCTTTCTTACTACAACTTCGGAAGGTTTTTAGTGGTCCTAATTTGTTTAATAAAACGTTTTAACAAAAGTCAATATGAAGTCACTTTTTACGTGTTTCAAAAGCGCAATATGGCCGAAATGGTGGTATATGGATTCTGTACACAGATTATCTGCATCCACAGATTTTTGAATCTGACCTTGCCTTCATACTACTATATATACAAAGGTTTTTCAAGTATTCTAGAAAACATAGTAAACTACCATATTTTCCGAACAATGTCACACTTTCTTGAACATTTTAGAAAATAGTTGAGTTGGAGTTGTTTATAAAGGAAAAAATAAGAGGAAAATAAAAGAAAAGGTTGAGTTCATTATCCTCGCCACTTCAGAAAACTTTTGAAAATGATATTTTGCATCTTATATATGCTACGTTCAACCAATTAGTTACATGTTTAATTTACATTTAAAAATATAAGTTTTTACTTAATATTTAAACAATTTAACATTTGAAGAGCGGAATTTGATTTTTAATAAATATATGTGCAACAATTTTCAACATGTCGACAAAATGGTTTCATATCTTGCTTTGTCATGTCCCAAGGGGGAAGACCGTCCTTAGAAATAATCTCCGTCGACCAGTTAGTTTCTCTTACAGAAAGAAACATTCTGTAAAATTGAAAGCGATCTAACACGTTGCCAAGTTGAATTTTTTTTCACCTGCAAACTTATCAAGAAACTCTACGGTCTAAAATTGTAAACATTTGTTAAACGCGTTGCGGCATTTCTCTTCAACAACAGACAACTAAAGTTTGTTTTGCCTGTAATGTACACGGGAATAAGCGGACCAGGACAACAGAAAACAAACTTCAGACACGAATGTACCCTTGAAGTAAATAAGCGTACAAATACAATAGCCGGGAGTATCCATAGTTTTGATTAATAATCTTTAAATTTTAGTGATTGTTCAAATAGACCTGTTTAAGAAATAACATAGTGTAAATTGAGAGAAACGCGATCTGTATCGTTTTATTTTCTCGAGGGTTTAATTTAAGGAGGTCCATCCTACTCGAGACGATAGTAAACCTTCTTCAAACGATCTGTAAGCCGGTAAAGAAATAAAGTTGTTCCTAACGGAAATATCAAGTATCATAAGATCGAGTCTTGAGTCAATTTTATGAATATTTGAATTTTTTTTGTAGGGTTAAAGGAATGAACGTTTTCGACTTTTCTAATGGTTCGTTCAATTCGTTCCCTACGTTTTTCCGCTCTTATTGTTATTTATGCTGCTATGCTTTACTATATTGAATATTTTAGTAAAGATAATGACACTATTTTTGCTCAGTTTTTGCGATACAAGCTTGAAAAGGGTGTAAAGTGCACGGAAGCCTGTAACGAACAACCTTGCATTACAAATTGAGCCACTTGTTGCAGTTGTTGCAGATAACACAAAAAGCACTAGTCAACTATCAAAATATCAAGTTTCTTACAGCCAAACTTAGAACATAAAAACAAGTTAAGAAAAGTACATTGGGTATGTTCATTTTTTACATGAACTTTCTCCTCAGCAGCCTAAAGGTCATCAGATCCTCATTTGAAATACTAGCTACGAATAATATATCCAAAGAAATACCATTCTCCAAAATAGGCATAATCTTTACTCAGGTCTTCTTCCTATACAGGAAAAATAAGGCAATACTTTCTTCTTGTTTTTTGTGCAAGGTAATTTGAAATAGTTATGGACTATGACCTTCTTTTAGCAGAACGTTCGGTTAATTCTGACTTCTATTTGGAATAACCATGTTGTTCGTGAGAGTCTACACATCTACACCAAAAACATTCGGAAATTGATGAAATTTTGACTATAATAGACCTGCAAACCCGACGGTGATACTGCAGCCTACTGCTTCCGACCGATGGAATTCTTTCTTAGGATTTTAGTAAAGGAGATAGTAGTTGAATATGATGAAAGTTTAGTTAGTTACAAGGATTGGCAACGATCAGCCACTGACTTGTCTAATATAAAGCAAAAACATTCTGGAAGTGATGGTATTGAACTTCTCTATTGCACACATATTTCAGTCCTGACCTTCTCTCTTTAATCTATAACCTATTCCAACCGAAAGAACAATGTATGGTTGAACAATTATTCAGAACTCGTGCAGTCTGGTGTGATACGTTTCAGAAAAACATTTTCTTTATCGTGCCAACGTTTCGATCTTTATTGAGATCATCTTCAGGGGATTTCTGAATAATTATCGATTAACGGTGACTAATCACCACACATTTCTACACGAGAAGAACGATGAACATGGGATTCTATGAACAAATTTCAATTACATATGGACGCGCAGCTAAAAGTATTCTGAAGGACATCGCCAACAATGAGAAGAAACTCGCATCGTCTATCAACCAGAGAACTTTTTTGCTGAAATGCAGACAACACAAGGCCCTGAAGATTATCTCAATAAAGATCGAAACGTTGGCACGATAAAGAAAATGTTTTTCTGAAACCTATCACACCAGACCGCATCTCACGATTTCTGAATAATTATCGATTAACGGTCACTAATCACCACACACATATGGTTAACCTTTTACCATGCCTTTTACTTTTACCAAATTGTCATGACCATGCTCTTTCAGACCAATGGATCTTTAGGTTTTGGATAAATAACAGGCTAATGCTAAAATACCGACTTTTATCTTTATTTAGAACAACTTTTTAATTTTGGAGAACTACTCTGTGAATGGTTCAAGCATACATATACAAAATATTGCTTTGCTATAGACTATCTCTTTATATTGATGGTACGTATTTAGAAAAGGATATCAGGTTTTAGTGAGTAAGAAATACAGTTTTGTTGAACGTTTAGCTTGATCCCCCTATAATCATCACCATTCTCCTTCAGACAAGTGTGGACTTAAGATTTTGTATAGAAGATACCAAGCTAAGCTAAGATACCACCTCTCTTCTTAACATTGTCTTTTATTTAGAACAAATCAGTAAATTTGGAGAAATACGCGGTGAATAGTTCCCAGGGAACACATAAATAAAAGAAAGGTAATAAATATATAAAAAAGTCCGTGTCACGAGAGGGATTCGAACCCACGATCTTCGGCTATTTCAAATGTCGTGTAATCTATTTGATTCCCGGCGACAAATGAAATGGCCACGGAGAGCTTTAGTGAAGGTATACTTCATTTTAACTTATTAAATTCATTAGTTTTCGTGGTCCGCTTGGCCAATTAATATGTTTCAATTAATTAAGATTTTAGTTGAGATAAAAAAGTCAGTGTGTCCCGCTCGTGACACTGACTACTAAGCTTTGGTGAGATAAAGGGGAGAGAGAAGAAAATGTTGTTCAACTTTTACCATGACCACCGCACTACCTCATCTTTCTGATATGGAGGAGATGATAGTAGACTAATAATAAAGATCATCACTCCTCTTACCATTAAGTCTTATGTTTTGAATAACGTCGTAGTCTAGGTTAAATACATTAGTGAATTTCCAAAAATACACACCAAAAACATATGTATACAGATAACATCGCGATTCTACCGTTACTATATTCTTTACCTTTCTACTTCAAACTACATCTCTTTCCAACATTTTTAAGGCATTTAACAAGATATATCAGTGTCGGGAGAGTAGGAAGAAAATTTTGGCATTAACCATGAATTCCCTATAATCCTTGCTGTAGTTATGACCTTTTGACTTCAGACTGTCTCTTCTTCCGATACTACACCGGTCGGATTATAAGGGGACTTATAAAAAGGGACAACTAGGGGTGGTGAGCAGGAAGAAAATCTTGTTATAACTTTCGCCACCGCCACCCTTCTTTAGTCTCAGCTCCTAAGGTTTTCTGAAGACGATATTAGACTAATGGTAAATTATACTCTCCTTTTCGGAACGATTGTATTGGAGTCTGATGATGAACATGAAAAACATTTGGGGAATGAATGGAATCGAATTTTTGCCGTAATTAGAGTATTTAACGTCTCGATCCTATCATCTCTTCTGACCAAAGGCATATTTCATTAGGGATTTTTAAGTGGATTACCAGGCTTTCCTTGATAGAAAGAGTAAATTGAGTTACTACTACTCCGCACAGTTCCCTATAGTACTGACCCTACTCCTTTACACTGCACCATCTTACGAGCCACAGCCTTTCTTTACAATAATGAACAGTTGAAACTAGGATATGATTAATGAACTACATTTCCCGAATTGCAAAGAAAAAAACCTTTCAATAAGTGTTATCGGTTTTACCGAAGACACCCTATTATTCTGGTCCCTTCAGACTACCAATTCTTCCGAGAAATGGTAGTCTACCTTAATGAAAAAAAGTTTCATACATTAAGACGTAAATAAAGTAAATTTAATGTAGGGAATAACTAATTTAACTAGGGAAATGACCAGTTGAAATTAGAAATCGAGTATGACCAGCTATACTCAATAGAAAGAGGCCGTGTGAAGCTTTATATTTTAAACATTTCCAGTTGGGACCAACCACTTAATAAAGTATATATTTGCTATTATTGAGTTCACACTGAATAATTGTATCAGTTCAGCTATGCATAAAACATTTAAAACCGAAATATTACACTAAGTGTCAGGTAATAGTAACGAATAAAGTTATTGATTTATCGATCCAACGGTTAATTAGTGTTAGGACAATTAACTGATAAAAACGGTTGTAACACTACGGAACTACGGAAATTTTTTTCGGACAATATTAATGTGCAATGTATATCACGTTGGGGAAAATATCTGGTAACGTACAAAGTAAATAATTGGGCAAATATTTTAAGATGTTGGTATGTTACAAAGTTAAAATAAGAAACGGATGTTACTATGACCTTATTCCGACTGCGATAAGATATGAGTTCGCAAGAAAGACCAACAACTCGAGGCAGACAAATCCGTCGAATAAAATCGTTTCCGAACGGGCATTTTAAAATTGCAACAATAGAAATAACGTTTCCGAGTTGATGAGAAACGTGTTTTCGCCCCTTGGGGTATTGTTCTCCTCCAATAGAGACGAGAAATCGGAAGATTGATGCCGGTCCAATCAAAACTGAGACACGAATCGCATTTTAATAGTGTACGTTAGACGTCTAGCTCGCCTTAAATCCGACGGATGGCTTCGGAATAACGCAGGTGATAAATCGATTGGAAGTTATTACAGTGGTTTCTCTACCAAGGAATAACAATTTCATGAAATTTTTTCAGGTTTGACGTTCCTTTCCTTTTTCTTATCTGTACCTGTACTGTAAGGGCATTATTGTACAGAACTTTGTAAAGTAACAAAATTGACCTTTCAACCACCTTGTCATTTTATTAATTCAAAATGCGACATCCGATAAAAAATTTAATTAGTATAAGCATTTAAAATACAATTATTAAAGAAAAAATTTGATCGTATAAGTATTTAAAAGTAAGCATTTGGTCTTGCAAATAACTTTAAAAAAAATCACGTACAAAAGTAATTCTTTATCTCTTGAGATATGTACAAAATGCGACATCCAGTAAAAAATTTAATTAGTATAAGCATTAAAACTACAATTATTAAAGAAAAAATTTGAGCGTATAAGTATTTAAAAGTAAGCATTTGGTCTTGCAAATAACTTTTAAAAAAATCTCGTATAAAAGTAATTCTTTATCTCTTGAGATTTGTAAAAAATGCGACATCCAATAAAAAAATTAAATTGTATAAGCATTAAAACTACAATTATTAAATAAAACCTTGAGCGTATAAGTATTTAAAAGTGAGCAATTGGACTTGCAAATTCTCTGAACTGAAAAAAAATCACGTACAAAAGTAATTCTTTATCTCTTGAGATTTGTAAAAAATGCGACATCCAGTAAAAAAAATTAAATTGTATAAGCATTAAAACTACAATTATTAAATAAAACCTTGAGCGTATAAGTATTTAAAAGTGAGCAATTGGACTTGGAAATTCTCTGAACTGAAAAAAAAATCACGTACAAAAGTAATTCTTTATCTCTTGAGATTTGTACAAAATGCGACATCCAATAAAAAAATTTAAATTGTGTAAGCATTAAAACTACAATTATTAAATAAAACCTTGAGCGTATAAGTAGTTAAAAGTGAGCAATTGGACTTGCAAATTCTCTGAACTGAAAAAAAAATCACGTACAAAAGTAATTCTTTATCTCTTGAGATTTGTACAAAATGCGACATCCAGTAAAACATTTAATTAGTATAAGCATTAAAACTACAATTATTAAATAAAACCTTGAGCGTGTAAGTATTTAAAAGTAAGCATTTGGTCTTGCAAATAACTTAAAAAAAAAAATCTCGTATAAAAGTAATTCTTTATCTCTTGACGTTTGCACAAAAGGCAAAATCCAATAAAAAAATTTAAATTGTATAAGCATTAAAACTACAATTATTAAATAAAAACTTTGAGCATATCAGGATTTAAAAGTGACCATTTGGATTCGCAAATTCTCTCAACTGAAAAAAAACCAAAAACAAAAAAAAATCACGTACAATAGTAATTCTTTATCTCTTGAGATTTGTAAAAAATGCGACATCCAATAAAAAAAATTAAATTGTATAAGCATTAAAACTACAATTATTAAATAAAACCTTGAGCGTATAAGTTTTTAAAAGTGAGCATTTGGACTTGCAAATTCTCTTAACTTAAAAAAATAAGTCACGTAGAAAAGTAAGTCTTTATCTCTTGAGGTTTGTACAAAATGCGACATCCAATAAAAATTTTAAATTTTATAAGCATTAAAACGTCCATTATTAAAGAAAAACTTCGAGCGTATAAGTATTTAAAAGTGAGCATTTGAACTTGCAAATTCTCTCAACTTAAAAAAAACAAAAAAAAATCATGTTAAAAGTAAGTCTTTATCTCTTGAGGTTTGTAAATCGTTTTATTTTAAATCTTTGTTAATAGTACAAAATAGGGGTAATCAGGCATAGTGTGCATTATAGTCTGGAGGTGTTGTGACGTAAATGTTCTATTTTGGAACAAATAGGCCTGACCATAGCAATCTGGGGTCAGTTAACTCGTGCTATTTTCTCGGCTTTTTTAAGATAAGGCTTATAATGGAAGTGTTTACAAAAGAATCAGAAAGGATGAAACAAGTTGAGACAAAAAAGAGAAAGGCGGATTTAATGAAAATTAATTTCATCGAGCGAACTTCACGGAACTTTTAAACTGATAATCCATCAGCTCTGCCTTTTTAATTATCTATGGGATAACAAAAATGAATTAATCGTATTTAATCACGGACAAGAAATTAAAAGAAGAAAATCTCAATAAGGGCGTTCAAAAATATTAATAGCACTGTATATAAAGTTTTTTAATAGATTACGTTTAAGAGATTTATAGATTAAGTTTAATAGATTTAATAGATGACGATCGAATTAAAAATAGTTCGTTGTGCATAATCTGTGGGGAAGAGACTTAAAATGTTTAAACAAAAACGTTCAGACGTAAGATGTAACTAGTAATGGTGATTTTCAGTATTATACCACTTTTTCACTCAGCATCCTCTGGATCATGTCTGGTCTTGAAAAAGATTCACTTGTTACTGCCAACAATATATTTTAAGGCCATCATCAGGGCAAAACATTCTTAAATGTTCTACAGATCGATTTATTTAAATTTTTTGCAATCCTGTTGCTGTCCTTGGCAATGTTAAGACTGAATCGGTCTCCGAGGATATTTGAGATTGCCTGTAAAAAACTTAAATATGTCAATCTGCAGGCATATTTATGAATGTTTTGCCCTGATGATGGCCTTAAAATATATTGTTGCAATTAATATTAATATATTGTATATACACTCTGAATCATTGGAGATTTTTTTAAAGACGATCTCAAATATCCTTGAATACCGACTCAGTCTCAACATTGCCAAGGAGCAACAGGATTGCAAAAAACTTAAATATGTCAATCTATAGACATATGTAAGATTATTTTGCCCTGATGATGACCTTAAAATAGGACGATATCTTGGCAGTAAGAAATGAATTTGCTTTCTTCTTCAAGACTATACCTCCTTGATCCAGAGTGTTCGTGAGTAATGATGGTGACACAAAAATCAAGTAGGATACATACAACGGTTTCATGAATACCTAAGTTATGGTCAGAAGTACAGTCTAATATATAAAAAGAAAATGAAAAAAAACGTGAAAATTTTTATTTGTTAATCTGTTTTAAGCGGTCTATAAAGTCACAATATGGCTCTCCCGCGTTAAACTTTCTTCAGAGATAAGTGTTTAGTTCAGCGTCCTATCTCTTATAAACAGGTTTTGTTTAGACTCTTATAAACAGTTCTTTTCATAGAAGTTCAAATCCTGTTATTCTGGTGGTAAATCAGTTCTTGAACGGATCCGCTTTAGAAACCCCGCCAGTAGATTGTCTCTTGACAAATTTAAAAGCTGTAAATGGATTAGTCCTCCGTTTTGGGGCTTGCGAGCCAGATTGTTTTCCATGTGGAATGTTCACAATTGTGTTCCGTCAAGATAAAATTTTCTTATAACGATGCACGCAAAATTCGGAAAAACCAAATATGTTTAAATTGGGAAGTTTTTGAAAATGTTGGAATGGTAACTGTTAATAACTATAAACTCTTGTAGCTTTGCAAATTACCATAAAGTTCTCCATTCAATTATTTTCTAACGGTACCCACCTTTTCGGATTGCGCTTCCGGAAGGCTCAAAAATTTCGCATTTTCTTAAAAGCAACAAGTGTCCGTCAAAGGGGGAAAACAGACACATGGTTTTTGTACGAAAAAATGGCCAACTTTTGAAATACATATTTTCTCAGATGTCACCGACCTAGGTCTAATTTTTTATAAAATTTCGCGCTGAACAAAGTTGCTTTTTAAATGTATTCCCAGCTTCAGTCATTCATCACTAATTTCAAACATTCGGGAACGTGTTAATTTTTGCATATTTTACGAAAACTTCAAATTGAGCTGTGGGCCAGGAAATCTGGAGCTACGTCCTTTAGCAACCGATAGGAAATTTTAATAAGCTTCACCTTCCACTTTCCCCGATTTCTCAACCGTTTTCGAGTTATTCGCGATTTTTGGACAAAAACATGCTTTTTTAAGTACTCGTTGAAAAAACAGATCACTCTCCCGATTTTCAAGAATGCATAAATTTCGAACCGTCATGTTTTCGCACATTTTACTCTATACAAATGTTGTTCGGAGGACCTTTTAAAAAAAAGTGACCGGTTTTTTCCATATCAGAATGACCAAATTATAGGTTCATTCCTGTGTTGTGATTTAAAAAACACAATTTATTCTGTCATAGGCTCATTTTTATTTGGTATCCATGGTCAAACACATCAGAGTGTGAAGTCAGCACAACAAGAACAGTTAGAAAACACAGGAATATACAGCAGATTTTTCTAGCTTTAATTTGTTAAGGCATGTTTTTCCGTATGTAAAGAAACTCAAATAATGACAGTTCATGGAAAAAAATTCTGTCTATGTTCATAGCTTCGGCCTGGAAATGATCTACGTTTTGAATAGGACTTTTTGCTAGACTACATGACTGCCCTGTGTTCGTGAGGTAAAGAAAGGTCTTAACCGGTGGAAAATGGTCTTCTTGCTTGTAAAGAACTGTAATATATAGTTTTCAGACTTATTCAGAATAAGAATTTTGATTTGATTGGAAATAATACGTTTAATTTATTTTAATTTTATATTGGAGCGTGGATAATAAATTGGGTTAGAGGAGGGTGTATTGCGTTGAGGGGAAAATAACACAAACACGCCATGTAAAATATTTTAAATTACATTTTAACCTTTTAAATTTTTGAAATATTTCAATCAAGCACTAAAAAAGTAACTGTGATAAACTTGATGTGAACCACATATTTCATTCTCCGATATGCCCGTCTGTTGGAAATAACCACCAAATGCTTCTTTCTCCCATAACAAACGAAAATAATTAAATAAAATTAAAAATAAATTTAGCGTAAAGCCTTAATACATTTTCATTCCTCTGTGGCACAACATGAAATACAGTCCGATACTTTTTAACAAACGGTACTCTGAAAGCCCCCTAATTACTATTTGGCCAAACAGATAAAAATTAAAGTGAAAACGTATAAACGCGAAGGACCACTTTTGTTCCGAGCAAAACCAAACTTGATACAAACAAGCAATTAATTGTTAAAAGGGAATTTTTTAAAATTCATTTCTGTTATAAACATTGAGAGTTTATTTAGCGGATTAAACCAACATATTAAGAACAACGGTTTTAATAAGGTAAATAGTAATTAAATCAAATTGTCACTGCCGTGGTAATAAATTCGAGTAAAGTTGTTAAGAAGATAAAAGCAGCTAATTAAAGCCCAAAACGAAGATAAATTGCGAGGCATATTTAACAACAGTAAAAATAATGTATAACCAAAGACAAAGATAAGCTCCCCCATTTGGATGGTATTAATTGTAAATAATGTGACGTTCGTACGTCGCAGTGGAATTTGAATAACAAGGGATACACTAATGGAGCAAATGTGCTTCACGCAGTTTCAAAGGTTAGCCGATTTCACCCCAAGGGCCATATTTTATTCCTGTTTGAGTTAATCACACCCAGGCCTCCTATTATGAGTAAACAAGGCCCCTCTACGCGTTCTTCATTATCCTCGTACATGGTCTCACCTGTGCCAAATTGAATCAAAACACTTGCTACGCTCCTTCCACTGCCTAAGACCATGCATTTTGACATGACAAGAAACAAAAATTTCCTTTTAGAGTCGGCTTAACTTTTCCCAGGGCGAACTGAAAATTTCAATTCTGCAGCACTAGTCTACTGGTCTCTGAATGACATAGATTGGGTCATTTAAACGTAAGTGTTAATTATTCAGATATCGTGAGATGCGGTCGGGTGTGATGTAGGTTTCAGAAAAACATTTTCTTTATCGTGCCAACGTTTCGATCTTTTATTGANCCGAAGGTCGTGGGTTCGAATCCCTCTCGTGCCATTAACTTTTTTTCATCTCAACTAAAAACCTTAATTAATTGTAAAGTATTAATTGGTCAAGCGAACCACGAAAATAGTGATTTATTTAAAATGAGGTGAAGCTTAAGGTTAAAATATACATATAAGTACATGCCTCTTTTTTTTAAATTACTTTTTTTCAGTTCAGGTACATTTGAATATCACATTTAAGATTAATTAAGCTTTTTTAAAATTGAACTGTATGTAGATAAATTAAAGTGCTAACTTCTACCACAACGGAGAGACATGAGACTCAGGTGGCTTTGAGTAGCTTTTATTACTACATATATTGGTTCTAAAAGTCGTTCGTGGTGTCAATCCATTCATGTTTATGTATTAAAAAAATAGAAATTTTGCAGGGCTGTTTCCACTATTAAGAAATGTTGATTTGCATCATTTTGGTCTCACAGTGGAATCATCTACATGCATGAGTTTTATAGTCTTAAGTATCAGCCTTTAGGGACTTCGGCTCTAATGGATATCACAGAGGAAGTTGTTGACTTTCTTTTGCTCTAACTATAAATGTTGTATTAGCAGAAAATGATGTACATGTTTATCTTACGTTCTATGGGGCAAAAATCTGCTAAATGCACAAACTGCGCAACGAATCTACCCTGTGCTTATTGACTTCCTTAGATCACTTACTTTCCTACAGGCGGAACACGAAAGCCTGTTATTATCAAATTGACTTTTAAAGTTACAGAATGACACTATTGCTCCAACATAGAAGACAGCCTGTCACGCCGATGTTCGGAAAATTACCAAACTGTTCAAAACATAATTCTCCACTTTGGATTAAGTTTTGTTGGCTAGAAGATGATTCTTCACGGTACACTCTGACCCCCCTAGGCAATTTCAGGTTCTCATGGAAGATGGCTATATTCAGACGTTCACTTCATTTGTAGCTATGATACAAGAGCTAGTAGTGAATGGCGAAGTACAGATGAATTATTGAGACTTTTTCCTCACCATTAGCCTATGTGAGCCCTGAGAACAAAAATAATAAGGAACAACCAAACTACAGGTTTATCTCCCAGCAGCCCTTAGGAGAACTTTTAAAAAACTATTGTCTTGCTATTTCATTTCGAGGTAGGCATTTTTCTTATTATCCTAGTATTTGAAGAGGTAAGTTTTTAATGAAGAAATAAAGTCATTATGGTTTAGGGTAACTGTGAGTGTTAGGAAGCTGTAGAGGGTAAATCTCAGTGCTGTGATAAGACTATATACCTATCCCAGGAATCTGTGAAAACATTTATACATCATAGGTAAATTTATAGATAACCACATTTGTAGGTTATACAAAGATGAGGACAAAACTATCTCCCATATTTTCTTTGAATCTGAAGCAACAGCTCAACGGAGACATAACTTAGCATATCAAGAAGTCCCCTGGGAAAAGACCTGCAGCAATGACACTCAATGATTTAATACGTTTTAAGAGAAGGATCGAGTTAGTTGGACTGAAATAAGGAACTAGGAAAATTACAAGCCATAAGGCTGCAGGACTTGGAGAGCACAAATCCCCACTTCCTAGTGTCCATCTCTATCACTATCACTACGAGTGAAGGCGATGAAAGTGGGATCACTGATTGTAATAAACAACATACTAGGCCGAAAAATATTACACACGTTCTGGTCAATGGGCCAAAAACCTACCCTAATCATCCCTAAAAACCGATAAAAAATTAAGTAATTTAAATTTTATATGGGTTTCTGTCATTTTTATGCATGAATTTCAAGATACTACAAGAAAATAAGTACAATAAGTACAAAATAAACTCATGAATAACGATTGTAATAAATGAGATACGACGTGACAAAGTTATAAACCCTAAAAGTGGGTTCGAGTACTACTTGTTGGCCTATCAAAAAAAATTGTCTTCGGACAGACAATTTTGGATTCGTTTTAAGCTTTCTTAAAAGGCTCTTCCAGACTTGAATTGAACTCTGTTTTTCGCAATGCCAGGGGCAGAACTCTTGCCCATCCCCAGGCGACCCTTGCTTGTGGCCGGGTCGGCATTGTAAAGGGAATTTGTTGGATGTCGCATCAACCACACATCCGAACCCCTTCCTTGCTGGATTAGTGCCGTAAACGTTTTCATCGAATTCTCACCGTATTTGCGGTCAGTCACATAGGTCGATTCAAATTTTGAGGTTTGACTTCAATTAAATCACATTAAAACAAAAAAATAAATAAAAACCAACAGTTTCCTCTAGAAATGATTTGTTTAAACACGTTTAGTTAAAAAGTTTTAAATAGTAAATATCACGCATCTCTAGCTATTAACCACTGCTAAAACAGAACGAGAATTATGGGAAAAGCTGGGTTAAAACACTAACTCCCCTTAATAAAACAAAACTTGAAACTGCAAAACTTTCATTGTCCACATTATTAAAACAAAGATAATATGGAGACCACATTTTGTGCCAATTTTCTTTGTTTGTAACTTAAAATAATTGACCACTTTAAGTCACTATTTTTTAATATAACAGACGTAAATTCAAGATTTTAATGTAGATTCTGATAAATGTCAAACCATGTGTAGCTATCGACCAAGTTGGCAACCAGATTTCCGAAACAACCGAATAGATCATTCATCAGTGTACATGGATAATAAATATTCACCCCTCTACATCTATCTGGATCACTGAAACCTAAACCTTCTGAGATTTTATATAAAAGGAATCATTCATAACTAAGAAGTGGTGCTGTGCATTTGTAAATTGAATATCAGTAACATTTCCCCTTTGGGAACGATATATCTGATTCTGATAGAATCGCTCTTGAAAATATGTTTGAAAATCAATAAGGGACATTGTAGCTAATATTTGAAATTTTTAGTGAACGGTTTTCATAAGTAGATGTTTCAGAATTATAATTTCTTAATCGATCTGATGAACCCAAAGGCTGCAATTTTGTATAGCTTCTTTTATAACCAAAATTATTATTATTAAATCTGTTTTTTGTTTTTTTTAAACTACATAAAGTTAGATTGTTGTATTTAGATTGTTGCCGGAAAATTCGTGGGATTTGATATCTACAACGACTTTTTACCACAAATACTTTTTTAAATTTTAAATTTCGTTAAGTTTTAGAAAGACCTTTGTAACAAGGTTCCCTGTTTAAACCAGGTTTTTTAAAAATAAAAATAAACTCAAATCAATTCTTCTTTTTTTTTAAAAGTTTATTGAGCAAAATTAACCATTGATTAAAACTAATTAAAATTTTATAAGGAGGTAAACTATTCGAGGCCGTATGAAAAATTAGAGGGTTAATAAAATAATTTCTCTCACCCTATCCTTAATCTGAAAAAAGAGACCACCTTCCTACACGGATGTCCAGCTTACTCTCCTTATTTATTTTTCCTAGAACAATCCGTGGGCAGGCCTCAATGATAAGGGAGAATGTCAGGGGATTATTGGGTCAATCAGTTAACGATGACCCTGACACCTTATGAATTTTTTGTTTATAATAAAGATTTACATCTTAGCTGTTACAAACTTTCTCAAATGTCAGGAAGTCTGCTTAGTTAGTTCAACAAGGGCGAATATGCTGACTTGATAACTGTCATCCAGACTGACAGTACGATCAGAGAAACAATAAAATACGTTTGCTATGTGCATACATAATGAGACTGCTGTCGTCTAGAACCTATCAAATTAACATTAGCGACAATAACATTACAAATTTCCAACTTTAAAAAATAAGAAAACCCGGCAAAGTCTTTTATATTCAATCGGCAAATGCGTCAACCATCGATATAAAAAATAAAGAATGTCATAAATAAAAAACAAAAGACTAGAATGTAGTAATAATACTGTTGTTAAACCAATGAATATTCAAATAGACATGCAGGATAGCAATTCCAGGGTTTTTATTTGTACTATTGACAGGGGAAATTAAAGGAAAATTGATTGACACTTGTGTACTTTCTCGCGGGTTTAGATTTTTTCCAACGCGTTTCGGCTTTACGGCATATTCAGTAAGGAACGGGCAAACTATAAGGATTAGCCTTTTTCAATATCACAGAGAAAATGCGCTCACAGAAGCAATATTACAATTAGCAGTTAGTAACATTCTGAGAGTGGCGCTTATGCCATTATGTATTTGCAGAGTTATGCTATGGGTAAATGAAACATAAGGACAGTAATAAAAAGGATAATATAAACACTGAACTCATAAATTTAAAAGGGGGGGTCTTAAAAGGGGTGGAATCAAGGGTAAAAGGATTAAATTGCTCTCTGGCAAAACCTTTAAGACACGTTTTCTCTATCTATGAAACTGAGGTGCATCATGAATGTTTGTAGAGTTCTGCAGACTGTCAGGCCAAGAAGGTTAAACAATCCCTATGTTTCGTACAGAACTATTTCAAACAATAAGATAAGTTTACCGCAAGCTTGAACTGTTGGAATAAAATTTAATCCTTGCCAATTACCTTGGTTTGCATATCTTCGCTGACAGGTCAATAGAAAGACCAAGATGATCGTCAAGGATTATATTGAGGAGGAGGAAATCTCACCATTAAAAAGTACGTAACTGCTTCAACACTTAAGACGCTCAATTAGACTACCTCTTCTAAAATATCCAATAATTTTCGAAAGTAACAAACTGATTGTTCCTAAAAATCACCTAGGAAAAAAAGAGCCCAAACTCAGTCTTCAAACCTGGCATCCATATGATTGAATTCCGTTCACAAGAATTGCTCAAACAGGAACGAAAAAATGTACTCTCTTATATTCCATGAAAGCATCACGCTCATATCTTTTTAGTTACAAGCTGGACTGCGAGTAATACAATGACTGGGAAAAGAATAAGGCGAATCAAAGGTATACCAGTACATAAACTTCATGTCTATCGCCCTGGTCCGATAAAATTAAGCATACCTCGGATGCTACCTGGCATAGCCTCTACGTCACGTCTTCTTTCTCTAAGTAACAAGTGAACCATCAATGCAGAACTATGCAGACAGATAGGCAGCAGCTTAAAAATCATTATTCTTATTTATTTTTAGCTTGAGAAGATGGAAAAAACAAAGTCACTAGCGTGACCGTCTGGGCATGACAAGAAAATAAAAAGGTGTAGCAGAACCACAATCAAGCACACCGCGGAGTGTACTAGAAAACAAATAGGTGGAGGGGAAAAACTCTGACGCTAAAAACAAATACTAGGCTTAAAACAACCCTTGTTGATCATCTTAGTTTGTCTATCTTCACCGTTTTGCTCTGCTAGATGCATTTCGTCATATCGCCGTCTTCAGTGCGTCGAAATTCTTCTGACAGACGATCCAGCGAAGATAAATAGACCAAGATGATCGGTAAGGCACAAATTACAGGTTCTTTACCCCTCAGACTGCAGCAGGAAATCTAACAGTCTAAAAGTACATATTTACTTCAAACAAAAAAACGTTTACTTGAGCTTAATTTTCACTGCCTCTTCTAAAGTACGCACTAACTTCCGGAGGAACAAACTGATGGACCCGAAAAGATTCTGAACTGCGGGGCAGCGTATTTTCGTTTCAAGTTCAAGCCCAGCTGCAAGGGTAAGGACTCGCAGTGGCTGAGTGGTGAGACCCCTGGCAGGTACCTAGAGAACAGGCTGTGTTTCATTCGTGGCCGTGGACCGTAGTACTTGCGTATGACCACCGAAATACCTCCCGACCTCGTGGGAATCGGATGAATCGGATTGCCGAGAGCGTATAGCCAGCGAGGAGCTATGACTACGCTGACGGCGTCCCTCGAATGCGTGAGGAATGGTGGACGGTAGCGGGTACTTGTCGGTGACGGCTGTCTGGGCTGCCTTTATCGTAGGCATGGACTCCTCTAGGGGGTGGTTAGAGATTCCACTAAAATCGAAACCGCGGCCGGAGCGCATCCGGAGGTTTCGACGCTAGCGGAGCCCCTACACCCAGGGAGATAGAGTTGTCTCTATTTAGTGAGTGCGTGGGAGGAGACTTGGCCGATGCATTTCGACCACTTTTTGGGTATCCTTTACGCGCGGCACTGGTTAAGTGCACAACGTTATCCCACCTCCTCGGAAGGGGCAACCGGGATAAGTCAGCATGTCTGTCGATTAATTTGTGGATTTGAGGGCTTTTACACCGAACCTCACGGAAGAAGCAGATTTTCCGTGCGCGGAGGTGAGTCTCGCTCCTAACTTGAGAAGCTAAACTTGTGATAAGGCCTGACTGGTGCGCACGCTAAAGAACCTCAATGTTAAAAGACTTTGCGACCCCAGTGGCCCCGAAAAAGAAACCTACCAGTTTTCTAACCTGGGGTCCATTTAATTGACAAGAACTGCTCAGGCAGAACTTTATCTTCGTACATTTTCAGCTCCAAGGTGTACTGGAAGTGACAATCTGCAATGATGCGGAAAACGAAAGTAGGTAAGCCGACCAATTGGTATAAAGCACTGCTGCATTCATGCGCTCTCCGAATAGAACTAAAACCAAGCATGCCTTATAAGCCCTTATATGCTTAAGGAATGACTGAAACAAATGGCTAGAGAAAAAAGATAATCGCAAATGAACATAGTTATTGCTCAAATTAGCTCTTCAACATGCAGAAATTTCGATGGAATTTAAATGGCCGTTGTCTCCTAAATTGCCATCTTAAAACCATGAGTATGCTGAAGAATTTGCTTAATTAACAAGAAAAAGCATCTTTAGAAAGGCAATAAAAGTACCAATGTAATTTTTGAAGCGGTACGTAGAAAAGTGCCCAAATTTCTTAGGGGAGAGCGCTTTCTTTGGATTGGTAGGATTAAATTCTACAGCAGGAAGATAGTAAATTCGTACACTCAATCGTCGGGTAGAAACATAACCGGTGCGTGCTTTGATAACGGTTGTGAACGGAAGACGTGCGTGTTCATCTCGAGGTCAATGGAACAAACAAGAAGACAGCAATCATATTAACTGCCGACCCTACAATCACATGTGACCGGCTCTTGCGACTGTTTATTCTTTCTTAATGGAATCGCCTGAAGAAAAGGCGTAATGTAATAAACGCCGCCTGGGAATTCTGAACGAGTGATACCTGTCTTCTTGTTCGCTTTTTTTATCCTTCACCCTTAGCTGAGGAATGCCCTTTATTGGAAACTGTCTCGTAACCTACTGTAACCCTATTTCGGCTCTGGCCACCTTAAAACCAAACTCTTTCCTCCGGGGAAAATCTAATACGCCCAGCTATTTTCCAAATTAAATTAGATAAGGGGTCTCATCAATTTGCCTGAAAATAGGATTTGACGTGATAGCAAAGAAAACGGTGATAACGATTTTTATATTTTAAAAAAATTATGTAAGATTAGCAAACTTTCCTTTTCAAATTTTAATCTTCGTATTATTTTCAACATTTCAATTTAATAAAAATGATAGGGAATTAATGATAAAACAGAAACAGAGGCATTGCGATTCACAAAATCTTTCTACCAACATTTTATTATTGTGATGTGTAAATGTTCAATGCATTTAACAATTTCAGGTAATTATTCTTTTTATGTAAGGTCTTGGTCGAGATAAAAAGTTAGTGTCACGAGCGGGATTCGAAACCACGACCTTCAGCTCAATACACCACTGCTCTACCACTTGAGCTATCATGAGATTGGTGAGCCGAAAGGCGTGGGTTCGAATCCAGCTCATGACACTAACTTTTTCATCTCAACCAAGCCCTTACATAAAAAGAATAACTAATTGAAATAATTAAATTGGTCAATTAGACCACTAAACATAAATGTATTTAACAATATGGCTCAACACCTTAAAAGAGCAAAACAAACCACGGGAAGACTAGATCACATTAACTAAAAGATCTAAACCAGTAGAAGCCACTGATTACCTCTTATGGAAGGCACACAAAAATTAAAAAACAGGAAAATTACCCAATATTTCTGAATGAAAATATGAGGACGGTACACAAACAAAAGATAGCAGAGAAAAAAATCAACGTTTTCGTCAGTCAATTTGTAATAATTTTCAAACAAATAGAAAACATTAGTAGCAGGGTTTAAGAAATAACGACAATTTTGGAAGAAGAAAATATAAAGCTTACAAAAAAATAGCGCAAGAAATCGATAACAGACCTGTTAAAAAAACTCCAGGATATGACATTATCATTGAAAAAATATATACGAATGTGATCTAAAAAGGGGTTAATTAAACTAAACTGTCTATTTAATGTTGCAATCAGAATAAAATATGTAGCCAATATCTGGAAGTTTCCAGAAATCTTCACGAATCGGGAAAAAGCCAAACCAGGCCAAATCTTATCAATCCCATATTGCTACTATCGACAATCTCTAAGCGTTTCGAAAATGATAAAATCCATCGTAGAAGAAAAAGAAAACTATTCAAGATCATTAATAGATTCTAATCAAAAATTCAATAATAGACTAAATTCATCGAGTAATAAAAAAACTTCCTTGATTTCGACAAGGTCTGCCATGAAGGACTTATAAACTAGAAGGGATGCTACCAAAGCAATATGTAGATATTATAACTTCCAACTTAACCCACAGACATTTACAGTCACAAGAAGATCAATGCTGAGAGCTAAGAAAAATATTTATTATTCCGAGAATACCCCACGGGAGCACACATGTTACAATATTTTACTTCCAAAATAGGAGCGATTGATTGTTAGCGTCAAAATTGCGGTAAATCGCTAGGGCTGAGTATCAACCTTCTTCCAAAAAATTTGTCAAAAAGTTTGGAGAATTAAACTCAATGAGCTCAAATTGGCACATTTAAAAATATAAAATTGGCCCATATTCCGACGATCACCATTGATTAAGTTCAACTGTGCGGTTGTACTAAACTAAGAATTTTTGGATGGTAAAAACTAATATTAATTTTGTTTCTTTCTAACAAATGTGTTAACCTACTTTGCCAAGTCGTTCGGTCTTTGATATTCGGTATTTGGGAGGCTACCTGGGCACCAATTTCGGTTAAACTTTTTTTCGTAATACTAGGTTAAGAAATATCAAACATTTGTCCGAGCTTTCTTGCCAACGCTCCCAGAAGCCGAGAAAAAAATATTTTAGGTAATGTAAATAATTTTCTAACATTTTTTTTATGTGTAGCAGCATATTAGTTCCAGGTTGTTAATATCAGTCTTTTTGTTTTAAACATTCCTTAAACCCCTTAAATATGAATTGTACAACTCAAAATAAACTTTTTTGGGCAGGATCAGCAAGGGGAATTTTTTCTCCAGTGTTTGGTGTTCCACTTAAAAATTCATAACTTCTATGGCAACCAATGTTCATGGTATTATGACTGTTGTAAAGCTGCATTTCTTCTTTAAATCGAGAAAGTTTAGTTTTTATGTTATTTACGGAAGGCGATATTATGCCATTTCTTTGGCTTGTTGTCTGTAGTGCTTTTAATCACTATAAAAAATTTAAATAATAATCCTTTTATGTTTTAGTGGTCAATTGACCAAGTTACTTCTTTCAATTAATTATTCTTTTTATGTAAGGTCTTTGTTAAGATAAAAATCTCTTCACAAACAGCTCCCCGTGGCCACTTCATAAGACGCTGAGAATCGAATCCTGATTACACGACATTTGAAAATGGAAAAGCGGGAAAGTTCGAACGGTTGTACGTTGAGATGGAGAGTTGGTGCCCGAGAGGATCGAAATCACGATAGCGCAAGTGGTTAGAGTAGCGACGTATTTAGCCGAAGGTCATGGGTTCGAATCTCGCTCGTGACACTGACTTTTTTATGTCAACCTTACATAAAAAAAATAATTAATTGAAATTTAAATAATGTTTTTCCACAATAATCTCAAAACTGTTGATCAGTTTAAAAGAATTAACATAATGGCATAAACTTAGCCTCTGTAAATAAATCAGACTCGAAGGTATGAAATAAACCGTTTGGAAAGTTTCTGATGATTTTTCCCTTAATTTTATTATTCCTAAAACGTACATATTGTTGACATAGGGTCAAAGAGATGAAATGCTGCCTTACAAGCTTTATATGGTGAAAATTTTTTTATCGGACCATCAGTCATCGTAGAAAAAAATTCCCCCGGCGAATCTTGCATAAAAACATATAGTTTGGTAAAAAATGTAAAGGCTTTAAAAAGTGCTTAAAACCAATCCGATTAGTTTTTATTTTGTTAAAAAACTACTTTACTAGAAATTTTACTTGTAGTTTTTAAACTTTTCATATCTGTAATCTCATTTAATACGATCCTGCAAATTATTTTCTTATTCGAGGTAACCTATTCGCAACCCATTTAGAATCCACTTTTACTCTTCATCAAGACATAAATGATGCCCCTCGCGCACAATAGGTAATGCATATCATTAGTATACCACTTCCTCTTCATCACCCTCTCAACCCTTTTCATCCTTCTGAAGTAAAGTACCATATTCACAAATCCCCGAATAGAAAATCCCCTGGCAGGATCTAATTGCCTATTTACACAATGCTAATAACGAAAACACCAAAACAAAATCAGAAAAAAATTGAATTTTAAACGTACTTGTAATATCATTTTCTTTAAACACCGAAAGAATATTTGTAAAATGAAACAGAATACCACTTTTTTAAAAATTACTTTGTAATAAATGCGGGAAGGATGAAATTATTGTAAGATATCCTATTTTCTTTGAGACAACACGTTTTTGTTATTTTGTACAGGTCTGTTGATCGTGAACGTTTGTTCATTTGATATTTAGTCATGTTTCGTTTTTAAAGACAATGGACATTTAGGTTTTTCGAATGAACTTAATAAGACATTCCTCCTGGCAACGTTTGCATTCCGTATTACATTTATTAAACAAACATCCCTCCCTTTTTTCTCCTCTTGGAATTCCAATTATGCTTTGGAAAATGCTCGACGAGTTGCATTTTTTGTTTCAATCATATCAGAATATAAAAAAAGATTTTATTTAACATATGATTTTAGCGTCATAGTGGGCATTCGGTAAAAACAGTTCTATTATATCTTCTTAAAAAAACACTGAAATTCCAACAGTCGGTTTAATAATCTTCAATAACTCAATCTAGTTTATGAAATACATTAACGTTGACAGAACATTTGAAAACCGTACTGGAATCCTGATATTTCTGGAAGAACCAAAGTCATTAATTTAAAAGGAATGAATAAACAAGAAACCCTGAAGGGATCTGGGTTAAAATAGCTAAATTTCTCCCTAACTCCCGGGACTATTCCATCAATCGTCATTAAAGTTGAACTCAGCCTCCTAAAAGTGAATTAAAGGTGCTTAGATAATCCATTCATTTAGCTTCTAGTTATGTGCTTAACGTATCTCCAATGATAGAAGCAAAAACACTCAAGGAGAACCCCAAAAAATCTTTAGGATTCTGTAAATTCTGAGGCTTCATCGCTAAAGAAGCACTCGCGCTTCAGAGAGAAAAGCAGAAGAAGGCGCATAAACCATTGAAACATAATTTCAGAAAATTAAAGCTGAGACAGAAAATTGGCCGCTTTGTCAAAGTAGAAGACATAAGAACACGTATTAGGTTATTGTGAAGCCTTAGGGTACAATAAAACAGCTTTCCTACTATTTTAACTATAAAACCATATCCCCACTCAAATCTATGCTGTCTCTGTAACATGCCGGCAGAAGATTTTCATTCAGTCGCTGAATGATTGACTTTGGCTGAATTTAGATCACCACGTTTGATAGTACATCCTTGCTGTTAAGAAATTTGTTTCAATTCTTTTTTAATGTTAATTGAATAAGTGCGTATAAGTACCACTTTTGTACTAATAACATCCTTGTTTGTACTACCCTCTTTTGCAGAATACTTGTCTATCGAATATTCCGGTCGTACGTGGCATAAATGTAAGATGGGTGATATATGACCTACAAAATTTCTACAGGTTTGCTTAAAATCGATTGTTGCTTGGCGCATAATCCAAATTTATATGCAAAGACCAAAGCATGCCTATTGAACATAATAAATAATAAGAACAAAAAAATTAAGTTGTTGAAAAAGAAGAAAAACGTTTTCCACAATAAGCTCTCCTGGGCTTACAGAACAGCTCTAGTGGTTCATAATTCAATTAGCAAAGTAATAATTGCAATTATTTATATCTTATATTGTAGCTCTTTGTATATTTATATTATAAAATATATATTTGTTTGTTCATGGTGCGGTCTGCCGTGGTCGGTAAATGCATGTATATCTTGGTTAATCTTCTAATTACTCATGTTTAATTCATTACTCAAAAAGTGACAATTAATATTTACAATCTGGATTCAGGCGCAGACGGTTTCTTGAGCCATTGCTAATATTGTATTAGGGTAAAATCACACAATTACATCGGATAAATTATAGTTGTATGTGTGTACAATATTAGCGAATTTTATGTAAATTGAACATGTGATATTACCATGTTTATTATTAAGAGAAAAAGGCTTGGAATTAATTAACTTATTAGATCGACGTCTCAGTGAACAGGGTGACATTTAAAAATCCAGAAACTCCGGTTTTAACGGTCAGAACATTTCGCCAGGACAAACACACAGAGAAATGACTAAACCAACCACTGAACTATCTATCTATCTCTATCTTTCTCTTTCTCCTGGTACTATTTTTCTTTATGATTTTCTTTTTTCTCACTCTCTATATCTCACTCACCAAGGACCCTGGAATTTATATGGACTTAGTAATGATTTTTGCATTTATAAGTTCATTAACCTTTTGAAAAATCTTTAAATTCCATACCTCATGAATAATGACACGTTTCGTACCTGACAGGAAATTGCGGGTGATTCAATTAATATTTAATTGAAATCGATTAGCCGATTTTTTTGTCAGCTTTTTTGTCAGATTTTTAAAGAATTAATACATGTCGCTCATGTATTAATTCAATCAATATACTTTTCTCTCTTGTGAAAATAATAAAATTTTCGGCCTTTATTGTTGCCATTCTTTGGCTTAATCTCTTCTATACCTTAATCCCCCTGTCCGAGGTGAACAAACACTCGTGGCGCATCGTCAACAAAAAGGGGATCGAGGGTTAATTCAACCCTCCCCGTCGTGTCAATACTTCAATTCAATCACTGCAGATGTTTACTTCTAGTCATTCAACCCAAGGAGTGGTTGAAAAAATCTGGTCGGTGCGGTTTTATACAAACCGCGTTTCACGAGGTATCGGGTGTGGGGTGTAGACTCGACCGGTTTCGACGTTATCATCCCACCCCGGGATTTCAGTCTCGTTTAATCCACTCCTTGGATTTAATCCTTTCAGCGGGGTTTAACCGGCGTCGCCTTGTTGCTTCGCTAATGCAACAAACACGTGTAATGGATATCGACGCTACATTGGCAAACAGACGTGCTTCGTTCCATACTTCTTTTTTAACTTTAAAGGAAGGAATGTACAAAGCACACATCTTGTTTAAACTCTTCAGCCCTTTTGAATGGAAACTTTTTTATTATCCGACATCCAAAACTATCACGGCCAGTTTCCGCCTCAGTTGAAAATTTTTTATTGTTCTATTACCACTGTCTTATTGTATTCATATGTCTAATGCGCACGCTATTTCAAAGCAGTATAAATATAAATTTTATAGCCTTGGTCGAAATATTGAGGCACATTTAGACTTTCCCTTGTTTCCTTTGCCAGGTATAATTAATTCTTCGTTTGGGTTTTTTGTATATTAAAATAAATAAACTTTGAATAGTCTATTACTCAATCTGATTAACTAAGATTAGAATTTTTTTAGGTGAATTCATATAACAAGCAAACATGAGTATTAACTTTCTGGGTTATTTAATAAGCATTCTCCTGTTCCTGGATGATTTTTAAAGAAGGAACAAACACGTTTGTCATCATTTACACCTTATGATCGACTTTAATAAAATTTCTTTCAATTACTTTTAATCTTTTTATGTAAGTTTTAAAGTTGAAATGAAAAAATTAGTGTCACGAGCGGGATTCGAACCCACGACCTTCGGTTAAATCCGCCGCTGCTCTACCACTTGAGCTATCGTGACTTCGATCCACTCGGACACCAACTCCCCATCTCAACCTACATTCGAATTTTCCATCTTTTTGCCATTTTTCACGTCACGATACTCAAGTGGTTAGAGCAGCGGCGTATTTAGCCGAAGGCCGTGGGTTCGAATTCCGCTCGTGACACTATCTTTTTCATTTCAACCAAAACCTTACGTAAAAAGATTAAGTAATTGAAACAAGTAATTTGATCAATAGACCACTAAATATAATGGCACATTAAAGCCAATTTCAGCCAAGGCCCATTTAAGACCGTTCAAGTCCTAAACCAAGTCAATTATAAATAAAATTCTACTTAAAAAAAAATCTTGAAATATTGAGTTGAGGTTTTTTTTTAAATCTCAGTTATGTACCTGTAAAATTAGTTTTGGCAATTATCTTCATCGGTTGGTCTGTGCGTTTACTCATGTGTCTGTCCTTTTTCCTTTTTAAAGATTTCAATGTTTCTCGATCGAGATACTTGTTCACCACATATCATACTTCATTATATCTGGTATTTCCATGAGCTCTGGTACAACCTTTACTCGTTACTTATACCAAGATGATCACTTTGAACAATGACTATTTCCAGTAATTATCTACATTAATAATTTATGCAATAAATATTTATATTTAAAGATTTGTTTTATATTTGGCAATTTGCAAAAATGAATAATTTTCGGCCCTCTGGTCTGACTTTTTGGCACGTTTTGTCTGTACGATGAGTTTTAGTATTGTGCCATATTCAGGGATCCGTCTGTACTCGTGACCGTAGACTTATTGTTGTCTCTAATCTAAGCCGGCCAAGTCTAGAATAGACAGGAAAAAAAATCGGAGAAGATTAAGGTACAGGTACAAATAGAGTAGTTTGATCATTGGGGTGCTTCGATCTGTCAGAAATGTTTCAGAATTCATTGATTTGTTTGGACCGTACCCCGTGTTTATGCTCTTTTTGTAGAATCCCACGGTGCATTGTTTTAATTAATAACTATTGTCTGAGGGTTATTTTGTTGATAAGTTCAAAAATGGTTGGAAAGTGTGTATTCTTAGCCAACTTTTAATAGGAGGAAAAATAAACCCTCATATCGATAATCATTACACTATTCATGCAGAAAGAGAACTCCACAAAGGAACAGGTTAAAAATCAAAGTTGGTAACCTACTTCACATCTTATTTGACTGAGTACCTCTCAACTACCGGGTCTACCAATGTTGTTGGTTCAATTTTTGAACAAGGTTTGATCTCATTTGTAGGCTGGTTCAGACGCATTAACCACTTCGCGAGCTGACATAACAGCGAGAATGAGTAATAGGACTTCTGCCGTAATTAGTGGAAGGGGAGAGGAAACATAGGTTTCGCATGAATAGTGAAACCCTAGTCGGGCTCAAGGATTAAGAGGAATTAGCCAAGCCAACCCCAGAGCAGCGGTTGATGTTTGCCAACTGTAACCATTTAGCAAATTGGCGATGAAAAGATAAACAGAGCGGTCTCGACTGGACAAGAGCTGTTCACGAATAATTCAATCAGGATGGATCCTAGCTGGCTGGAGGCATCGCCTCTTCATCAAACGCCGGCTACAATTCCAAACAGCTCCAACTCACTTTTCCAAACCGTTCCTATTAAAATAATTAAATTGTTTATGTGATTATTTTCTTAATAAAATTATGGATGTTGAAAACTGAAATGAGCAATTTTCTTGGTATAATTCAAGGCTCGAAAGTTTTACACATAAATATGGCAAAATGACAATAAAAAATTGTATATTACAATATCAGTTCAATATAAATCTTTTTCCTTTTTTCACTGAAACTTTATCCTTCTTCCACACGTTCAGAATGGCTGGGATCAGTAGTTAATCCCAAATCACTGTCAACTTTTTCATATTCTTGTTTAATTTTCCCCACAATTTAAGACGAAATCACAAACTTGAGTAAAACACAATGTAATATTAAGACACGGATAAAACGAGAGGAATGTAAGATGAAACGAAGGATTTCAATTACAGCTTTAATTTTAAACAGTTCTAGGACGAAAAGGAAAAACGGAGTCGTTGGGAAATAATTCAAGGGCCGAAAATTGAACTTTGAAACATTAAAAGGAGAACTATATTCGTATAATCCCTGATGAATGGCAGACGGATTCACATTCGTTTGGCCAAAATGAAATCCAGGACCAATGGGGATAATTAGTCGGTCGATTCTCCCATCCCAAGGGGCGTCTTTCGTTAAACGGTGAGAGTCAATTCTCGTCTATCTTGGTTCGTTAAAAAATTACTTTGAAAACGTATTCGACTATTAAGATTTATTTTTCGCGTCTGTTACTCAGCAGAAACACACAGATTAGCACCATTCAGCGGTTCATTACTATGCAAATGTATTTAATGTGAACAATACCCGTTCTCTTGTCATGGACGTGAATAGATTTTCGTGTGTCTAACCTTTGAAAGCAAATTGGTTCATTCATTTAAGACGCAACTTTGGAAACGACGTACAACGCACTACGGCAAAGTGAACAAATTAGAAAGACGCATGTTTAAACCTTCCAAGCTAACCAAATTTGTCCTTCATTTTCTTCAAATTCTACAAAGAGGGTCATCTACTCACAACTTTTAGAATATCCCCATAATTCATGATCAACTCGGTATATTTATAACATACTTCAAAATGCAAATATTACTTTTAGAAATAACAAACCATCTCGGTTTCATGGAATGGATGTTAAAAACAGTGAAAATACTTTTCCCTTAAAAGTTCCTCGGAAGATTTTACAACAGGAAAAACTGCTTGCTTCGAGCATGAAACTGCTCCGAGTTACCCACAATTTGAAACTTAATTAAAATGTCAGGAAGAAAAATATAAAAGAAAGTTGCCTTTTGTCTTTCGCAGCATCCAACTTTGACAAATTAAACGTCACATTCCTCCACGACGTTTCCGCTATCAAACTGTTCTCGCTTTAAATCCTTTTTTCAGGTGCCGGCTTAATTAGGAGGCGTACTCGGCCAATGTTCATGAACTCATAAATTTCAATGGCTACAGCTGTCAAACTATCAAAATAGGAGAATAATTGGTTATTATAAACTCTTTCTTTCTCTCTCACTCACTCACTTTTTTCTCCCTCCCTCCCTCACTCACTCTCTCTCTTTCTCTCTCTCTCTCTCACACACACACTCTCTCTCTCTCTCACACACACACTCTCTCTCTCTTTCTCTTTCAAGCGCGTGCTACATCCTGCTTTATTTCGAGAGGTTTTGCCAATACTAACTTGTAATGACAGCTCATTATGATATAGAATAGTTTAATGGTTAACTACAGGCAAATTATATGAGAATTGTTTAATAAAGAACAATGGTTTTGAACAGTCCTGACGTTTCCAAAATGGTTGGATGACTGGAAAATAATACCACATAATGGATTGAATAGAGATTTGTTTTCCCAACCTATCAGAAAGAAATAGCGGTTTAAACAACTATAAGTAACCAGTCTTTTCTATCTTTCAGGAGGAATAAGGATTTGGTTATACCGTGTTATGAATTATAAAGTTTTATTATTTTATTAGTACAGTAGGTACAAAGGCAGTTGTATCCCTGACAAATCGCAAGACAATTGAGCTATACCATATTTTGGTTTAGTAGTAGTTTCATTGTGCCACATTCTCAAAAAATAATCCACGAAAATTGGTTTACATCAGATAATGGTATTTAAATTATTGCGTAGAATTCTACTTGATAGGAGAATTATATCACATAATGGTATAGAATGAGATTAGTATCGACCTACGAGAATGAAGTGTTTCAGAAGGCATCGTAAGATATTCCATTGTCTGAGTTAGCAGTATAGAGTTAGGTTTTCTTACTGTCAGAGTGTATAATTTATGGAAGTGGTTATACCACACAATGGTCTAGGTATACCTCTACTCATATCTACCTGTCAGGAGACAGACAAATTAGTTATGGCATGTTATGGATTACCAGATGTTTCATTGTTTCGTACATGTCAAAATATATCCAAATAGGTATATACTACATAAAGGTAGAGTACTGTTTGTACTGTTTTCTATCTGGCTGGATCAATAGAAAACGGTTTATGCCACGTAAAGCTTTAGAAGGCAGCCTGTCGTTTTCAAGTTGTGAAAAGGTATGAACATTGTTTTAACCACATTCGGCCGGTTTTCTTCCTCTGATGATGTATTATGGATGTTGTTCATGCCACAAAATTATTAGATATAACTATGTTTTTGTCTGTAATTTTCAACTCGTGGAGAGGTATGAGCATTAGTTTAACCATAGTTTTGAGGTAGGTTTTCTTCCTGTGAGCAGGTTTAATTTGTGAAAGTGGGCTATACCACATAATGGTTTAGATGAGGTTTCTTTTCTACATGCCTGTAGACATAATAACTAACATCACATGTTATGGATTACTAGAAGGTTTATTGTGTCATACTGTAGTAATATATTATAATTGGGTTATACAACATAATGGTATTGAAAAATGTTCATATAGTTTGCTATCTGACTGGATGAATATAAATGTTTATAAGGCAATCTGTTATTTTCAACTTGTCAGAAGGACCAAGGAAAAATACCACATACACAGACCTGTCAAGTAGCATGAAAATTAGAATATACCATATGTACCATATTGTGGGTTAGTTCTAATTCTATTTAGTTCTACTTTTTCTAAAATTGTTTATACCAATTTTGGACTGTTACGCATATATGAATCAGAACTGGGCGTGGTGGTTTAGCAGCAATTATGTTCTTCCTGGAAATATATGAAATGGATTGGTCTATTACGGTATGGTCGTAGTTCATAGTGGCCTACCTTTCAGAAGTATGTAAGGTATATAGACGGGTTTGAACAGCTCTATTGTTATCTTACTGTGGCATCGTAATTGTTTCATAAAACGAACAATTAACAATCCATCGTCCGGCCAAAATTCCATTCTGGAGGCAAAACCGAGTATTTTTTGCTTGTTTGTGGTTTAAAGATTTAAACTTTATATGTTACTATCCGATTGTTTTTAAATCTTACCTAACAAAATTTAATCCCAAAACTATTTCATTATTTCTTTAAACTTGAAGCCAATTTCTAACGATAATCATATTAATCTAATATTTAGCTAGTAAGACATGTTCATTATGAGCAGTATAAAGCTTTCGTGTCATTATTTATTAACTGCTTGTTTATTCCCGGACATTTAGCTCTTTTAAATTAATGTCCTTCCAATTTTCCTTTTGGTAGAATCTCTACTCATCTTTCACGAAAACACTGTTCCAACTGGAGCAAAGAGACTACTAAATTCGCCTATAATATGCACTACGTTTAATTAGTCATTTAGCCAGGGCAGTGTGCTTCTCCAAGCACTTATTAGCAGTTGTAATAAAACGTACTTTTCATCTCTTCGCTACTAAAAATTGACTTTAATAAGGATGTAAAATATTAACCACTTTTTTATATCTCTGACCATTTTATGTTATTATTATTTTTTTTTTTTTACTAGAGAGCTTAACATCCATCCACCCGAATTGTCGTGGAAGTTGGGTCAAACCGATTTACAGTTCTTTTATCACGTAATTATCAATAAAAAATCATGCACTACGCTAAGATTCAAACCAAGAAATGCAGCATAGCAAATACGCGTCGGCTATTTTAACCACTCAAACACTGAAGTCCACTACAAATATATCCTCCTAGAGTAGTATTTTTTAAAAATTCTATTATATCGAGAAGAAAACAGTAAAGAGTTTATTGTTTGTATATAACTTGAATTCATGTTAAGAAGTTAGCAATTCTCCAGATATTGTGACATGCTTATCGAATGTTCAAACACACGTACACATTGGTAAACACACAGACCAACCACAAGACAACGAAAAGCTAAATCCTGTCTGATAGACCAAAACGACTCGATCTGCAAACAACCTTTCGAGAATGACTACCCTACCGTAAATTCACCATAGAAAATTATGATTATTTGGAGATCGTAAGATGCGTCTGGTGTGACGTAGGTTTAGAAAAACGTTTTCTTACCGAACGTTTCGATCTTTATTGATATCATCTTCAGGGCTCAAAGTGTTTGTTTTTTGCGCAGATGTATCATTATTGCTTGTCGTGTTGAGAATGAACGACACACAGTAATGACCCACCTACACAGAAAACGAACAGTTTATGCCCTGAAGATGATCTCAATAAAAATCGAAACGTTGGTACGATAAATTTTTTTCTACACCAACGTCACACCAGACCGCAACTCACGATCTCCAAATAATCATTAATTAATGGCCACTAAACATCACACATTTCTACAATAGAAAATTACACATGGTGTTTTTACGCCCTCATGATTGGCTACCTGTTCTTATGAGGATTTTTTGCCAATGGAAACTCGTCTAGGATTTTCTATGCACAAACATTAATAGCATTTATTTTAGCTTGAAAAACCAAGGTGTACTTATAACAGCAATAAAATTAATATCATGTGAGTTCAATTGCTGATAATTCGATTTGTATGTTCATTACCCAGAATTTCAAAGCGCCCTGGCATCCATCTAGTAATTGTTATAGTTTAGTTTTAGTTTAATTAAAGATTTTTTGTAAACGCCCTGAAGGAGAGTAAAAAAGAGAATATTAGTATTGAGATTATAACGAGATTCCTTCTCCATGCCTGCTGGTCTTTTAAGATTTTCAAAGGCCCAATTATCAATAGCATTAATTTCAGCTTGAAAACCCTAAGTGTGCTTCCCAAACTAGTTTGAATGCTCATAATTTGGTCTTACCCAACAAAATTCCTAACCCGGGACCCTTACTGGGTTTGGATTCATATGTATACCATATAATAAAGTCTGTCAGATCAAAACAGAAAGGATACGCAAACTAACACTTTCGGAAATGACCAACGTACCATAATACACATATCTCTCAAATTTATTATTAAATCTTTGCATTTGTTAACTTTTCACATTATTAATCAAAGTTTCAAAATCAAGTTTTGAAGAGGGTGTATTCCTCAAATTCTCTAACGAAGAAACTAAGTGCTTTGTTTACAATTGGCCTTATCGCTGATGATTTTTTAATGGAAAACTATGCCCTTTCCGCAGTTCTAATATATGGGACGTTATATATAAGCAAAGAAGTTGAAGAATTATAATAATCGTTCAATAGAATTGAAGAACTGACAGATTAAATAAATATAAATGCAATCATTTACAAGATTTACAAGTCTTATTTTAAGTGTTATTTGGAATGCCCGAAATATTTAGTCTTCATCTATTTATCGGAATCTATATGAGCTTCTTGGTTAATTATTTTCAATGGATGCCAGTTTAATATCATTTCTAAAGCTTATCATTTCAAAAGCTAAAGGTTGTTGCCATTGTCCCTGTTTAGCATAGTTTGCGCGCTACCTAATATTTAGTTACCTTGTTTTTCCTGAGCTTAGATACCAGATGCAAGTATATCGTAAGAGCCATTTTGGTCAGTCACCCGTTAAAAGGGACACTGATAAGAGCACGGACCACCCAAAACTCGACTGACAGACCAAAAAAGCAAGGATATACAAACCAAAACTATCGAAAATGACTGAAGACTAGAATTTTTCCATAGGCTATAAATGTAGTAATAGATTTTTATATTTGTTGCCTTTTTAAAGTATTAACTTAAAATTCCAAAATCTACGGAGGTTTCAGCAACTCCACGAAGGAACAAAAAAAAAAGTTTTCTTTTCAACTGGCCACATCCCTGATCATTTCAATAGAAAACTATGCCCTTTCTGCAGTTCTAATAATTGGAAATGATGGGGGTTCATAACATAACATTTCCCAATTTTATAAACTATTCCGAAAATAGTTGATTTATGATGGTGAAATGTCAAAACACAATATTGCACATTTTGACAAAATTGAGGGCTAAAGGAGTTAGATATCTATGACCGTTCGATATAATTGAAGACCTGATCAATTCAATAATAATAAAATAACAGTAAAAGTAATTCCTGCCATGCAGAGAGTTAACGTTTAACCTGTTGGATGTTATGGACGATGGGTTTACACCACTTTATAATGTCTTTTAAATATTTATTACTGATTAAAATTCCAAGGGCTGTGCTGGGAATTGAACCCTGACTAGCATGACAAATGCAAGTTCAATGTAATTTATTGTTTAATATAATTTCAAATAATGCTTTGTTAGCTCATTTTGTTCTACGAGGGTTCGCAACTACAAAGATCATAACAATTTCAGGGATCCAGGCATTAAAAAAATAAATGGGTGCTGAGATTCCAACAGTCTTATGAGTCGACGTGTCAAGGCGCAAACCGTTCCGGCCACCGTTAGCATAATTATTATGTTAACTATATTTATATATTATTTATGTAAGGTATTGATTGAGATAAAAAAAGTCAGTGTCACGAGAGGGATTCGAACCTACAACCTTCCGCTAAATACGCCGCTGCTCTACCACTTGAGCTATCGTGACTACGATCCACTTGGACTCCAACTTCCCATCTCAACCTACCTTTCGAATTTTCCCTCCTTTTTGCCATTTTTCAAATGTCGTGTAATCAGTGGATCTAAGTCACGATAGCTCAAGTGGTAGAGCAGCGGCGTATTTAGCCGAAGGTCGTGGGTTCGAATCCCGCTTATGACACTAGCTTCTTTATTTCAAGCAATACATTACATATAGATTAATTAATTGAAAGAAGTTATTTGGTCAATCGGACCACGAAATATAATGGATTATTAATCATAAATCGTGAAATGCGGTCTGGTGGCACTCTCAACACGACACGCAAGAATGGCACAATTACACAGAAGACAAACACTTTGAGACCTGAAGATGATCTCAATAAAGATCGAAACGTTGTACCAGACCGCATCTCACGATTTCTAAATAATTATCGATTAACGGTCACTAATCACCACACATAATGGATTATGTTTTTCTCTTTACAAAAGCCATTTTTCAAATCCCAATTTTTCTAATAAATAAATGATGTATGACAATTTTTTTGCACATTTTGTTGATGTGTTGCATAAATTTTTTTTGTAAATATTAGCTTTTTCCTAATTCGTACAACAATGATTTACTATGTTTTACAATTATACAAAGCCGGATTTACATTTATAAATTATGCAAAATGTCTGTTTGCTCTTCTCTATGACGGGGTACTCATACACCTGGATATTTTGTCCTCTAACGTGAGCCGCTAATAGAAATTTAACAAGGCCAGAAACGACTTTTATTGGATAAACAACCATTTTAAATGTAAATCGTAAACCTGCAATATAGGATTTTTTTTATTGTGTATAACTCTTTTCCCTCCAAATTGTTTCCATTTATATTTAACGAGGAAAAGCAATTTACATCTCTTAATCAACGCCGAGTCAATTTTTCACTAATTGCCCCATTTTATATTTCGCATGTAGATCTCGCTATTCAATATTTGAAACGGGCCGGTTTTAAAAAATGAACTTATTCAATCAATATTTAAATCAAATCGATGACAATTGAATATTTCTATTTTTTTTTGTTAACTTTCAAGATTTTTACAAAATATATTTTAGTCTTAAATATTTTTATATGTTATTGTTGGCTGGTGAAAGGACTACCTGTTTGATGTGTAGATGAAAATAAAATACTGAAAATACCAACGAAGTTACAAGAGACGTAAAATATACTTGGACCTTTGAGGAAACTTTCTCCATAAGAAGATGAAAGGACACTCAAGAGTATCATCCCATATTACTCACTGCAAACTAATATGTACTAAAATAAATTTTACCAATGAGCAAACCTATATAAATCAGTAAAATTTTCGTCATAAACTATGTGCAATTAGGAAAAGGAACAGAGGCTTAAAGTTCTATAGTTTATAATACAATAAATCGAAATGGATCATTTAATACCGAAAACGATTCGCAAAAGGGCCCAAACCGGTAACGGCTCATTTAACAATTTTCTATTCTCAATCTACCGGATTGTATTAGGATTATTTGACAAGCCCTTGAGAAATTATGTTCAAAAACTAATCTGAGAATTGAACCAGTCCGTGACAAATGACTACTATCGTGCTCAAGGCGAAAAAGACTGTCTTTCAATAAACCGGAAATTAATTAACTGCCTAGCCTTTCGACTCCGTGGGGGACAATACTCTTTAATTATTCGACTTTAATTAAACCACTAGCAACTCGTCGGAATAGGGAGAGCTGATAACTAGTGATTTAATTTTCTGCTACATTCTGTCGTGTCTGTATTTTATCGTACCTGCTTATAAAAGGGCTGGAGAGAAATAGACACTTGAAGATTTGAAAAAATAGAAAGTAGTAAATCATATCTCTGCTGTCTGATGCTTCTGTGCATAGCACATAAAGTAATGATATTTTTGTCATACAGGACGTCTTTACGCACAAACTACTCATTAACTCGTTTCTCGTCCACTTTGCCTCTTTACTATGCTTTTTTCAAATGATTCTTTAGTGAAAATCCTAAAAGAAAATTTTAGTAACAATGCTGAATTACGGCCCAGAACCGCTGTTGTGAAAATGACTGCCTGCGATGTATATTCAAGAAAAGATTCTAAGTCGGGATAATGACGATGCCCAAACGATCAAGACTTCAATATGTCTTTCATTAATGACATACAGTCATCAAATTAACCTCAAAAGGTCTTGAATTGTTGACTATTTATTTGTTTATAGAAAAAAGTAATGTTCTAATTACCATGTGAAACGTGCTTACCTTCAATTATCAGATAGGCTGTCTGGTTGACCAAGTTGTGCATGATAGGGGCGAAGACCTGGAAGTTAAGAGTGTGGAGGGAATTGTTGCGCACGTTGAGAAATCTGAGAGAGGTCGTGTCTTCGAATAATCCAGGTGGCAGGGTCCTCAGGTTGTTTCGGGCCAAGTAAACTTTGCCAAGAAACTGAAGGTCTATTAGTGCACCCGGGTCTAGAGCTTCGATCGAGTTCCTTTCGAGCAGAAGTTCTTCAAGGGCTGTCATTTCTCCGAAGGTACCTTCTGCGATGTAAGTGAGCATGTTTAAGCTGAGGTCCAACCGACGAAGCCGGGTCAATCCGCGGAAAGTGTCTCTCGTGACGACAGTGAGCTGGTTGCCGTGGAGTTCCAGTTCTTCTAGAGAATAAAGCGACGCGAAAGCTCCTTCGTGTATCAAGCTGAGGTTATTACGATCAATGTAAAGTTTTCTTAGTGATGGCAACGACACGAAGACCTCTCGGTTCAACTCGCTTATCCTGTTCTCCCCTAATGTAATCACTTTGAGATCGGGTAAGAATGATATGCTGAACTTTTTGAGATTGACGATTTTGTTCCTGATAAGAGCGAGATCCTGGAGAAGGGTCAAATTGGCGAAGGCGAACGGCTCGACAGTTTCGATGTTGGCGTAGACTATTTCGATGGCTTTCAGCTTCGGCAAGTGTTTGAACGCGCGGGTCGGGACGTACGGCAGACTGCTCACAGCCCGGATGTGGAATGTGAGCTTGGTAAGTGACCTTTGAGACTTAAACGCCGTCCAGACGCTGGAGTTCTCCGGCTCGCCGGTGTTGAACAGCCAGCAGTTGGCGCTCGTCGCGTTACCTGCCATGTCTTGATTCTCACAGTAACAAAACATGTTGATCTGCTGTTCAGAAAGAAGGTTGCAGACGTTCAGTTCACCTTCACTGGTAGAATGCTCTGTCCTCGGCCTCCTCCTGTCTTCATAGCGGCTTAGGCCTGGGGTGGCCAGGACGACACACGACACCACAGTGAGGAGCAAGTATCGACCCATCACATCCACCTGTTGACAAGAAAAATTAAACATAAATATATAAAGCTCAAGGGAAAAAAATGTTAAAGATAGGAAAGTGATAAACCTAAAAGTGGAAGTGGTTCCAGCCCATACTTAGAAGGAGATATTTTTTGGTGACACCAGATCGAATTTTTTAAAAATATTTATTCATTTTTATTACTTAACTTAAATAAAGGGGCGTCGGTAGCTGCAAAAGTTCAGGCATTGACACGGCGCTTCTTCACTGTAAGGTAAAAGTCCCGTGTTCGAATTCAGCGGCTTTCGGAATTCGAAGCCGATATACTCAGAAATGGGCTGTTTTTTTTCAAAAACACCGGCACCACGAGAGTTCATACAACCTCCTAGTTGAAATACCAATGTTAAAAAATAAATATTTATCACTATTTTGAATTTTAAAATTTGTTTTTCTGGATTTTAAGGCTATGATATATCAAGCGGTCTTTTTTTTACTTAGGATAAGAAATTATTATGCAGGATGAAATGAAAATAAATATATAAAAGTTACTAAGTCTTTCAAAAAAGTAGGCTAAAAATACACCCTTTCAAGAACATAAAAACGAATTTTCTGATTAACTAAAACTAGACAGGTTTTAGGTGGAGAGCGCGAATTTTTTCTCAGTGTCACTAGTTCAACATAAAATTGTATAACTCCTCTGGATTTTATTCAAATTGAGCATTTATACAACAGTTAGATACAAAAAGTCCCCTTCTTTCAGGTTAAATTAACAACGTTCAGTTTGTCTGTCATTATAAGTCAGAAAAATAAAGCTGAAATGAACAAAATATTCCTGTGTATGGGGCCCCTGGTGCTGAAATTAAAAAAAAAGAATTAAAATAATTTACACAGTTTATAAAATAAGTTTTTTTGTCTTTGCTGTGCATTCATTTCAAGGATATCATTTTTACGTAAGATAATAGTTGTATGCTACATTTTACTAAACGAGATTAGATATATAAAAAGTTTCAAAAAAACAAAAAACGTTAAAAAATGAAAAAATCATAAATACGATTTTTTAGTACAAATGAAGGGAATAGACATTTTTTTGGGTTGATAGTTCTAGTTATTTAAAAAAACTTTTACAATCAAAACGTGGTCGACCCTGCCCGAAAGAAGAAACATTCTGCTTTTCAATGGTTGTACAAATGTTTAATTTGTATAACATCCAGAGAAGATTTTTGTGTTCAATAACAGAATGCTGAATGAAAAAACCAAGAATTGTTTATTTCTAGTTTATCATAAAAATTGTTTATTTAGAAATCGTGAGATGCGGTCTGGTGTGATGTAGGTTTCAGAAAAACGTAATAACAATTGTAACAATAATTGTAATATGTAAACAATGTTTGTAAATCCCAGGTCCTGAAGATGATCTCAATAAAGATCGAAACGTTGGCACGATAAAGAAAATGTTTTTCTGAAACCTACATCACACCAGACCGCACCTCACGATTTCTAAATAAATATCGATTAACGGTCACTAATCACCTCACATAAAAATTGTTATTATTTTTTATCCTGGGTTAAAAAATGGAATGACATATCGGTAATATACTTGAAATAACTTTTCAACAAATGCAGAAAATCATATTTTTTAAAAATTATTTAAAATATTTCCTCGGCTACTAGGGCCCATTGGCAAGAACGCTAGAAAAATTATCTATTTTTTTGACCTGGTATCGCCAAAAATGATTTAATTAAAATCGATCATTTCACTCTCTTAGTGTTCCCCTGATAATTAAAAACAAATTAACATATTTTTTATTTTTACAATTTTACAATTATTTTTCTTCCTACTTGATTGGTTTAGGCAACTACTTACTACTGCAAAAAAAACTATATTTTTTACCTCACAATGGTTTATTTGCGGAAACATTGTTGCTCACTCCTCAGGAGTAATAACGATTGGTTCATACCATATAATTCTGTATGTTAAATAGATTAGTAATTATCGGCTGGAATTTATTCTTTCTAGTGCAATTATACCATATTGGTTCTCACTTAGCAGTAAATCTGCTCTTTCCGACCGTACTGATTTAAGTGAAATCTATTCTATATCTATCCTGCTTTTCGGTAGTTATGAGATTTGAATTTATTATAATTATTTTGATCCTCGTTGAGTGGTTTAAAGTTAATATGGGTTTTCCTACCTGTCGAATTAGTTATTTTCTACCTGTCAAATGTTATGGGAATTGGTTTGCATCACGTAATCGCTTAGCATTAGTTCTATTATTTCGAGATTCGATTTTGAGAGAGAGAAAGAGAGAGAGAGAGAGAGAGAGAGAGAGAGAGAGAGGGAGAGAGAGAGAGAGAGAGAGAGAGAGAGAATGAATGAATATATGAACGTACAAATAAAATTTACATTATTCAAAATACAAAACAAGTATAATACAAATTTTTTTTCTGTCTACATATATTTTTAAATATTACTGATTAAATCGATTAAATCCATTAGAGTTCATGGTCCGATTGACCGATTGAATAACTTTTTGCAATTAATTAATTTTTATGTAAGGTATTGGTTCACGTCAGTGTCACGAGCGAGATTCGAACCCACGACCTTCGGCTAAATACACCGCTGCTCTACCAATTGAGCTATCACTTCGATCCACTCGGACGCCAACTTCCCACCTTTCGAATTTTCCCTCCTATTTTCCATTTTTCAAATGTCGTGTAATCTATTCGATTCTCGGCGACAAATGAAATGACCTCGGATAGCTTTAGTGAAGATATACTTCATTTTATTGATTAAATCCATTCGAGTTCGTGGTCCGATTGACCGAATAACTTTTTGCAATTAATTAATCTTTATGTAAGTTGGTGACCGTGTGGATCGAAGCCATGATAGCTCAAGTGGAAGAGCAGCGGCGTATTTAGCCGAAGGTCTTGAGTTCGAATCCTGCTCGTCACACTGACTTTTTATCTCAACCAATAACTAACGTGCAGATTAATTAATTGAAAAAATATTACTGGTGTTGAACAGCGTATGGTTGAACATAATCTAATGAGAGAAAACGGCTTTTAGAAGTTGCTTATAAGTATGGTTAGGTTTCTATGATTCTATAACATTGGCAAATTATCTTAAGCTTTTATGGAATGAATGAACTATGAAAACAGTGTGTTCGACACAACGGCATTTTAAATGCAGTTTGAGAATGTAAAAGTAGGTTTTTTTAAACTTTAAAATGAGAAACAATGTCAATTAGGATAATGGTTTTGGTGTGTTATTATGTCATGGAAAATAGTGAAAATTTTTATTTTGACAAATCGTCAAATTTTAAAATGGATAAATTATAATATTTCGGAATAATAGTGTAGATTACAGATATAGCGAATACACCTATACACACAATGAAGTGAGTGACAGGGAGAGAGAAAGAGAGAGAGAGAGGGTGAGATTGGTAAGTGCTCTTTATGTTTATTGAGCTTGTTTTTTGTTTTATTTGGAAGGGTGGGACCCGAATTATATTATAAAGCATGGGTAATGGCCTATGAAGAGTGGTCTTTGTTATACTGTCGTCAGAGCTAATTCATTAGAGATAGCATGACAGGGGAGGGAGATTAAACTAAGGTACTTAATTTAGAGTTCGGATCACGGAATCTCCGGGTGAGTCAGCACTGTGTTAATAACAACTACTTGAGCCTCCCAAAGGTGTGCGAGGCACGCGATAGCCCTGAACGGAGAATGTAAACTTTTTATTTTTGTAGAACCGTTAATGAAGTTAGTATTTCCAGCGCCATGGTAATTTAGCAGGGCTTAAAAGCTAGATAGGTGAAATAGTTTTCAAACCCTGGAAATTTTTTTCGTCACCGTCGTGAATTAACGGTGTCAGTAGAGATTAAAGCTGTACGGTGGTAAATCCTGGCCATTGTTGTCGGCTTTCGGTCAGAATGGCCACATTGTAACCCACCATGCTATTTACAACTTTCACTGTTCAAGAAAAAAGTACCTGGTCATCTTGACACAGCGTGCTAACTGATTAAACGTCCTATTGCAGATATTACTTTATTTTTGATTAGGAAAACCAATGTGTACAAAGACGGGTTTAATTATCTGTCTTATTGTATCTTAATGCACTGCTAATCACAACGATTTCCTTTAAAATACAACTTTCAAGTCTAAACGATATCTTAGTGCCTCTAATTCTTGAAACGTTACTATTAAAGTTTAAAGAACACGGAAGACCCACACACACAAACCTATCCAGGCGTTTTTTCAGATTGGCAACAGACCCTCGTTAAAGCTTTCCTTTTAGCTTTTTCCACCAAGCCAAATTAAATCTTCCCGGCTGCGAGCAGGTGTTATGACGGATCGCGTCCTGGCCCATCAATCATCTCGCTCCAAATCATGATTCATGATCTACATGAACGTTTAATTAAACCATTATCATGCAGTCTCAAAACATTAACAGAATAAATGGAGGGGTTCCAAAGACTTATTACCCTTATAACAATACCCGTTTCTATTTTGAATTTGCATTGTTGTAATGACAATAAGTCTTTTAGATAAGCGTGAATTGTAATATCGAAACCTTGGATTCCTTTTGAAACAGTACAATCCTTAATTTAAATTACCATTTTAGGTTTGTTTTTACATTAGTTTTAAAGAAAAAACGAACTTTTATCTTAATTATACCTCTTCTTTACGATTATTTGTTCTAGCTTATATATTTCGAATCCTTTTTTCTGATAAAAAGAGCCGTTAAAGGTTAAACAACGTTAGGAATAGATAGCAATATTAATGGAGGGATTTAATTTATAGTTGCTGCTATCTTTCCTCAGTCGACTCTGATCAATAGTAAAATCGCGCATTGTCTTATCGCCTTAATCAAGTATACGTTTAAGGGCGTTTACAAAACTGTTTTTCAATTTTGATTGCTGCTCTTGGCTTTAAACGATTTCCCACGACATGATAATTAATCATTTGAATTAATAAGGAGTTGCATGTTTGATCTGCGAATAGGCGAATGGTTGATAGCAAATTGATCTAAATTGGGTCATTTCCGGGTCTCTCGCTATTGCTCTATCGAAAGTTTTTATCTCTAGTTTCACAGGGATTTATAAAACGAAAGATTTGGTCAGGTCAAAACCGCTGTCGAAAATTGATTTCAAAACAAAACCAGAAAAACATTATACGAAGTGAAAGAATAAATTCAAAGTTCTACAAATGCACGCTGATTACTCGAGGGAAAATTGACGGCATGAAAAACTTTAATAAAAAATATGTAAAATAAACTGGAAAAATTCATTTAGTTTTCTTCTCAAAGGGAGGGAAATGCCGTCCGCCTTTCAGAATTACCACGGAAACGAAAAGGAAAAAAGGGGGTAAATTTAAAAAGAAAAGATTATTCTAGATGAGAGTGTGTAATATGAATTTAAAGCAGTTTCTTACACTTCTTGACGTCCCTGTATTTCCCCCTTCATCCGCAACAAACTTTAACTAGATTCCGAGATGAATTTAACAAACAACACCGTCATAGTCAACAAAGTAAAAAAAGTTACTATATTTTAAATGAGTCCTGAAAGAAAAATATTAGAATTATCTTATAAGCAAGTTATACTAACACTAGCCGACTAATTTCAGTAATTGCTGTCCTATTTAAACATTGACAAGAAAGTTTAGGTTGACAGTATGTACACACTGTTAGACACTACAAGATAATTGAATGAGTCTATCAGAAATCAGGATTTTGTTTACCAAGGAAATTTAAGTAATAAAAAACTTCATCAGTTATATACTTTCCTAAAGGTAGATTGGGGATGAGGCCAGGAAGACAGAAACAACATTTATTTTCTTGTCGAACTTTAGGCAGAATATATCGCCTGATTTGTGATATTTGAAACCAAAATGTTAGGAAATATTTTATAGATTGAAGATTGAGCCTGTTGGCAATACTGTCGCGTTAGAAATATTTATTACCTTCGTTTATCGAAGGTGGGCTCTACCGGCTATCCGTCATCCACACACATGTACCTGTTCATATAATATAACGATTTTTTTCGAGTTAGTAATTAAGGAAAATTTAAAAATTGTATAATTGTAAATTTACTTATGTTAATTTGTTAATACAGATTGATGAAGGCGATATATTCTGCCGAAAGCTCGACAAGAAAATAAATGTTGTTTCTGTCTTCCTGGCCTCATCCCCAATCTACCTTTAGGAAAGTATATTTAAACTGAGAAGGCTGATCAATCACCAAAGAAAATAATCATCAGTTATGTAAATACAATATATAAAAACTGGTAGTAAATTTCGGGAAATATTTGCTGCATTGAATTATTTCAAAATGCCTAGATGTGCAGAAGAGTAGTTGCGTTTGCCGTCCTTTTGATTGAAAAGTTCGCCATTTGACCAGAGATTTATTTCTACAGTTATGTTTGAAAAGCTATCCGTTTAGCTGTGATACTTATTTGTGAAATATGTCATAGAACATACGTTGACCAATTGAAGAGTTCTACCAGTCTGTCGTATTCCAATACGTAATGGTATAGGGTGTCAGAGGTTTCCATATTGCAGAGCATACCTGTACGGGAAGTAGCATGACATTTTATGTAACCAAAACCTTTTTCTCATTCCCGAGAATGCCAGGTAGAAGGAGTATTGATCAGCCATGACAGACTGTGTGAAAGAAGTAGGAGCCCGAAGCATGTCTTCTTTACGCAACATACTTTCAAAATTAGGCAAAAGAATCTTTCTGCCCTGTTCAATATTCGCCATTGGGTCATTGTTAGGTTCGACGGACAGCCGTTTTAGCTGTAATACCCAGTTGTACAGTAGGCCATGATTTAAATCGGAAAGTTCTAGCAGTCTCTCCTATTCTTTTATGTGATAGTACAAGAGATTCCCCATTGCAGAGCATACGTACAGGAAGTAGCATGATATTTATCGGAATCAAATTCTTGATAATTTTGAGCCAGCTAGTCGTCGTTAAGCCAAATTTTTTTACAGAGATTAGGAGATCAAAAGCCAGCCCGACACGTCTTTTTTACTTAACACACCGTGTAAGCCTGGGGTTTCTGCCCTGCTTAGTTGTTCTTGTTCACCACTGGATTGGTGATCAAATTTTTAGTTAGGTTCGACGAGCAGGCATTTTTCCTGAGATACCCACTTGTGGTATGTCATGGGTTAAATTAGAGAGTCCTAGGAGTAGTTTTGTCTTGTCATATTTTTCTACGTCGTGGTACAAAGTCTCATGGAATTCCATATTGCTGTACATACTTGTCTGCTTAAAACAACCTAAAACTCATCCTAATAATTTTGATATATACGAAGGTTGAAATTCACAAAGTCCATTTAAAAAATGTTTTATAATAAACAATCTGAGATACTTGGGTTATTAGGTAGAAATATGAATAAAGAAGGTATGAGCACATATAAAACCGTTTTCCTTGAAGTAGTTATTTCCCGCTGTGTCGGGATCGATCATTATTTTTTAATTAGTTTAAGTTTAATTATTTTTAATTAGTATAATTAGTTGGTTTTAATTTTCGAGCGAGAAAGAACTCGGAAAATAGGGTAGAGTTCTTCAGGTCAGGCTGACGGGAAAACTCGATATACAGTGTTAAAACGTGAACAAAAGACTAGAAATTAAATAGAAACTAGGAAATTGACAGACGTTAAAGCTCAATCTTGTAAGGAAAACGATGTTCTGAGGTCCAGAAAAGAGAATCACTCTCTGTAAAGTTGCGTGGTTTGATCTTTAGGAACATTTTTCTCAGGCATTATGCAACAAATTTACTTCAAATATTTTTATTACAATTCTGAAAAGACCAATTGAGTAATATCTTATTCGTTTTAATACATTTGTATTCTGTGGGAATCTTTTTTGAAATCTCAAAAAAAGACCTTTTATTTCACAAGATGACAAAAATTGTTCAAACATTTGACCAATAAACCAAAACGACAAAACATGTTTTAAACATTCCTTTTCACACATCACAAGAGAAACTGAAATTTATCACATCAAATAATGTACAAATGTTGGAATTTGATTATACTTAAATTTAGAATTGCGCATTATTTTAATCAATCATCAATTGCTGCATTGAGATTAGCTTAAAAACTTCCTAATCTCCACAAATTTAAAAAATCCATTTCAAACATTATTTTAAAAGATAATTTTATTTAAAAATATTACAGGTGGTAATATATATAAAATTTTAAAAAAAATTATATTCTATTATTATTTTTGGCTAAAACTTTGGATGAAAGGCACAAATCTACTATTTTTTATCTTTTGATAATTTAATTATTATTTAGCAACCTCAGACCTCAGCACAAAATGTATACTTCATAAAGGACTATTTTAACTATCATTTATAAAATTAAGAGTATATCTGTATTATTAAGTATATGACTAAATAAAAATAAAAATGTATGGACAACTTTTGGAAAAAAGTTCCTAAAAATTTTTCGAAGCGCACAAAATTTCTTAAGTTTATACTCAACATTTTTTCAAAAATGGGTATTTATAAAACATAAAATAATTAAAATTGGCAATCTCTTAAAAAAAGGACCATAATGGGCTTGATAATTTAGGAGCAGTTGAAACCGGCCACCAAGAAAACTTCGAAAAGGGGCAGCTTTAAAGGGGGTTCTCCTTAAGGCAACATTTTTCAACTATGAATTAATCTCCGACTTTCCTGATTTCATTTTCTAATTGGTTTTGCCTGACAAGTACGTTTAGCCTTTTTCTAACCCCCAGAAGCTAAAAAAAAGGACAAACACAGAGAGAACAGCGCACAGACCTATTAAGGCAAAATGCTGTACGGAATTTGAGAAACAAACCGACTGAAAATACGCATTCCAGCATCCTTGGATCATCTATATCTTTTTATAATTTAATTTTATTAACCTTCTTCTTTAATAATTAGTTTTGTTATATTTTTAGCTTTTTGCTGTATTCAGTGAACTGTGAACCTATTGACTTCGAGCTTGTAAGCGTACTGTTTTCTTTAGATTTATTTTAACAAGTAAATAAAATTATTTGCCATTTGACGGTGACGATATGATGTTACATATTTTTACGTGTAAAAAAATATAGATAGGGGATACACGATGAAAACGCGATGAGCTTGCGATGATAGCAAAATTCCTTGTGAGTAGTGAAAGGAAATTAGCAAGAATAGGCAGGACAAGAGCTTGTAATAATGATTATTTTAGTAGTATAAAAAAAGCTTAAACATAAATCCGTTTGAGAATAGTTGTTAACAAAGCTGTTGGTATTTTCCATATGCCATCCAACCCCATTGACTTATGGTTATGCGGCAACGTGAAAAGTAGGTTTTTTCCGGCGTGACGGATTGACGTTGACAGCCTTTAAAAATCTACGCGGTGCCACTTTATGGGAATGGAATGAGAAAGAAAAATAAGAGCAGGGGGAATACATTTTGTATAAGGAAATCCACTTCTCCCATTGGAAGGATCATATAAACTCTGGGAATATTCGGAACGTTTATTTAAAGGTGGAGCTGTTAAATTTATGTCAGTTTTAATTTGCTTTCAACGCAAAATTGAATGTTGGAAATTCAATCCCTGCCTATGCACTTTTGAAGTGGAAGTTAATCGAATAAAAATATTTGAATACCAAAACCTCGGTTTTATTTAAAAGTGACATTGTATTGATATTTTACGAGAGATTTTTACTTTTTTTTTTGCGTTTTATCCCGTGATAAGACTTGTCCGTTAACAAGTGTTTGCACATTCAACTTCATCGGAACAATAATAATTTTATATCGGTGTGCTATTCATACATAATAAACTAAGTTTGAATTTAACGACTTCCTCTAGGGTAAATTGGGGCTTTAGGAGTCTTCGGCTTCCCTTAAACTCAAATTCCCCATCCTTTGTATGCGTTCTTGTCCATTGATCATTGTAAATAATGAAGATGCATAAATCAGAGTGAATAATTTTCATCGGAGGGGGTAAGCTTTCGGCTGAACTACGTTGAAGTTTCGGTAGTTCACGATGCCATCCGTTTATTCAATCAAAACTTGGGACACGTAAATAGTTTCTAGACTGTTGATGCAATAACATAGTTTGTGTATTTGCGCGTGTATAAGGTATCTATTTCGGGGAGGAGCCTTATGGCCAATCATACGGCTTATGCCATGAATACAAAGTACCTCTCGTCCCCTTCAACCACACGACGACGTTGTCCAAGTCCCTTCATTAACCAATCACCCACGGATTTATTGAGATTCGGGATTTGTAAATTACGAAACGGATCAAAAAGAAAATCTATAAACTTTTAATTTAAATATTGCATCAGGTTAATTTCCTCTGAAAGGGTGGGGTGTGCGTCATTTCCTATTCATTTCCTGCACAACTAAGTCTTACAGCCCCTCCGCGTGTTTCACAACTGCTATAATCGATATCAACGGTCCCTTTTAGTGCCTATCATCAATTTATAGCGGCGGAAATTTCATGGTTTAAGATTTGTCTGACGTATTATGATAATTCCGGCTATGTTTACATGGGAATCCAATTGTTTGATCGTCAGCTATAAACCATGTAGATTAAATTCACTCTACTGTTTATAATATTCTGGCTAAATATAAATATTAAATTTTGATGGGAAATAGTGGATGCTTTGTCAGATTTTGCTATTTTTGTAGACTTCAAAAGTAAATCGTGAGATTTTCTCCTGTGGTCTGCGGGTTTATGAGCCCGTCATTTGGTCTGTCATACCCAGAGAGATAAGCAGACCAAGATGATCGGCAAGGACCAAATTACGGATCCCAAAGTTTATCACCTTTTGTAAAACGAAGTTAGCAAGGTGGACAAAATCATTGATCATCCTGGTCGCCTATTCTCGCGGTTACTCCGATTACACGTTTTTGCTCTTAATATAAATAGAAAAACGCATTGACCAAACACTGAATTTGTCGAACAAAATACCATTATTTATAACGTGACAAATAACAGAATATGAACGAAAAAACAACCAAACAAACTTACTGGTTTTCCTAGATACTGATAACGAATAAGTAATAATTAATTATACGTAAAAATTTAATAATTGCAAATAATGTGTGATGTTTAGTGACCAGTGTTATAATAGTACTTTAACGACATTTAACGAATCTGAACTTTTTCATTAGTCTTTTAGTTTTAGTAACAATTTATATATTATCTAATCTCATTTAATAGTGCATATAGATAATTAAGAAATAATTATTAGTTTAGCCAAATATTAGTATTATTAAGCAAAATATTACGATAACACACATCATTTTCTTATTCCACATCCATTCATATAATCTTGATATACTTGCACATCAACGACACAGTTGATATTAAAGAATAATATTTGAATTATTTAATACATTTTATTTCTGTATAATATTTTTCGAAGTAGGATAACCAAACGTTTGATCCATTACAATCGTTGATCCCAAGTCAGTACACTGCACTGAGTATATTTATTATAACATTTTTGTTTTAGGTAAAATTTACTTAATGGAGACGTTTTTTCTTTATGTTTAATGTGTGGTGTTTAGTGAGCGTTAGTCAATGATTATTCGGAGATCGTGAGATGCGGTCTGGTGTGACGCAGGTTTTAGAAAAACATTTTCTTTATCGTGTCAACTTTCGATCTTTATTGATATCATCTTCAGGGCTCAAAGTGTTTGTTTTTTGCGCAGATGTATCATTATTGCTTGTCGTGTTGAGAATGAACGACACACAGTAATGACACACCTACACAGAAAACAAACAGTTTAAGCCCTGAAGATGATCTCAATAAAAATCGAAACGTTGGTACGATAAAGAAAATGTTTTTCTAAAACCTACGTCACACCAAACCGCATCTCACAATCTCCGAATAATCATTGCAAATAATGCTTTAGAAGACATAGTACAGGAGCAAATTTAAACAAATCATCAATAAGTTCTATAGTATAATATTTCAACTGGGCGACAATCTTTTATCTCCAACAAATCAAAACAGTTTGATTAAAAAATATAAATAATCGAATATCTACTAGCATAATATTGCGAAACAGGACGTAAATCGGATTCGTTTCTGTAAAACTGACTCTCAAATTGTTTCTACTTTTGTAAATAATAAATCCAAGGCTTTTCTAACGACCAATTGTAACAGTTTTGTCGGCACTATTGTACATTTATTCCAAGCAAAGTGAGGTGCTATTTTAAGGCTCGATAAAATAAACAGGAGTTTAAGCTCCAACTGACCATAAAGTAGGGTCAAACCGGTACATAACAAATTTTATAGCTACTTCAAAAGACATTAGGCATTGCTCTTCATTGGCAATCAAGTAAAAATTGGCAGTAGAAAATCCATAAAATGTATTTTTACGAAAAATAGGTGTGACCCGGATTCGTAAACCTTTCATCAATCGTTTCTTATTGAATGCTTTTTTTTTAGTGTTGTAACAATTGTTTAATGGTTCATACAACGATAAAGTTATTTTTCTGTAAGTTACAGGCGCTATTGAAGTGTAGCTTTTGGTCTCGTTGAATAAGCTTGTACAACAGTAATTCTCATTGTTATATTTCGTTTAAAAATATGTTATTTCTAACCGCCCAACTTTAATTGTATATCGAACCTTTCGGCAAAGAATTTTAAATATGATTTAGATGTTGCGCGTCATTCAAGAGAATTTTAAAAAGTTACCGAATTTTTTCGATTTAATGCAAAAAACTTTCATCTACGTTTTATGCCTTAAAAATAGCGTACAGAAAGGTTTTCTAGTACCCCTAAACTCCAAAAATTAATAATTCATTGAAATTTATTTATAGTTCTAACCCTCTTAAATTAACCACAATTGCAACGCCGATGTATAACAATTCCTTCCAAAAGAGTAATACTTTAGAGAAAAAATGAAGTAAAGAGATAGTAGAAAGAATTCTGTATGGACGATCCTATTGTCAATTTTATTTATGCCACGCCTTCACCAAAGCCCCTATCCCAACTCGACGGTTTTTTGTTTTTTTATTTTTAAATCCCACTACTGGTTTAATAACACCTGGAATAAAACACGTTTTTCTGACCCGATTCTTAATTAAGATCCGGATTGCGGCCATCCCTTTTGCTATTTAAGACCGTCCTTCTGCCCGTTTAATCGCCTTTTTCGAAAAATTGCGTTTTCTATTTGATTCGATTCCATACAACGCCAGGGAGGTAAAAAGCGGCATTTTGCTGCCTGAGGGTGTTGTATTTTTTGTTATAACTACCAATGTGAGTTAAAATAATAATATCCTTTAATTATTTAATATTTATGTAAGGTATTGTTTGAAATGAATAAGTTAGTGTCACGAGCGGGATTCGAACCCACGACCTTCGGCTAAATACGCCGCTGCGCCACCACTTGAGCTATCGTGACTTCGATCCACTCGGACACCAACTCCCCATCCCAACCGACCTTTTGAATTTTTATGTAAGGTATTGGTTGAAATAAAATGGCAAAAAGGAGGGAAAATTCGAAAGGTAAGTTGAGATGGAGAGTTGGTGTCCGAGCGGATCGAAGTCACGATAGCTCAATTGGTTAGAGCAATGGCGTATTGAGCCGAAAATCGTGCGTTCGAATTCCCCTCGTGACACTAGCTTTTTCATTTCAACCAATACCTTCCATATAAAGATTAATCAATTGAAAGAAGTTATTTGGTCAATCGGACCACGAAATATAATGGATTTAATATCCTTTAAAAAACCCCGCTCCGCTGCTTGATTTACCATTGCAATTATTTAGATCTGGGCTGATAAGTAAACTACGTAACTATCAAGACTCCCTATTAGAAGCTTCTGTTTACAAGACTTAGTGAACAGTGATTATATTCATTTAAACTTTCCCAACTACAAAGCTATAACGTTACCTAATTTAATCAACAACGATCCATTAGTTCTTGATTAACATTCATACGGAATTTATCTAAATTTATTTAGTGGGATGTAATTAATAACACAATGTGCCTGATTTTCAGAAACCTATCAAAGAGCGATTAAAAAGTTTCAAGTGGTTATTGTGGAAATGTAATTACATAGTAATAATAGTATTGACATAAATCGATAAGAGAGCGTGAGCGGACTTGAACCCCATGCCTAATCACTCTCTTCCGAAAGTATGCGTCATAAAATTACAACGTCGACTTTGATATCTTCATTACCGGCTACCAGAAAAAGTTATGAAGTGATTAACTTATAGAAAGAAATAAGGAGAAAAAAAATAGGAACTAAAGATGGCAATTGTTTTGGTTAGTTTCCAACATGCTGTTGATGTTCAATGATGACAATCGATGTCAAACATGGACTTTATCGAGTATCGATTATCAAATATCAATTAAATATCTCCTAAAAAGAAATCAAACAAAAACAATCAAACAATGATAATTTGTGTACCAAGCCACTCAATCTAGGAGCTATAGTATAGTCAATGAACACCTTCCAGCAGGCCAGTAAAGTCGCTCGGTCAGTTACTTCCGTAACTAAATTTTACATAATTTATATAAAAGCTAGATGTGTCAATACTATCGAACATTGGATGTCGATCTGCCCAGTACCATCGATCATCGATGGTTATCGCCCATTTCAACAGCTCCCAAAAAATGATCAAGTGAAGGATGATTAGGAAGATGATAATTCACCAATAAAATAGCTGGCCCAGTTCTTGCTGAATAAATGTGACTATCCTTATTTCATATAAAAATATCGACGTTTTTCTAATGATGTTTGATGATTTATAATTAATTAGAATGAATGTAATTTATCTGCGTGAAAGGAAGGGGTTATTCAACCCGCCCCGAGGAATATCAAGTACTCTGGGGTGAGTGTGTGACGCCTGGAGAGTAAAAGTAAGTTATTAGCGCGAGTGGAGTGGGTTCAACCCCGCCCCGAGGAATATCGAGTACTCTGGGGGAGTGAATGTGGCCAGACTTCTATGTTTGTGGCGATATATATGTTATGTATTGTATGTTGTGTATCTATTCTTAAATTGACAACTTGAGGTACTGACATGAGGCTAGCTTTTTAAAATAACGACGTAATATACAAGTAAAAGCAGAGAGTCAGTAACGAGATCGAGATGCTCAAATGGCTGCAGTTCAATACAAAATACGCGAGAAAGACAGGAAAGAGAAGGAATACACGCGGAGGGCCGGCGATGACCAGCTTGTACTGGACTTTACTAGCGAAAACGAGGAAGAGTACAACCGACCAATAACGATGGCTGAACTAGAAGAAACCTTAGACGATCTAAAAGANATTTTCAGAGAAATGTTTAGATTAAAAGATATCACGATTTTCCGACGCCAGGACGTGATATCTTTCAAAATCGATAAAAAGCGAAATTACTCTGAAATGGTTGAGAATCGGACCATGGACAATATGAACTTTTTTGTTCATTTTAGGGTGAAGAATCTACTGGAGAAGTTTGTAGCACGAGTAGCAATTCACCCTGTATATATATTTACAACGTATTACTGAACAATTGTCCCACAAGTAAACACTACAGCCCTTATTAGTAACCGACCCTACCTATATTAGGGCAGAATTGTCAAAGAGAGCGAGCAATTAAAGCGAGTCCATATCGTAACCCCTTGAGAAACGAGGGGATCAGAGGAGTTGTTATATTTGACAGTATTTAGGGGGCTCTCGGCTCTGATGAAGGATTAGAGTTAGCAATTTAAATCAATCTGGATCCGCTCTACTGACAGTCTCTTTGTTACACCAGGCATTACCCCTCTGCCGACGGAGTATTTGTTTAAACTCTCTGGATTAGTAATTACTACCAGTACATCAGTCGACCCTAAAAGCTATTCTGTTGCCGGGGACTAAAATTAATATTTAAAACAGTATTATAAGTCATTTATTTCACTAAAAACAAATTTATCCATTTTTTACCTGGTTGTTCATGTAATCAGCGGTCAGGTTTGTTAAATCATGGAACAATAATATCCAGCTCCTTTGTGCATATAAGGATTATATTTCGGGGCTCACACATCACCTCTTCAGCGTTCACTTTCACCAACTTTAACTAAATATGTTCGATATATGTAAGAAAGCTTGCTGTTATTGTTCCATTTTTTACAAACCTGATCACTGAATTATAAAATGTTTAGAAGCCCATAAATTGTTCAAGGTTAAAAAAAAAAATATTTCCACGAATTTATGGACCATAGTAAACAACTACAACATAAAACGAATATTAGCATATACGAACTCAATTTTTTTATGGTGTCAGCTTGATTTTGTAGAACTCCGTAATAAAATTATGGGCAGGAAATAAAATGTCTTTTCCACAATAGGCATTTATTACATCAGACGCGTTTCGGTCTAATATAGAGCATCTTCAATGACTTGTTTTTATATGAAATGGTTTGACGGTTTTCTACATTCTTATAAGTTCAGAAGTGGATGTCGACGACTATGGACTTGGCGAATAGTCTGTCAAGTACGGGTTTTTTGGCATGGAAGTTCCATCATATTATATAAGAACTTCTTACAAAAACTAATATTCTCTGAAAAACTAAAAAACAACAACGAAATGAACTTTCTGTCACAAAAACTGGCAATACAGAAAACCACCGGCAACTGATGACCCTCGGCGACACAAAATGGTCGCATTAAAGTACATGACTTACAGACGAAAAAAGTACAACTAACAGAGAACAAAAAATAAATTGAATACAATAAAATCAGCAAACAACAACGGTTACAATAAAAAAAATCAAGAAAATAGGAAACAAAACCATATAAAAATAAAGCACAAAACATATATGGAAACGTACCAAATAAGTAAGTTATTTAACAAATCACGCATAAGCAGCTCTGAACAGCAAACACAATTGGCATCAAAGTTGGATGTTCTTCTCATTTTCAGGTACTTTTATAGACTTTTAAATTTTCTCAAGAATTTTGTGACGGCTTCTCCTTAGATGGAAGAATCTGTTAGCTCTGTCGAAAGCCATCTTTTGTACATAACTGTGTTAGACTTCGAATTCAGTTTCCATCCCTGTTATGAGACAAGTATGCACTGCCCTGTAATTACCAACAAGTGACTCTTCATGGGGTTTTTGGGAGTTGACCATAAAAGTTCGAAAGCATTGGGGTGAAACACCACACAAACACTTCGGACACAACACAAGCACAGCACAAACACACATAAACTATATACATTTGAAGATCCCTATAGCCCTGAGGTACCGGTGTAGCGATTTGTGCCCGCTGCCGTGCCCCAAGACTACGCACAGGTCCGATGATATTCCAAAATATTGCCTATAAACGTCGAGCCTTCTACAGTTGAAAAGGTGCTCGACTGTTACTCTATCTTTGCATAATGGGCACCTTTGCGGTCGCTTTCCTGCTAGAATGTGCCCGTGTGTAATCCTTGTATGACCTATGCGTAGTCTTGTCAGTATGACCTTTTCCCTTTTGACCCATTTTCCGTGGACCAGGGACCGACGTCTTTCTTAACCTGCCACAGTCTGGCAGGGTTATTCCTATTTTGCCGAGCCCAGCGGTTTTACCATTCTTCTTTTATTGTATTTGAAATTAATAACTTGAGATCCGCTGGGCGTATTTGTTGGGAAGTTTCGTGAGGTCCTCTTGTAAAATCTACAGAAAATATTGTTCAACAAGTAATGGGGATTGAAATATAATTGTAATACATAATGAAAGTATTAAAAACCGCATTATAAATCAATTTTAGATCACCATCAAGCATCTGTTTGTTGCTTGTCTAGATGCAGGTACAAATATTTATAAAAATCATCGCATGGTTTCACATTTGATTTTTAACGCACTACATAATAATCAAATTAGATTATTTACTGCTAATCGAATTTTTAATTCCTATTACTCTTAGAACTCGTGTTAAGAAAAAAAAACAGGAAAAATAAGGAATTGTGTTAGAGGGGAAGTATGTCCAAAAAAATTTTCTTTCTTGTCAATTTTGTTAAATAATCATTTTATATCAGCCAACATAACCCATAAAGCCAATTTAATATAATTAAATTAATTAATAGAGCAGCAGTAAATCCTTATTAACTTGTGTCAATTAATTAATCTTTATGTAAGGTATTGGTTTAAATAAAAAATCCAGTGTCATGAGCGAGGTTCGAACCCACGATTTTCGATCGAAGTCACGATAGTTCAAGTGGTAGAGCAGCGGTGTATTTAGCCGGAGGTCGTGGGTTCGAATACCGCTCGTGACACTGGCTTTTTTATTTCAACCAATACCTTACGTAAAGATTAATTAATTAAAAGAAGTTATTTGGTCAATCGGACCACGAAATATAATGGATTAAATAATTAAAACGAAGTATGTCTTCAGTAAAGCTCTCCGTGGCCATTTCATTTGTCGCCGAGAATCGAAATCTAATTACACGGCATTTGAAAAATGGCAAAAAGAGGGAAAATTCAAAAGGTGTGGTTGAGATGGGACTTGGTGTCCGAGTGGATCGAAGTCACGATAGCTCAAGTGGTTAGAGCAGCGGCTAGCGAGCAGAGAAGGCTCGTGACACTAACTTTTTCATTTCAACCAAAACCTTACATAAATATTTTACAATTTTCAAAATTATTCAAAAAACTGGTGATTTCTACTGGTTTAAGACTGTGAAATGTCACACCACCTCAACTCACTTTTTGATAAAATAGAAGTGTACAGTAGTTAAATATTTATATGCGAATATCGTTGAATATAATCTAAGAACTTATAGATTCAATAATAAGACGGTAATAGTAAGGTAAGTAAAGTAATTTCTGTCATAAGGGAAGGCTTATCGTCCAACCATATCATTACCAATTAAAACTTTCTTGTAAAATAGTTGTACAGACGAAAGTAAAAGATTAAGATGGATTTTATACAACAGATAATGAAGATCATATGAACATGGTAATAGACGCTCATAATTATTATGGTTTGTCTATCCTGAGGTAGTAATGGTGATTAGTTGGTTTGCAGTTTGATTAGAAATAGTTCAACAAAATATTTTGAAGGAGTCATTACTTTGTGTTGGAATTTTGCTTCATTCTTGATATCGATCTTATGAGAATTATTGAATTAACGGTGAATAAGTGCGCAGTGTGCAAATAGCAAGAGAGACTTAAAACTGCAGTATTTTTAAAAGTAAAGGGGAATAGCAGAACAAAACGGCTATGCTTTCATTTTTATCGGTCATAAAAGACTTCGACTCGGACGAATAAAAAAGAAATTAAATCGGTAAAGCTACCAAACGAGGGTATAGAGTGGCGTATTCAGACAACTGCTTTACCGGCCTTATCTAAGATATAAACACACGATTTCTGTTTTGCACCCTGGTGCTCTTTTTCCTTCTACGGTTCAATATATGGCAATATTGAGATTGGAAAACCTCGAAAAGAGATGGACAAGAGAACTTTAATTTAAAAGAAACGCGAATTATCACAGACTTTGTAATTACCTTTTTCAACACTCGGCGGTCGCTTCGATTCAATTTTTTGTATAAAGAACACTACTGTCGAGATCGATGACTTTAAAACACGGTTCAGCATAAATGAATAAGAATAACATGTAAACACCGTAATATCTACCAAACGCCTCCTTACAATCTGGCGGTATCCATGAGAAAATTGTAAACACTGCGTTACAAGAGCGATGAGGGTGTTTAGATATTGCAATATCACCCTTGTTTAATTAAATTGCACATTCGGCCGCATAAAATCAAAATTACAACACCAACCTGAGCCTACCAACACGAAGTTAATTAACCAAAAAGACAACCGGAACTTTTGGGCTAACTTAACTTATCGAGGTGCTACATTGTTTCAACAACAAATTTTGAATGCAAAGACTTGAGGAAATCATTATTTACAACCAAAAACCTTACAAGTCGTCAATATGTTTTTCTTTTTGCAGTCCTCATGCCTGATACTTAACGAAAAAAGAGCTATATTCTTCACATAAAACCGGCGGGTAACTAAATCGCTTTTATCACAAATATTTATCCGATTTGCATTAAATAAAACTGAAAGATTGATACATTATTGATTTTTTCTTACAGGTCTGGCGATGTTTATTCTCAAAATGATACCAATCAAATATATAACGTGATCGTTTCCGATCACCCTCAATCAATCCAGTGTATCTAGTTTTGTCTGCGATATGCATTTCGCCATTTGAAATGGTTGGTCTGTGCATTTCCCCACGTGTAGGTCCTTTTTTAAGAATGCTGCTGAAATATCGAGTACTGTCAGTATATACAGGGTCATTGGAAACGATGAAGCATCAGATTTATCACCAGGCAGACAATAGCATAATATCTCATAATAAAATGCCAATGTTTGAGGATAAAGGGAATAACCCAGACTCAAGTTTCTGTTTTAAAATCGCATAAAAATAATAGGAGGTTTATACAACTTTATATAACATTTATGTTTTATGTTTCCCTCTAGTTTTGGTTTGTAATTTTATGTTTATATCTTTCAGAAAAAAAGTATAAATAATATATAACAATAAGTAATATTAATATAAAGTATAAGATGAAATAAAAAGAAGGTCTAACAAAAGTAAAATGTGTATTGCCATGTCTTCATTATTATTACCATTGTAATCTAGGGTGTACAAAATTTATTTTGACACATTAAATCGATTGTTTAGTGCATTTTTTAAGTTAATTTGCATAAAATTTACATGCACTGTGTTTTCTTAATTAATAAAAAAATTGATGAATTGAAAATAAATAAAGATAGGACAACTTTATAAATAAACCCAATTGTAATTTCTATGATAAACGAGATTTTCTAAATTCATCACTTGAACATAGATGGAAGAAATTGAAATTTGGCAAAAAAAAGTGGCCACAAAATATGAAATACTAGCAACTGTGTGTGAAGTTTCACCAGGTCTACGGCTTTATGTTTTGCGATGACGATAACCGCACTTGAGCATCAAGTATTGCACTTCTTATGGTTGTACACTTTCATGTCTATTCACATCACACTCATCGACAAGAAACTAATCAACACTGGTTGACTCCAAATGGCTTCTAACCAGGTATGGTATGCTATGGTATACCAGGTACTGTAGGCCTTCTGGCTTATTGTACCTAACTAGTTCCTTAGTTCAGTGCAATAGACTCAATCCTTCTCCTCAGAAATATTAGGTCATTGACTGTCGCTGCTACAACTTCATTCCTTAAGTTTTTTTATGTTAGGTTAAATGTGTGGTGATTACTAGTGACCGTTAATCAGTAATTATTCCGATATCGTGAGATGCGGTCTGGAGTGATGTAGGTTTCAGAAAAACATTTTCTTTATCGTGCCAACGTTTCGATCTTTATTGAGATCATCTTCAGAGCCTGAGATTTACAAACATTGTTTACATTTAAAAAATACATTTAAGATGTGGAAAAAAGTGAATTTATACAATGCAAAATATATATTTTTTTAAAAATTCAATCAAAGTATTTCTATTCACTCAAAGGGTTTGTCTTCTGTGTAATTGTGCCATTCTTGCGTGTCGTGTTGAGAGTGCCAGTGCGATATTTATTTAGTAGTAGTCCCGCTCGTGCCATTAACTTTTTTTCATCTCAACTAAAAACCTTAATTAATTGTAATAATTTAGTAGTAGTATTTTGTATTTCTACTCACTTTGAGTGAGTAGAAATACTTTGATTGAATATAAAAAAAAAATATATATTTTGCATTGTATAAATTCACTTTTTTCCACATCCTACATGTATTTGTTAAATGTAAACAATGTTTTTAAATCCCAGGCCCTGAAGATGCTCTCAATAAAGATCGAAACGTTGGCACGATAAAGAAAATGTTTTTCTGAAACCTACATCACACCAGACCGCATCTCACGATTTCGGAATAATTAGTTAGGTTAAATCTCAGTTGAGCTGTTGCTTCGTATCGAAGATGATATGGGTAGCTGTTTCCTCCTCTTCATTAATAATCTGTAGATGGGATCATCGTTGTATATGCCCATGTTGGGTAGATGTTTTCTCAGATACCAGTGACCGGTTAGTAGCCCTACCACTGCTCTGAGTTTAGCCCTCTCCAGTTGCAGCAGTGATTTTGCCAGTCTTTGTGAGGGTGACATTTCTCCTTTTGTTTTGTTTTGATCCATTCTGGGATGGAGGATTGTATATTTGTTGTTTTTATCCCAAGTATAGGTTCGGGGCCTATGTATGGTTTTGTGGATCCTCCTCTGGCCAGTCTGTCTGCTTTCTCGTTACCCAAAATTCCTCTGTGCCCTGGCACCCAAGATATCATCAGGTTGTTGTGTTTCCCCAGGTTTTGGAGATTTTGGATGCATACACTGACTTCTAACCAGGTGATAAAGTAGTGTGATTGCGAACGGAATATTGAAGTCCTTAGCTAAGTAAGACCGAGGTCCCGTTGGCTTTTTCGTTATGGCATCAAATTGATTTCGAAAATCGCAGTTGGATTAAAAAATAATCTTAAGATCGGAAATATTTTTGACTTCCTCATCAGCAACACCATCCAACAGCACAGCGAAACTTAGCAATACTGGAACTGCAGCTCTACGGTTGGAGAAGATAGAGTTATGCTTTACACCATTAACATCTAAAATTCAAAATATCGTATCTCGTATATCATTTTGCATGTTCTCACAATTCAACTTTTGTTGTTTAACTACGGTTGATCAATTAATTTTGTCGTTCAAATAAAGACTCAAAACTCCGTATCATTCCTTTCAAGTGGAAACATGATTTGAAATATGTGAACACCTCAGTTGACCGTTACTTGTTCAATTTTGTATCGTGCGTGTGGTTTGACTTTTTTTTTTTATATTATAATAAAAAACGAAAATGAGCCTCAAGTTTAGAGTGTGATGCTAAAATTATTAGAATTTTATCGTAAGTATTACGCCTGGCATTACCGGATTTATTATTGCAAATTAAATTAAAATTAAAAATAAGTTTTGAAGATAGAAAAACCGCTGTTTTTAAGGATCGGATCAACACCGCTCACTCAGTGAAATGAATCGAAATTCACGTTTCATTGCAATTGTTTGCAACACGAAACCAACATGACACACAAGAATAGCACCACATGTTATATGAGCATGAAATACTTGGTTCAAAATTTATATTATTTAACGTATTGTATAATTATTTTTTTGCAATCAACATAAAACGAGTAGTATTCTGCTGTTTTTATTTAATTGTGACAGGGTGAGGAACGCGGTAAATCTGGGAAAATTTCTTTGATCATAGGCGGTTTTTGTAACTCAAAGGAAGTCGAGAATGGGGATTTTCCTGATTGGATTTGTGATTCGGGATTTATTCAATCAGCACTGTTACGAATACTGAAAAGAAAATTAATTATGATGTGTGGTGATTAGTGACCGTTAATCGATAATTATTCAGAAATCGTGACACTGAGTGAGTAGAAATACTTTGATTGAATATAAAAAAATATATTTTGCGTTGATTTCCTCATCAGCAACACCATCCGACAGCACAGCGAAACTTAGCAATAAATATATTTTGCATTTTCCACATCCTAAATGTATTTGTGAAATGTAAACAATGTTTGTAAATCCCAGGCCCTGAAGATGATCTCAACAAAGATCGAAACGTTGGCACGATAAAGAAAATGTTTTTCTGAAACCTACATCACACCAGACTGTATCTCACGATTTCTGAATAATTAGTTAATTGTGATGGACGATAACGAAGGAAAGAGAAAGGTGTTTGTACTGTTTTCTGTTTTTTTTTTTTTCAAACACACATTTTTCCAAAGTGAAAGATGTTTATCAACATTATCACACGAAACAAACATGACACCATAAGAGTGTGAGTGTAAAAAGGCACCTTTATGTGAGTATGAAATTCTTGGTTCAAAATTTATTTACATCAGTATTTTATAATTATTTTTTTAGTCAACATGTTTTGTGGTTCACCTAGGCCCTGAAGATGACCCGAATAAAGGTCCAAACGTCGGAAAAAAATGAAAAAGGTGTTAATCTAAAATACATCATTCCTGAAAGCACCTCACTACTACAAGTAGAAAAAGAAGAAGGTTTAACAGTTCGTCATTTTGTTCACATAACAATTAAGAACGTTTAATTTTATTAACCTTTAAAAAAAATTAATAGTAATATAAAGAACAACAAATAAATATTTTTATTAAATTCACAATAAATTTATTAAATTCTCGCTCGTGACACGACTTTTTTATCTCAACCAATACCTTATATATAGATTAATTAATTGAAAACATTTTTATTAAACATAAAACAAAAAGAATTTAACACGTATTTTTTAAGAGTTGTTCAGAGCTCAGGACTGCGGACAGTCGGGAGATATGAATCTGGTGAGCGAAGAGCGGCTGGAGTTAAAAGCGCCTGGAGCTGGTGGCAAACGGGGTGAAGTTACTTGTCAAGTTAAATAAGGTAAATACAATCGAAATTGACTGGCAATCGGTGAAGGGTTGGTAGGGATTTTAAGAGCTACCACCTTTTTTTTTCAGGCCGGTTCATCGCTCGCTCAGTAAAGTAACTCTTTTGATCAACTCGCAGGCGGAGCCCGATCTCTAATACAGACAATGCTGTGAAGTGTCTTTGACACGAAAATTATGGCCAATTTTATAACCGCACATCATAATAATTACTTCCTGTTAGATCACCGACTTATATACAAAAAATACATGGTAGAGAAAAATGCTTTGGGTCTATTGTCAAAGAAATGAAAATTGCTTGACTTATTATTGCAAAATTAAGACGTTTGCCTTTTGCCTCGGACTACCAGGCAATGCTACGTCTTTGGCACAAAAGTAGTCGAAATTTATGATTTTTGAAGCCCAAGGCCTAATGATGACACGTCCTATGAATATAAATAAATATCCATTAGAAAATGCGTTGAGATCAATTATTAAAGAAATGGAAATGGCCTGAATTACTATTTGACTGATTGGAAAACAAAATTTAGGCAGAACCATATATAACGAAGGACATTTAATGGTTTGGGTATCAAATATAGATCAACGATAAATGAAACGTATGAGAAAAAAATTTAAAGTCGCTCTCACAATGGTGAGAACCCATTTAAACAGCCCCAGCTTTCAAATGCAGTCAGATCCGCATGAAGACCACACTCACTCACACAGTCCACCTTTTCATATTCTTCAAATCTTCAGCAAGCAGCGTTATATCACTACTTTTGATAACCCTCGTGACATTACTAAAAAAAGATCTAAAATAAGATCCGGGGCATGAGTCATGTGGAACACCCGAATTAATACCGAAACATTAGAGACACCCTTATAATAGAAAGAAAATGAATTATTAGAAAAAAACCATTTCCATTCCATTTCTCTCTGTTACTCCTGAATCCAAGATGAAACTATTTGTAGATATCTTTACTTGGAAACTGTTCCATAATCACAATCATATTGTCCGGATTTACTAGGTTTAATTGGATATCGCATACCTAACAATAAACACGAACAAAAGCAAGTAGTGAGTTACCCTTCCATAGAACAACTTATGTAATGAAGATTTCTTTCTCACGTTTGTTGTCAGTACAGGCGTAAGCCAAGCTTTTGATCGAGTTTGGTACCCGGGCTTGCTGTTATGCTCAGGGACATCCTTCCATCCACATACTATATCATACTGCACAGTTACTCATTGACCGATTTTTCCAAGTCATCTGCATATCCATGCTGGTGTTCCTTAGGGTAGCGTTCTGGCCCCACACTACGCCAATTGTTCACTGCTGACATGCCGTCACATCCCGAAACCATTCACATTTGCAGACGATACAGCACTTCCCTCTAGCTACTCCGATCTTGTCATTTCCCCTCGAAACGTCCAACAACACCTACCAGAGTCTTGGTGTAAAAAAACGATACAATTTAACAAAGACAAATCCCCTCCTGTTTTCTTACATAATATCCTTCTCCCAACTGCGGACAAGGTGCGGTGCCTCGGACTGTACATCGACAAACGCCTGATGTGGAATCCTCACACACGAGTGAAACGTCAGGAGATTATGGTACGATGTAGAGCTTATTGTACGACTTCTTGACAAACTTTCTAATTTACCTCTCAAAAATAAAAGAATGCTTTACAACACCATAGTTAAGCCGGTATGAATTTGCGGACTGGATGTGCGTGATTCAGCCAAGCATTCCAACATTCGCCGCATGTAAACTGCCCAATCCTTAATCCTACGAAAAATACTATATGCTCCATTTTATATATATCGAACCTAACTACACATACAGATCCTTCGTTCAGGATTAAATCCGTTCCCGTGACCGCAAAGTTCACAAAACCCTCCCAACTATTGTAAATCAACACTTCAGAAACATCGCATCCCACGAATCCCCTCAAATCCTCCCCGCCCACTGAAGAGACAATGGCCGCGAAATCTCCTAGGATGTGATGGTGATTATATCGAAAGTAATAATGACGCAAGTATCAATTAAACAGACAATATTTTAGTAACATTGGAGTAATACCGATAGATATTTTCTCCACAATTAGAATTACGAGGAAATAGGAGGACATCCTAGGATGGATCAGGGGGAGTCACCCACCTTGGTGCCTGAGAGACTCCGAGGTTGGGCTCTGATGGGGTGCCATCGACTTCTTTGGTCATTTCGGCGCCCTTATGTTCCTAAAACTAGTCATTCCCACACTCACTTATACAATAAATACATACATTTATTTTCCTATATAAAACCCAATCACACTTGCATATCCTCTGTCTAGAATCCGGGTCGGGGGTTACTGGATATTCCACCCCGACCCGGCGGAGCAGCGGTGGAGCCTTGAGATGATATGCAGCACCCCTACTCTAACATAAACTCAATATCTCTCAAAAACCTAAAAAAAATTCTTTAACCTCGCTGCCATTCTTCTATAGTCCGGCGGTATTCCATTTAGTTTATACTGGGCCAAGCTGCGACACCACTCCAACACGTGTGACACCGTATGTTATTTTTTCGACTCTTGTTTTTAATTTTGTATATATTACCTTGCTCATTGTTATTTGTTACCTACTTGAAGGAAGGTAGTTGTAATGTACTATAAAAAAAAAAAAAAAAAAAAAGTTGCCGGTAATGAATTCATTTAATGGTTCCAATGATATTAATAATATCCGTAGTAGTAGGGTTCTGAATAGTAGGTATTTGATATTCTAAAAAATAAGTTAATATGTTTATATTTATAATATATTGTTTTCTATGTTTTATTTGTAATTATGAGTTGATGTGTTTATATTTATATTATATTGTTTTGTATTACCGTTTGGGCATTTACCTGTTATCGTAATTAATTCTAAAATAAATAAATAATAAAGTACTAACAAGGGATTAAAACTTAGGGATTATGTGGTTATTTTATTTTCGAGAAACTATAATAGGTGAATCAAATTGTAAAAGAGAGAAATAAATGTTAAATTTAGTTGGAAGGATTTTGGAAGAATGAATAAGAATCGGAATTGTGGTTGCTATGTTGTAGAGACAGAAAACGGTCTGTACTTATTGGTTAAGTAGCAAGTTTAAAATGGTTTTCTAGAAATATTGTTACCCACGAGGGTCCAAAAAGGGAGAAAACCTAATTAATTCCAGATCAAAAGTCGACCGCAAAAAGGAACGAACCCTATTCTAAATAAGAGAGAAATTCCCCTTCGTTCTTTTAAAACTGTTTTACCGTTTTGCTCCACCTTCTGTTCGTTTAATGCATCCTCTTTTATGATAGCCTCCTGTTATTGAAAAACCGTTCCGCTTCTTTTCTCTCCGATGAAATTTCGTTCATTTCGAGTATAAATCTATACGGGCGGAAAACAGAATAATCCTCCGAACGCCCAATCCCTTTTTCTCGTTGAGAAAATCAACCTTTATGAATTCCAGTCTTCTACGTATTGTTCACATCCCGAGGGAAGGAAGACGATTTGCATAAGAAACACTCCCGGGACGCTGAGAGCAAAGTTCCTGAAATTCATGAAGCGCGCTTGTCGCTATCTTTAATTTGTTGGCATACAGGGCCCTCGCATTGGGTTAACAGTTAACAGCTCTTTTATCTCTCATTTTATCGAGGATTAAATCTAACAGAGGCGACAATCATTACCATACTAGGAATCACTGACTCTGAGCGTTAAAATCATGAAATAAGATCAAAAACAGCCACGAAAATGGATGAACCTTTTGTAACCGAGTGTTCTTTTACACAAAAGCAAGAGTAATTAAACAACGAAATATACAAATATTGTATGTATATATATATCTGGTGGGTCGATTTAACCGGCAACATACAAATTTGCCACTGCGGCATGAATTCAACTCTGTCATCTGTCAAACTTCTTCTGTACAAGGAGGTGGTCAGATCGAAAGCTTCTATATCCGTGCCCTCCTGGAATCTCACATGAAGGACTAATGTCAGCAGGTAGCAAGTTGTACAGAACAAGTTTATTAGGCTTGTGCCAGGCTTGCCTTGATATGACGTACGCATCAACAGCTGGACAGTATGACAAACACTTTGATGATGCTGGGATATACCACAGAGCCAGATACTATGTTCCGAGCATTGAAACGGCCTGGACGGACGGCAGCGGTCCTGAAATACGCAATAAAAGTAAGACAGAGGTTGTAAAGTTCAATAAATAGATCTTTCACATGATGAATTCTATAACAACCGAAAGAAAAGAAGGAGTTGCATCTTGGAACACACCAGATACTCAGAGAGAGTAAACATTATATTTTTTATGCAATGCGAGGCCAGTACCAGTACAATCTGTTGCCAACTAAATAACTATAGTTTAGATTAAAAATACGTGCAGAGGAGAATAAAGATAGCTGGGGTGTTTGGTCTAATATTTTCCCCAAAGATACATAATATGACATAACAGTAATTTTATTGTAACTTAACCAACTGTAGGGAATTTTCTACTACACTATTGTGTTCAATGTATATATGTATGTAAATTTCTGTTCTTTCTTTCTTGTAGGTTCACTGATTCTCAATTGTCGGTTCTAAGACATGAAGATTTGAAGGGTTCGGAGGGATTGAAGTGCCTCGTCAGCATTTGTGAATGTTAATATGTTGGAATGTAGATATGTAAATTTTTTAGTATAAAAGAGCTATTATGTTTTTTTAGAGCTGGCCATGTAAAATTTTCGTGAGTGGAAGAGGAATAGGTACCTTGGACGACCTGGAAGTATTATTTTTTGAGAGTTAATTTGAAGATTCAAGAAATAAGGTTGAAGGGTTCTGCAGCAAGCCCTCGTGGTATATCCGATCAAATCCCTGCGGTATGTCCAGGGGATAAAAGTTACGCGAAAAAAGTAAATAATCGCATGGAGTATAGAATCGTGATGAACTGATGATCTACGGTCTGGTTAAAGTTTTCAGTTCAGCGAGTAACGCGGGTTTGTTTTATTCCAACGGTTAAAAAAATCTCAATGATCACGAAAAAGAAGTTTTGAACTGAGGTTCCGTGACCCAATTTAAAAGTTCGATTTGCTTTGCGGAAAAGTTTCGTCGGAAATGTATGTACCTAGCCGAAATATAACGTTATCGAATTTGATAAAAGCGCAGATGCGATATCAATCGAAGTTTAAAACCGCGGCTATACTTTTGACGGATCGGTAAACTATCAAAGGAATCCGAGTTCGGAAATAGGACTCGTTTAGTATTGTTGTTTGCTATTTAGGTGGGGGGGAGGGATTTATTGAATGGGGGTTTTAGGCACGCGATTCGGGCAATGTCAAGGTACTGGCACGCAGATATCCCTTTGATTTAATCCAAACACAAACCAGGTTTTCGTGAGTACTCGGATTGACACGCTCTGGGCTCTTTTATTGCGTATTATCTGTGCGTATGAACCACCAGCGTAAACCTATTATCGGTAACCTATTAACAGAAGGATCAAATCGATTACAAAAGCAAATCTCATCTGGGTTTTAGAACTTAAAATAAGACAGCAATAAAACTACTACTTCCCAGCACTTGTTAAGCCATTCTTCCGTATTATTCACCTAAATTAACATCAAACGTATAACAAATAATCTGATGAACCTCTTCAAATTGTTTAAAACCTTCCAAAAACAATTTGTTTCAATCATCACCGGCTTTGCTCTGGGCGTACAAACGGTAAATAAATGCACATAACTAAAAGTAAAGAAGCGAATTCATAAGTCGCTGAGAATCCAACCCTGCTTACACGACTTCGAAAATGGCAAAAAGAGGGAAAATTCGAACAGTTGTAGGGCGAGATGGGAAGTTTTTGTCCGAGTGGATCGAGGTCACGATAGCTCAAGCGGTAGCGTTGCGGCGTATTTAGCCGAAGGTCGTGGGTTCGAATCCCGCGCGTGACACTGACTTTTTTATCTCAACCAAGACCTTACACAGAAAGAATAATTAATTGAAAGAAGTAACTTGTTCAATTGACCACTAAAACGTAAATGGACTAACAGTAAAGGTGGCAAAGTGCCTGAACACGATCGTAAGATAAAATGTGTGGTGATTAGTGACCGTTAATCGATAATTATTCAGAAATCGTGAGATGCGGTCTGGTGTGATGTAGGTTTCAGAAACAACAACAAGTCTCACTGGCACTCTCAACACGACACGCAACAATGGCACAATTACACAGAAGACAAACACTTTGAGTGAGTAGAAATACTTTGATTGAATATAAAAAATATATTTTGCCTTGTATAAATTCACTTTTTCACATCCTAAATGTATTTGTTAAATGTAAACAATGTTTGTAAATCCGAGGCCTTGAAGATGATCTCAATAAAGATCGAAACGTTGGCACGATAAAGAAAATGTTTTTCTGAAACCTACATCACACCAGACCGCATCTCACGATTTCTTAAGATAAAATGTCACTTTTAAAAAAATTAAACTGATTAAATTGCAACGGAAAAAAATTAACTCTACATAGCACTTAGTTGAGTATGTAGCACGTCGTACTTGCTTTGAATGTTAGAAAATTAAATTTTAAAAAGTAACTTTTAAACAAGAAGTTCGTAAACTTTCGAAATTAATATAGGAAAATCCACTTATCCGTCTTTTATTCACGGTATTGTTGAAACAAGGCCATGAGATAAAGTTGTTCATCTGTCTGCGCTTATTCATTCCATTCCCTCGACGTTTAATAGGTCTCTTAATATAATTGCAGACCCTCTGAATATTTGAATCGCGGCCGGATTCTGCCACTGAGGGAATTAGCAGCGAAACTCTCAAAGGGTCCGCCCGTATCCCCTACAACTGAGAAACAAGACACTTACTGTGCCAGACATCCAGCTTAATAGTTGAACAGCTTCCTGTTTACCGTGGTGTCGGGTGTTCCGACTAAATCGCCGTAACTGTTTCTGAAATGCGACCTTATTAAACGAACCCATCAATTAAGCAACCCGTCTCAGTTCGCACCCTCATTAACAGTTTTTAACTTGATTATTCCTGGTACACTGTGGTAACACATCATTTTGTTCCGCCAATCTAAGCTGTATAGGCTTTTCACTGTTGGGTTTATACAACGAATAAAACAATAAAATATTTTTCAAAATTCGGACCAAAATGATATGGAACGACCTAAATACTGGTTTATCACCTGGCCCACATCAATGGCAGACATCGCGAATACTCGTTAATACTTACGTGCAAGGTACATATGGGCACAAGGGAATATTAATTTAGGAAATTAATGAGCAAGCAGTATTAATTATCAGCAATTAAACTCACTTCTGAAGCCCACATTTCAAGATGGTGGTGCGTAGCAAATCGGAAAAGGGGTTGTTAGCCTTAAGAGCATTAGCACGTAAAGAAATCGCATGAACACTAGTGAATGCATCTTACAAAAATATGGCGAAACAATAGTCAAATGATACCACGCGTGCCAGGCACAAGGGACTTATTAGACAAGATGTGCAAGACCATTTATAGGTCATCAAAACTAGCAAATATTAAAAAATAGTCGGCAAATCCATCCATAACCATTTAATATGAGACATCTTAACAACCTAACAATATGGTAGATGATGTGTTTTGGTCTGCGTGTCGGGGTGAACTCAGCACACGCGTTTTGCCATTGCGACATCTTCAGTGAGTAACCTTCAGGAGTTCCTAGGATGGCGCAATGCCGAAACGGTTTGAATAACTCATACAAAAAAACAGACAGTGGCCGTGTGCCTATTCAACACGAACCTAACAATATCTGAGTGCCAGGGCACAAAAATAATTTTGGGTAATGAACGAGCTAATAAACTGACTAAAAGAGAATCCAGAACCACTATTTAAGATCAAACAAACCCCTGTATTTCAAAAACTCTCATTCAAAAACCTAAAACTGGATCCAACAGAAACTAAAGTGGCCGAACTCCAGAATTGCCAGACAAAGTAATGTCATTATTAAAGAACGCTAACCAAAACTGACAACATTGGAACAGTTAGACATAGTCAAACTCAACTTATGGATATAGCGGTCACTGATATCTGTGAAAACATATTCACAACGTAAGGGGTATTATGACCCAATTTATAAGTTATGCGATGAGAAGGAGGAAGCTCCTTGTTACCCATTCCATTTTCGAATTTAAAGCAACATATCAATAGAGATATTACCTCGGTACCAAGAAGACCTCGGAAAAAGAATTACAGCAATGACCTACTACTTCTTAACAGAAGGAAGAGAAAGAAAAATACAATAAGCCAGACGTTTCTGCAGCCCGCGCCTTGTGGAACACAAATCCCCGCTTTCTAGTATTTCCCTTATCATCATCGTCACCATGGCAGCAATAACAGTCAATGACCTACTACTTTAAAGACAGATCGATTCAATTGAGATGTCAAACGGATCAGAGAAGAATCAGCTAGACCAACATAGCCCAGAGCCTATTAATCGAGGCAACAAGATCAAACATAGGAGTAAGAAACTGCTACTGATATTATTTTCAAATGAGAAGCATCTGCGCAATGGAGAGATGACCTACTGTACCAAGAAGACCTACTAGAAAAAACTGTACTCAAAATAATCAACGACCGTTTCCTGGTTAACAGAAGAATAGAACTGAACTAAGGAACTAGGAACAGTATAGGACCCTAAAAAGCTGAGGTACTTATGGTACTAATATCCCAATTCCTTGTATCGTCATCATCTTATCCTACTCCGCACATGCTCTTGATGAACACAGCAAAACTAAAGTTCTGGGAGGTTATGAGCATCTAACGATTGTATTATAGTGAGATCTATTTACAAATTTTTCCCCTTGTTCACTTATCATCGCACCTTGTTTGTTGTCAGATGCTTGTTTTATATATGAAATGGCTTTGTAGCTCGACTTCTGGTAATAAATGAATAAATCTCGTGTCAGACTTAACAAATTATAGGCGATTAAATGTTCGCGTGACCAATTCACGTGTAAATGAAACAAATTGCAAATAGGACAGTCAATGATTAACGTGTGATAAAAAGTAACGATCAGGTCGTTCGGTTGGATCCGTTTTAAATCGAAGACGCATTAATTAGTTATACACTTTGAGCTTCTGCGATACCGTAAAATGTTTTTTTAATTTTTCCCTGCGAATTGCGCTCAATGTTATCGAAACTGATTAGGTCAGGGATTAATTAATGAACTTTTGGCAAGGGCGTACCCTTTTTATCCAGGCCGAGTTTTTTCGCCCGAAGAAACTTTTTGCCCCTTCGAGACTGGAGTTTTGGCGAATCGTTAACAGAAATTGTCTGGGTCTCGTCCGATTTGAATGAAAAGACAATTAACTTTACTCGAAAGAGTTTGATTTTCTTAAATTGGTTTTATTTATTTAATATGTAGTTAAAATGTCTGACGATATCATAAAATACTATTGAATTAAGTCTAAACTGGTACAGTTAAAATAATCCTTTTTAAACCTTTTTAAAAAGATAGTTCCAACTCATCGTAAGTTGTTTTGCAACGATCCGGATTTCGAGCCTTTTAGCTCATCATCAGGTTGAAGGACTTCTACAACCACGTCTCNAGGCTCGAAATCCGGATCGTTGCAAAACAACTTACTGTGAGTAGGACCTATCTTTTTAAAAAGGATTGAACACCACACTCACTCCATCATTTATCATTTCTACCAGTTAAATTAATGTTAGTTGAGAAAACACGATGAAAAACAAATACATGTAATAGTTTGCAAGAATTTCAGCACGAAGAGAAATAGGTGAATCATTAAATAAATTATTATTTTGTAATAAAAAATAATCAGGGTTAAGGCAAATTTGAAAGAAAAGAAAAACACTAAGTACTTTCGTCCATCGTTAGAAAAATATATCGAAATATAGACTTTTTGACACACTTAAGTGTACTTCAAGTCAATCATAACAATCATAATAAAGTTTTATTTCATTAAGTGTGAATTAGTTCAGTTATGTTAATTTTAGTCATGAAAACCTGATTAAACCAAAATATATGTACTATTTCAAAAGACTTTTAGACAGAAAAAAGAAATTGGCGTAACATTAAATAAATAATTATTATTTATAGATTGATTAATCTTTATGTAAAGTATTGGTTGAGATAAAAAAGTTAGCGTCACGAGCGGGATTCGAACTCACGAATTTCGGCTAAATACGCCGCTGCAAGAGACGGTAGACTCAACCAATACCTTACATAAAGATTAATTAATTGAAAAGAAGTTATTTCGTCAATCGGACCACGAACTCTAATGGAATTATTTATAGTATTTTATTATTTATTATTTTTTGCTGTTTTTTAAAATTGTTTCGAAAGAATTTCAAACAAGGGGTGGAATGATATGGAGCGGGTATAGCATTAAGTACATTATTACTTTTTTACTTAAAAAATCAGGGAAAACGCAAATTTGAACTAAAAGAACGTTTAGTTTTGTAATTATTAATTATTCACGAAGTTCGCCGCGGACCACAGTTTTGTGAAACCCAGAACTATAATTTTCGCTAATTGTTCAGCCTTAATTTTAATAATACTATCGTACCACTCCTGATATTTTAAGGCTAGATGATCCCAGTTTCAAAAAATGTGCCATTGACCTGGAAAAAGCTTAGTATGATGTCAGGGTATAAGCAAGGTGTGGTAAGACTCTGACTAGTTCATTTTCGACGGAGTTCATTAAATCTGGGCACTCTGTTAAAAAAAAAAGTTTTGTGTATGGAAATGGTTGTTTTTATAATTTTTTTTATTACATGGGTATTGTGTTTTCTACGTTAACTAAATTTTCACAAGCCAGTTTACATTTTTTAAGGAAAAATAGTATAGCGATCCAGTTAGTCGTGGGATTATTAAACTAGAGTAAAAGTGGGATACAAACTCTATGTAGGAAAGTGTGCTACCGAACACCCCGGGGATTTGGACACAGAAATCCACTAACGAAATTGAAAACCTCAAGTTCTTTAACAAATTTAACATTTCCAAGGAATATTCCCGCCACGTGGAAGGATTCATTCCAAATTGAAGGTATTTAAAAGAATACTTGGTTGTTCGCAGACAATTTTTATAAGACCGAGCCAACACTTAACCAATAACGTTATCGAAAACTTTTTGGCTTAACAGATAACAATGATATCTCTTACAAGTGCGTAAGAAACTCAGAGATTATATCTTACATACTGGACATGAACAGGAGGAAAATTATGAAAATTCGATTGCTTGATATTAAAAAATTAGTCTAGATGTAGAGTCTGTCCTAAAATCCGGTATAATACTAATTATCAATTATAATTATCATTTACTTATTAATGCTTATCGTTTTTTTATAACTTTAATTTAAATGAAATTTAATATTAAATATTCATATTAACCAATTAAGACTCATTTCACAGCTTCAGTTTGCTAACAAAAAATTTGTTCTTTACGAGCTTAAGTAAATAAAATAATTCCTATCAAACAGGAGGGCTTAACGTCCACTAACGGTTGGATGTCGAGGATGATGGGTCAAACCACTTTAAAATTCATTTTTCATATCATTACCAATTAATAGCCACCATTCGAACCCAGAACCGAAATCGGGGCAAATACGAATCGGAAACCCTTACCAATGGCCACCTCGAACCCCATATACGAGATTAATTTCTGTATAACTGTAAGTCAATTAGCTGATTTCTCAGGGCTAGAGGTTCTGTCTTAATAAATACACTTTCCATAATGAAATTGAACTGTGATCTTTGTGTTATTTGGAAAATAGAGTGGAAAATGGTTTACATGTTATAGCGGTTTGCTCTAATTTTTAAGAATTCAATCTTAGATATTCCATTAAGAAGACGTTAAGCGAATTGGATTTTTAAAATTATTTTGACGGCAAGTATCGGACAAACTTTATAAACTATTAATTTATAATTTATTTAACTATTAAACTATTAATAAACTAGTAATTATAGAATTTAATAATAAAAAAGTTTTTGTTTTTAAACAGTGGTTCAAAGTGAATCAAAGGTGTATTTATGTTTTTAGAAAATTTTTTAATTCGGTTTACGTAGTATAATAAAGTATAATATTAAAAATAACACGGAAAACTCCTCAGGTGGATTACGGGCCAAGAGTATTGTCGGACTGCTTTTAGTTTAATAAATTAATTTTGTAATAATATATTTATTCCATAAACACATTTATTATTATTATTGAAATATATTTTCGAGTAACTTTTATGCCAACTGTCGTATCAAATTGTACTTGTAGAAACAGGGCAAAAATTATCACGTCATCAAAAGTCTTAAGAAATTCTCGCGATCAACTTTTGTTGTTCAACGACCAAAATTCAACAAAATCTACCTTGAGAATTTTCGGTCAACTTAAGTTTGAACCAGTCAAATGAATTATTACTTTTAAGTTGAAACATGACTTGAAATATGTAAACATGTCAGTTGACTGTTTCTTGTTCAACTTTTACCCTACGCTTGTTGTTTTACTTTTGTGTTTATAAAATAATTAACAAACAAACATGAGCTTCACGTTGACTTACAGTAGTAGGTTATAAACATTAAGGCCTTTAGAATAAATATTGCTGGATTTATTATTGCAAAATTAAGGCGTTTGTCTTTTGCTTCGGATTGCCAGTGTTATGTATCATGTTTAGCACAAAACGCATCAAATTGCAAGATACAAATGAAAACTCTAATAAATACGTTTTATTCAAAGTTTATCATAAGCATTATTGAGCCAGGCAGGGAACTGTTTTTGACCTGATGTATGCATTAAAGCGTGTGTTTCTCAGGAGTGCATACTTGGCCCATTTCTATTTTTAATGTACACACATACATTCGCTGATGATACAGCGATTTTACACGTAATTCGGTCAACAACTCTCAACATTTACAAAACGAAAATAAATTATCAGTATGTTCACAAAGTGGAGAATTAAAATAAACCAAACGAAAAAACAACACCGCAGAGATGAATTTTACCCTGTATAAAAGTATCGGTTCCTCAGTTGAGTATAAATGGAATCCCATTACCTACCACCGACCTATTGCGTTATCTTGGGCTTTTCATCGAGAAATGGCCGACGTTATAAACTATTATAAAGACTACTTGACACACGATCAAAATTGGATATTGAAAACAATTTTTTAATATACAAGACAATGATCAAACCCTCAAGGAGTACGGTCGTGAAGTGGTGTGAAGCCTCAACCAAAAATTCCAATTCCCAACGTCTTCAATCAATGCAATCTAATATTTTCCATTAAAATTATAAATGGACTTTTATATTTCAAATCATACTAGCCATACGACCTACAAATCTCGTTTGTACATGACCTCATCTAAACCATGTATGTGTGCACGTGTATGTGCAGATTTGAGGTTATATAAATCAGTGATAAGTTGTCAGTATTAAAACATCTATGTTGCTCATTTATCGCCAATTACTTGTAATAGTAAAAAATAGTACATTTTTGTCTGAAAGGATTTTTCCATTAATAAAATTATTATTGAGATAGGGCTTGTCTTTTAATCAGGTGGAAAATAAAAAAAATGAATACGCGTACAGTTTTTTTACAGCTTTATGGGCTGGTAGTACGTGGTCAAGACTAAGCTTTTAATAAAGTACCTTTAAAAACGCGCCAAGTTTTATAAGCGACCCCGAAGCTCTCAAGCTTTAAAATTAATTAAACTTGGTGGGCCCCAAAAAACTCGGTTAAAGAGAAGTATTTTCATGGTGGGGATGTGTTTCCTTAGGGGCGGCCTTTCTATTACCCTCTAAGGGCTTTTATTAGCTTTTCTTAATAACATAAATAATGGGTCTCGGAGAACAACACTTCGCGATTTTAAAAACCCCTCCCTCGAACTTCCAAAGAATTTTCTTTTCCTTTTTTTACAAGACGAAATTCAATATCAGCTGGGAGGAGAAACGGAAAATTTATTAGGACCGAAAGTGTTTTTGAATATTTCAACCGGTCTGTCTCCAGTTCCTGTTGCATAGGCCTAATATTGACATTGTTTTGGGTTTTCTTCTGGCTAGGGAATTCATTTCTTGAAGACGAGCTTTCATCGGTGTTCTCCGTTTGCCGGCCTTGAGTCAATTCGATCACGCTCCGTCTAAATTGCATTCCGCCCAGTTTAAGACTCTTCACTTTTCGGAGCCACTTTTGAACTCCGCGTTTCACTCAAAGGAATCAATTGAATTCGAGACAGGGACAAATAGAGAAGCAATAACACTCTGAAAATGAGATCGGTGTTTGCGTTGGAAGAGAAACAAAGAAGCGAAGCCCGGACGACCGGTTTCGAAATGAATGTAGAAGCGGGAGAACAAAGCGGCAGGGGGAATATAAATCATGTTTGCGACCCCCCTAGGAGAAGTAAAACATATTGACATTTTTGCCATTCCGATGGACTCGTCCACACGTTTTAACAGGCTCGTGTGTGCATGCAAGTCGTGCGGGTGTGTGCTCCGACCGCTCATCCGTTAATAGGATTGTAATTTCTCAGGGAAATCTACGTGTACTAAACCATAACGGCCTTACAACCAGTAAGCTATAAATTACAAGTGTTGAAAACCAGTTAGTCCAACAACATTGACTCTACAACACACGATTCAGTTCATTTCACGCTAGGTTAATTTAACATATGTACTTGAATATTTATCTTTGGTCGAAAGCCAGCACAATAAATTTAAACTAATGTACGGATTGGCCTAGGCTTATAAGAGGAGGCTACCGACGTGGGATCACCGATTTGGATGCACGTTTTATTTTGGCCAAACTTGGTTGAAAAATGGGCCTTAATAGCCGAGAAAACAATATTTTCAAAAATTTTATCAAGATAATTTTTTTAAAAATATTATTGCCTTTGTTGTGCATTATTTCAATGTATTTGGTTTTTACCTATGGTAAGAAATTAATGGACAGGATCATATAAAATCAGATATAGTTGTATCAAAACAAAAATGAGAAATCTGTTATAGAAAAGTATACCAAAACATTGTTTCTCGAAAAAAGCATTCGGTTTCTATTTAAGCACCCTTTAAAGCCATTATATTCGAGTTTTAACAGCTAAGAAAAATAGAAATTTTTGGGCTGGATCAGGTGGGGGAATGTTTTTCTCTGATGTCCTCTGTTCCTCTTAAATATTCATAACCCCTCTGGATTTTATCGAATGTCCAAGGTGTTACAACCATTCGAAAGCTGCATTGTTCTTTTTTTCTGCCACTTTAAGCGAAAAAATATTAATGAAATGAACAAAAACTCTCTGAAGTTTTATTTTATATCTCCAGTTCAGATTTATTACGTATTAAGTACGTCACCAGTAAAATTCAAAACCCTTTTTTTAAATTACCTTTTTGTAATTAGAATAAGCATTTTCATAGCAATGAAATAAGTACACATTTTTGGACTGGATTGGCCGAAGATAATTTTTTCTCCCATATGTCCGATGTTTTACTTTAAACCCATAACTCGTCTGAATTTTATCAAAAGTAAAAGCTATAAAGCAGATTATTTTTACTTTTAGGGTATGTGTAAACTTATTATATAAGAGACAATCAAGGGAAATTTAAAAAAACCTCTCAAATATTTTATTTTATTTCTCGGTTCTAATTTATTTACAGAGGCGATGTTTGGGTGGTTACGTGCAATTTATATTCTTACAATGTACAAAGAAGAATAAGGTTCTTCGGGCCTATGAAGTCCTCCTCCAGGAATGTTAGATCAGTGGAGACGTATCAAAATTAACCCCATTATTGAGGTTTTGGAAAAACTCGGAGTTATTTGGAAGACGACATTTTTATGTAAAACGAATTATTTATTTTACAAAAAGAAAAGTGCAGCTCGATTAAAATTATATCGTACATTTCACAGCTTCCCATAACATTGTTAGTACCATACAAAATTTAGGGGAAAAATATTTTAACAAATTTTGCGCTTTCCAAACGCCTCCGATTTTTTTTTCGAAAATCAGAACAATCGTGGCAACTTTGAAACGACTCCCCTTATCAACGGGAAACAATAGGTGGTTTAGAATCTTACAATGTACACGTAATAGCTTAAACCGGCGGGATGAAAAAATAAAACTTTTGGCATGTTTATGTTGATTCCATCCTTATTGTTCTTATTTAGAATGTTATAATGTCGTTGTTGATATAGGCTGAAAGTAGAACAATCCAGCTTTCCAGTGGTTGTCATAACGTTGAATTTTGATCAAAACGGGAGGAGTTATGAATTTTTAAGTGGAACCACAGGACACCTGATCAAAAAATGGCACGGGCTAATCCAGCGCAATATAATTTGAATAAGCGTTTTCATAGCAATGAAATAAGTACACATTTTTAGACTGGATTGGCAGAAGATAATTTTTTTCTCCCGTATGTCCGATGTTTTACTTACATACGACATACATACATACTTACGACTTTAAAACCATAACTCCTCTGAGTTTTATCCGAAGTAAAAGCTATAACGCAGATTATTTTTACTTTTAGGGTATGTTTAAACTTATTATATATGAGACAAACAAGGGGGAAATTTTAAAAAAGATGTTTGGGTGGTTACGTGTAATTTATAAGGTTCTTAGCGCCGTGAAGTCCCCCTCATGGTAAATTAGATCACTGGAGTCGTGTAATAATTAACTCCACTATTGAGGTTTTGGAAAAAATCGGAGTTATTAGGAAGACGTCGTTAAACAAACAAATTATTTATTAAAATTACAAAAATAAAGTGCATCTCGATTAAAATTCGATATTGTAGTCATTAGAGTTCGTGGTCCGATTTTCCAAATAACTTCTTTTCAATTAATTAATCTTTATGAAAGGTATTGGTTGAGATAAAAAAGTCAGTGTCACGAGCGGGATTTGAACCCACGACCTTCGGCTAAATACGCAGCTGCCCTACCACGATAGCTCAAGTGGTAGAGCAGCGGTGTATTTACTACCTTTCATAAAGATTAATTAATTGAAAAGATTATATTGTACATATGACAGCTTCCCATAACATGGTTAGGGATGGCTATCGTATAAAATTTAGGGAAAAAATATTTTAAAAAATTTTGCGCTTTCCAAACGCCTCCAGACAGGCAGTACGAAATATGTAAATAGGTTTAAACAAATTCAGTAGGCTCGGGGTCTGGGCTACGGCCGTCTTTCTGCTGACAGAGGGGCCGTTTCCCCCCGTTCCCAGCGACGGAGATTTATATTTTAAAAACAATGAATTTTTTGAGGACAGTCGTGTTGGGAACGTCATAAGAAACGTAAGAAGGACGAACGAGAGTACGATGTTGATGCTGTATACAGGTAAGTGCCTGGAGTTTGCCTAAGCTTAGAGAACTAAATTACCGGCCGGATTAATTTAGATATAATTTTACTATGATTGTGTGGGTAAATTTTCAATATAGTATTTGAATAAAATTTAGTTGAATGTAATGATAGTTGGGTAAACTGTGTATCCTCCAACCCGTGTTTCCTTCCCTTTCTCCGAGACAATACTACCCCTTGTACCTCCCCTAAACATTTCCCTGTATCTTGTTGTGGCCGACTTACACTAATAAATAGGGAACAAGTTTCGCCTTTCAATACTGACCAACAAATATTTCCGTCTAAATGTCTGCGTTTTACTGTTTCACCAAACTATAATTTTACTATTGTAAAAACTATCAAAAATAAGAACATAAGCATCTTTATTTTTACAATCAATAAATGAAACTAACAAAAGATTTTCTGTATGTTATCAAAGTGTTGATGCTGAATTGAACCGTTTTGGAAGAATCAGCATACTCAGGAAAACTAGCAAGTTACAGTCACGAGATCCACACGGGGAAACGCACAGACCACTGAATATATTGAAATGCTCAAATTGGCAGAACCAGGATAACTAGCAAGTTACAGTTAGAAGTAGATGTTTAATCTATAATTTTTTCAACCATTGGGATCTATTAAACCGAGATACACATGGTGATACCCACAGAACACTGGAGATGTTGAAATGCTCCAAAGCGTCAGAGGAAACAAGGAAAATTGGCAGAACCAGGATTATTAGAAAGCTGGTCAGAAGTAGCTGTTTGACCTAACTCCGCCAACCATTGGAATCTATAAAAACGAGATACATACGGCAAATGGTCAGACCCATCAGTAAAGTGGCACAACGTCGACACCCGTCTAATAGTCAAAACAAGCGGTAAGCACAAGATTCGGAGACGTATACGTATAAGTATACTTCACTAAACCTCTCCGTGGCCATTTAATTTGTCGCCGAGAATCAAATTGATTACTCGACATTTGGAAAATGGCAAAAAGGATGGAAAATTCAAAAGGTGTGGTTGAGATGGGAGGTTGGTGTCCGAGTGGATCGAGGTTACGATAGCTCAAGTGGTAGCGTATCAAGCCGAAGATCTTGGGTTCGAATCCCGCTCGTGCCATTGACTTTTTTATCTCAACTGAAAACCTTAATTAATTGTAAGATTTTAAGTTTAGTTCAATTGACTCGATTCTTCTTTTACGAAGTCGAATTCTTTGACTGTCGTTTCTGAAATTCTTATTCCTGGTCATCTTGTTACCCTAGATTATGTCTCCTTTAAAAGGTAGCTTCTCATTCGAAGATAACACGGTGCTTCTTCATAGTGACTGCATAACTAATAATTAACTGTAGCAATGTGCTTGCTAGCCCCTTTTGCCCTTTTGACGAGAGTCCATTAAAGTAGGATGTCTATGTCTGAAGCCATTAGAATTTGCCCCTTTTGCTTTCGTTTAGTGTTATCCATTCTGAGATATAGAATTCTATGTTTGATCTTGTTATACTGATTATAGACTCCGAGCCTTTAATTCGTATAGCAGTTCCTCCTTTCGCAAGTTTCTATCTCAATTGACTCCAACATTCTTTTAAGAAGAAGTACGTAATTGACTGTATTTACTGCTATGATGATGATGATAAATACTAGAGAAATATTGGATAAGAAGCGGGGGTTTTGTATTCCACATCGTGTCGGAATAGTGCGAAATGAATAACTCTAAATTTTTAATATTTTTGAGTGCAATAAAAATTGTTAAACTTGCCGTGTGGGACAAAATACTTTTGGGATTTGTTCAAATAACGAAAGGACATGAAATTTCAACATCAGACGCATATGTCGATTTCGGTGAGTCTTTGTAAGAAAAAAAAAAAAATATTATTTTGGCAACATTGTAAACATTTGAAAGTCGAATGCGGTGAAGGGAAAATTGAGGCGAAAGGCTTCGTGGGGGGAAGGATACTTGAGAGAAGGGGTTGTCGCTAGGTGCATTAGTCGGATAATTCCTACCGGCACAGACATGAATGCGAAATAACAGCCCTTGAAATTTACCCATGGCGTGAATATTTCATGTTCCTTCTCATTTTTCGAGGCATAGCTTGCTTTTGAATAATAAATTGGGTGTTGTAGTTTTTTTGTTGTTGATGAAAGTAGGAATTGCTGTTTTTGATATAACAATAATTCATTATTTAATATTTAAGTTTTAATTCGCATAAATAATCTTTTAATTATTTTGAGAAAAGTTGGTAAACTGAAATTTTGATTTCTAGATTACAGAAAATTTCTTTTAAATTTTACTAATATCCACGAGTAGTATGTATAAAATTCCATTCCTGTACACGTGTATATATATATNACCAATTAAATAAAGAAAGAAAACTTATTTTGTTATATATTTATTAAAAAATTATAAAACTGTATAAATCAGATTTAAAGGATAAATGAAATATTGAAGTTGAATGAAAAGTAACTTCTATATAATTATGCAAACGAATGTAATGTATTATGAATTGTTAATAATAAATTTGAAAGGGCTTTTAAGGAAGATAAATATATTTAAATATATAATAGGAACGAAAAAAATTGACGTTTAATGGCGAGCGGTGATTTATCCTAATTTGGCTTCAGTCGGCCACCCCGGCTTGCGTGATTTACCCCCTTCGACTCACGATACTTCATCCCCCGCGTCGTCAGAGATTTACATGTGAACATTCGGAATGGCTTATTTTTTACGAATTTGTATCCGAAGCGTGTACCGCCCAAGGGTCACTAAGGAGAGCGCGAAGACCGGCCTAAACACAGTAATCTACTATTGCCCCAGGCTGTGACCGGAACCGGTCATTCAAAAGCGACACACCTAAAAATACCGAAAAATTCTATATATAAAAGTTGGTGGAAACTGTTTTTTTTTCTCTTTTTGTTCTGCACGGCTTTCCGGAGATGGATTGCAAGGGGTACGGCCGTATCTTTCCACTATAGCCTCACCGGGCCAGGCGCAGGAAAGCAATATTTTTCTTTTTTTCCCAACTTTATTAAGTTGTCATTTTGGGAAAGGGGATTTTTTGGAGAGGGAGGGGTTTGCACTAAATTTCTCCCGGGCAACAGAAGAAGGGTGTAATTTATACCGGCTGAATGGGCTTGTTTGTCTTTCCGTTATTCAATTCTTCCTTGATATCACATATAATACACTAAACCTTCAATTTTCATAAAACTGATTAAGAACAAACAAATAACAAAAGTTTAATCGATGTTTATATTACATACTTAATACAAGACGCGTAGGAATTTTACCAGACAGACTAAAAATTCAATTCAAAAACGACAATTTGTACCAACCGACAAACAAAATACAAGTTAAATTTAATTATTATAAACAGTCTCCGTTTGGTGCAAAAATTAACTACTTAAAAGGAGAGCCTACTTGTCGTGTATTCACCGGTTTTAGTGAAATTTTTTTGGTGATAATACATTAAAAAATTTTATACACTTGTCCAAACTTCTTATCAATGGGCCCTAAGAGCCTATAATTTTATTAGCTAACAATGTATGTATCTCAAGATTATATCATTTGGTTTTTTACGTAAGATAAGAAAATAAAGGTCGTATTTAGCGAGATTAAATACATAAAACGTTACAAAAACAAAAAGACGCTACCTGTAATGTATATCAAAGAAATATTTTTTGAAGCCTACATTGATTCATTTTAACCATCCTTTAAGCCCACTTTTTATGGCAAAAAGTAGACGTTTTTGCGCTGGATTAGCCCGAGCCATTTTTTGATCAGGTGTCCTGTGGTTCCACTTAAAAATTCATAACTCCTGATTTGATCAAAATTCAACGTTATGACAACCACTGGATTGTTCTACTTTCAGCCTATATCAACAACTACATTATAACATTCTAAATAAGAACAATAAGAATGAAATCAACATAAACATGCCAAACGTTTTATTTTTTCATCCCGCCGGTTTAAGCTATTGGGTTGTCCGGAAAATAATGCAGGATTTTGGTATTAAACAAAAAAAAAGAAACTAGTTACTTTAAAGCAATGTTCTTTAATCNCATACAAATGAGTAATCCTGTAAACGTAAACAGAATATTTTATATAGATTTTTTTTAATGAAAACTTAAAATCCTGCATTATTTTCCGGACAACCCAATATTACGTGTACATTGTAAGATTCTAAACCACCTATTGTTTCCCGTTGATAAGGGGAGTCGTTTCAAAGTTGCCATGATTCGGAGGCGTTTGGAAAGCGCAAAATTTGTTAAAATATTTTTCTCCCAAATTTTGTATGATACTAACAATGTTATGGGAAGCTGTGAAATGTACGAAATAATTTTAATCGAGCTGCACTTTTTTTTGGTAAAATAAATAATTTGTTTTACATAAAAATGTCGTCTTCCAAATAACTCCGATTTTTTCCAAAACCTCAATAATGGGGTTTAATTTTGATACGTCTCCACTGATCTAACATTCCTGGAGGAGGACTTCACAAGCCCAAAGAACCTTATAAATTACACGTAACCACCCAAACATCGCCTCTGTAAATAAGTTAGAACCGAGAAATAAAATAAAATATTTGAGAAGTTTTTTAAATTTCCCTTGATTGTCTCTTACATAATAAATTTACACCCCCAAAACAAAAATAACATAAGTAAAAACATTTTCTTCATCGTGCCAACGTTTCGATCTTTATTGAGATCAGCTTCAGGGCTCAATAAAGATCGAAATGTTGGCACGATAAAAAAAATGTTTTTCTGAAACCTACATCACACCAGACCGCATCTCACAATTTCTAAATAAATATTTTTGTATTATGCCAAACGTAGTGGCACAAATGTGGCCTCTGTAAATAAATCTGAACTGGAGATATAAAATAATACTTTAGAGAGTTTTTGGTTCATTTCATTCATATTTTCTCGCTTACAGTGGCAGAAAAAAAGAACAATGCTGCTTTCAAACGGTTGTAATACCTTGGACATTTGATAAAATCAAGAGGGGTTATGAATATTTAAGCGCAAAAGAGGTCATCAGAGAAAAAAATGTCCCCAGCTGATCCAGCCCAAAAATTTATATTTTTCTTTGGTATAAAAACTCGAATTTAAGGGTTTTAAAGGGTGCTTAAATAGAAATCGAGTTCCTTTTTTTTTAGAAACGATGTTTTGGTGTACTTTTCTATAAGAGATTTTTCATTTTTATTTCTTTTGCAACAACTAAATCTTATTTTGAATGATCCCGTCCATTAATTTCTTACCATAGGTAAACACCAAATACACTGAAATAATGCACAACAAAAACAATGATATTTAAAAAAAATATGTCGATAAAATTATTGAAAATATTGTTTTCTCGGCTATTAAGGCCCATTTCGCAAAACAAAAGTTGCATCCAAATCGGTGATCCCACTTTCGTAGCCTATCCTTGCAAGCCCCGATTTTATTTCACAGTATATTTGTTGTATTGTATGTGTTTGTTCCTTTCGGTTTGTGGGCTTCATCATTGTCTTTTCTTTTGATGTTATGTTCTGGTTTTAATAGTGTTTGAACTGTTTGAACCAACCACCTTTGAGAAAGATTTGTGCCCTCTTAGTTTGAGGTGCGCTCCCTGACAAACATCTGTAACAGTTGTTTCATGCCGAAAGTACGACTAGACGATTTCGGCTTCTTACAATTCATAAATTTCACTAGAGGAATATTTATTTTTAGGGGGCGTCGGCGGCCGCAACGGTTTAGCCGTTGAGACGTCGCTCATAAGATAACGGTCCCGAGTTCGAATCCAGCGGCCCTGCATTCGAACCCGACATACTTACAAATGAACTTTTGTTCAAAAACACCGGCACCCCGAGGGTTGATATAACTTCTGCTGTTGCAAATCATCGTTAAACAAAATATTTATTTTTAAACGGTTAGATATAAAAAGCGAGGATAAATTGTTAGAAATGTGTGGTGATAAGTGAGTAGAAATACTTTGATTTAATATATAAAAAAAATATATTTTGCATTGTATAAATTCACTTTTTTCCATATCCTACATGTATTTGTTAAATTTAAACAATGTTTATCAATCCCAGGCCCTGAAGATGATCTCAATAAAGATCGAAACGTTGGCACGATAAAGAAAATGTTTTTCTGAAACCTACATCACACCAGACCGCATCTCACGATTTCTAAATACATAAATTGTTAGCTTGATTAGTTCCATTGGATTGTTCATTCCTTGAATTTTATGAGTTTGTTAATCTTCTTAAGTCATTTTATTTGATCACAAGGCGACAAAAAAAATTATTATCCGCTTTTTATATTTTTATCTTATTAAATTGAATAATCAATGCTAAATTTTAAACAGAGAGTTGTAATTCAACTGCTATAAATTGAATAAAACAATAGGCAAAATTGTTTTTTTTTTTATTCACAAGTTATCCGGGGTTGAAGTGAATCAGTGTTGAGTGGATCCGTCCTTTTCTGTTTGGTTGATCGCGAAGAGTTATCCAATGGGTCGGAAGTCCCTCAGGGATAACATTCGGGGTAAATCTTGTTTAATATTTTCTTTAATGGATTTACTAGTTCAATTAAATTGTCTAAAGTGTCTTTATTGAATGAAGACCTAAGACCCTAGAAATGCAACTCTTCGTTTAATGATTGTTTGTTGTTACAAAAAGATATTTTTGCTTATCATGACTGGTGCACTCTCAACAGGCTTTTGATTAATCTACTTAAATGCCATTACATTTCTTTTTCTGCAAAAAATATTCCTTTCTTAGAACAGTATTCTGTATCAGTATCCATTGGTGATGTCCCTTTTAAGGAGGTCTACTTGATTACTGATTTAGGGGTGGTCACTAATAAGAAGTGTACTTTGAGGATCATTATTTGTACATGATCAATAGGGCATACAGAAACTTGGGTTTCATTAAACGTATGACGTCTAACTTTACAAGTGTTTATAATTAAAAATATTGTATCAGTATTTGGTTGGGGTGATTTGTAAACCAAATTATTTATTACAAAGCTACTAAATACCTAATGTTTACATCTGGTCTTAACTTCACTACTTAATCCGCGACTTTAAAGGCATTGGAAATAGACTCCTTGGTCACTCGTCGTCGTGCTACTTTTTCGCTATTCGGATGGAAGATTTTCAATGGCTTCATTGATGCTAACTCAGCCCACCCGGAGTTTACGAGTGACCGTTTTACATTTCCTCTTGGAGAACCAATCTCTCATCCACGAAATGTGTTTTTAGAATTTCCCGTTCTTTGAATATGCCATGCAAAGATCCATTTGTTCACCGTCAAGACTTTAAAAGAAGAGATATTTGAGTTTTTAAGGAATAATGTGGTTGTTACTCTTGAACTGCTGTGAAATTTAATCTTTGATTTTCGGACTTTCTATTTACATATGTGTTTTCGACTGTTGTCATGTTTGTTTATGTTTTATAAACTGTTTTTACTTAATGTTATTATTACGGTTATTATTATTATTATTACGGTTATATTTTGACACTTCTATTTTGCGGCTGCGTCCCTCTTTAAAACTATGTAATAAATGAATAATTGTTCTTCTTACCTTGGGTTAAAAAGCTATTTTTTCCTTCCTATTTTATTTAAAATTAATACAGAAATAATATCCAATAAAAAGATATATTTTTATCTACATTTTATTTTGTTAAATGGTGATATTCTAACCTGTCGGCAAAATCTGTCCCTTTCATAGCGAAGTGTTCAATCAAAGGGACAACATGATTCAAAAAATATATTTTTTAAATTAGAAAATTAAAATTTTAATCAAAAACAAAATGCAGTGTGTATGTTAATGTAATATATACAATATTTATCGTGAGAGATACAAATAAAGATAGCCGAGGTACCTCCTGTTGCCTCCAGTCCTTTCAGATTACCATCTATGCCACCAAGCATATTATTATTTAAACTATCGAAATTTTGAAAGTAAAAAAAAGTAAAGATTGTATTAGCATGCATACATTAGAAAATATTAGATAATTAGAAAATGAAATAAAGAAAATGGTTAAAATATAACTACAAGTTTAAAATCAGATTTTTCACATTCTAATATTAAAAAAAATATTTTCGGTTTACTTCATAATCCAGGACCGTTTTTTCTATTTGGAAGAATAGTTCAAGAAATGGAGGATCAGACTCAATCATAGCAAATCAATCCTAGCAATTAACCTTCACCATTACTCCAATCTCTAACTCTTGGTCCAGTAACCAATGTCGTTTGATTTTTAGAACGTTACATCGAAAAAAGACTTATTGCAAAGCCCACACTCTACTTAAAAGACTAGAACTTAACAGTAGTACTCAAAAGATTGCTCGACAACAGACCAAAACTTACAACAACTTATAACAAATATACATCATTATAACCAAGCTGGACGTACGGAACCAAATTGTGTGGTTGAAAAATCCAACTTCAGTTCAAAATCCTTCAAACATTTGCCGACAGACTCAAAATAAAGTGAAGTGCTGGGATAGGAGCAAATTTAATGAATTTCTTCTCCAACCTGATATAGTTATAACATAAAATTTCAAAGACAACAAAGTTGTACGTATTATTTAAAACAAAATATAAATAACCAGTATTTATTTTTTGGCCCATTTTTGTTGATTCTTGACGGATTTGTTTAAGTTAGAAAAATGTAACATGACTATCTACGATTAGTTTGGTTTAACAACAATCCATATTTGTTTAGAGGTCATAATTGACCATTCTAATTAGAGATGGGAAGTTGGTGTCCGAGGGATCGAAATCACGATAGCTCAAGTGGTTAGAGCAGGGGCGAATTGAGCCGAAGGTCGTTGGTTCGAATCCCGCTCCTGACAAAATTTTTCATCTCAACCAAAAACTTTAGATAAAAAGAATAATTAATTGGATTAACAATAATGTTCTGGAAGCAGTGTGTTGAACTTCGACAAATAGAATGAAAGATAAAACGAAAACTTTATTTAATCAACCTACTAAACAGTAGATACCGCCATGGAAGTTCTTCCTCGAATCAAAGGTTTGGCAAAACGGACATCTGAACAAATTCTGACTGTGTTATTCACTTTGAGAAGGTTCCTAACGGACATTTAGTCTTCAGAAAAAAAAAAAAAAAAACAGATAAAACTTCTTGGCCTAAGGAAAAATATTTTGCTTGAGATTGATTAAAAATTTAACAGAAATTTATACTCGTCTTTTTTTATACATCTTACCTTATAAAGCAAAATTACACATTAAATTAAACCAAAAGTTGTTCTGGTGAGGTTTGCGAGGCATTGAATCTATAAACCTAAAAATAGCTTTAACCTCAGCACTATAAACGGACTATGTGCAATTGATTAACAATCAAAAATATAAATCCGAGAATAGATTTTTTCTCAACATAAAATTTCAAAACTCTTTTTTATCCCTCTTCGACAATAAGGCTCTAATGGGCCCGCATAGCTTTCAATGAGACATCTTTTTGAACGGCCTTTTTAAGGCCATTGTCCCGGGGACAAAAGGGATTTTTCCCAACTTGACAGCTTGAAACATATCGAATCTTCTGAATATATTTAGCATTATTCGGTATCAAAATTTTGTAGCGGTGATGACGTCAGACTCGATCCCGTCTTCCATCATGAAAGAGAAACTTTCAAAGCATTTCCAAAAGGGCGAACTAACTGAAAACTTTAAATCGTTTTATTTTTATTTCCAGCCACTCCTTTTTAATAATTATTTAAAAATGAATATTTTTATTTTTAAATTTAAACGAAACACGCGAGAAACGTGTACAAATTGTTGAAATGAAAGTAGAGATTTTAAAGGTTAAAGGAGATTTTAACAGTAGACCTCTTTTTCATAGTGCTACAGTAAAGGATGAAAATATTCCCGCTTAATATAAAAAAAAGAATAATTTTCACTTAGCAATTTTAAAATCGACATTTATGTTTAATATTTCAAAAATATAATTACTTTCCTTCTTGGAAATTTCTTTCTTATTCGCGAAATAATTCAGGATGGTTTTATTAGATTCCAACGTCTCTATTAGCTAAGTCTGGTAGTTAGCTCGATTTAATTTGTTCACGCAGTCCGATTTTGAAATTTTAAGACCAAATTTTAAATATTTTCAGAAAGAATTAAGCATTGTGCATATTTTACAATGAAGAAAAGTACAAGCATGCAAGATTAGCTATGGAGGTCATGCAGACCAATAGTGAAAGGCAACGGGCACAGATCACCTCAGGACTCTAGAAATTTTTATTAAATAGTATGTGTTTATGTGTTGTGTGTTATGAGTTATTGTGAATGTAAATTATTATCGTGAATGAGGAAATTATCCTCACCCCGAGGAATATCGAGTATTCTTAGGTGAGAGTGAGAAGAAGAAGAAGAAAAATAACTTTATTCTGGGACTGGTGTCCCATAAGAATAACTTACATGAAATAAATAAAGGAAGTTCCTCCTATGAAGTTAAAAGTAAAAAAAATAGAAATCTTGGCACAATGTATACCAGTAAGGCAGGCCAGAAGTGAAAATTACGAGAATATTAAACAAAAATAACAAATGTTAACGTGAGGTCTCTGCTTGGAGGGAGAGGAGGTGATAATACAGGTGCGATTTAAAGGAGGAAAAGGAGGCAGCGTGACGAATAGAAAGGGGAAGGGAGTTCCAGTGTTTAGGGGCTCGGATCAGAAAGGTTCTTTCGAAGGTATGGGTTGTATGTTGCGGAAGGATAAGGTCGACTGGGGATGAGCGGGTCTTACGAGTGAGATGTGAGGAGTTGAATTGGAGGGATTGGATGATGTAAAGAGGACGACGAGTGGGAATGGACTGGAAAAGCAACCTAGGAAATACTGTGCACGGAAGGAGGGGAATAGCCAGGAAAGTTGGGAAAACAACCCCGACACCTGGGATCCCCGTCGGGTGCCGTAAACAAATCTTGCGCAACAATTCATAATACTCTTCAATCCCGCGTTCTCCCCGTCCGAGAGGCTACCGTATGCCAAACAGCTATAATCGAAGAAGGGAAATATAAGGGAAGATACAAGGAGTTTGCGGGTGGAGAAAGGTAAGAGAAGCCAGGACCGATGAAACAGGCTGCGGGAGGCAATGGAATGGCGGGAAATTTGGGAAATGTGTGGATGCCAGGAAAGGTTTTGGTCAAAGACTACTCCTAGGTTTTTAACCGAAGAGCAGAAGGGGATGGGATGGTTATTTAGCATGAGAGGTGGGATGCTAGGGAGGGAATTGAGGAGTTGCCTGGACCCGATAATTATGGCGGTGGATTTGAACTGATTGAGAACTACGGAATTTTTATGGGCCCATTCGTTGATGGAGTTTAGGTTTTTTTGGATCTTGAGAATGGTGGAAGGATATGTATATTTGGTCATCGGCATATAGGTGATAGTTACAGTACTGGATGGAGTCGGGCAGGTCATTGAGAAAAATGGAAAAAAGGATAGGAGAGATGCTAGAGCCTTGGGGCACCCAAGATTTTAGAGGGAGGAAGGAGGAAGTAAGGCCATTGGAAAGGGAGACAGCTTGGTGGCGATTGGTACCAACGATGGTGCTGGCGAAGAAGGAAAAAGATTCGAGTTTAGAGAGGAGAGAAGAGTGAGGGTCAGAATCGAAGACTTTGGAACAATCAAGAAGGACAAGTATAGTAACTTTCCGTTGGTCCATTGCTACGTGGAGGTCACTGGTGATTTTTATTAGTGCTGATTGGGTGGAATAACCTTGGCGGAAGCGGAGGGGGTTGAGAAGATGGGACAGTTCAAGGTGCCTAGAGACTTGTGCTTGGACTAATCTTTCTAGTGGCTTGGACAGGTTTGAGAGGATGGATATGAGACGGTAGTCAAGTATTGATGGATTGGGTGTTTTTATTGACAGGGTGGACAAGGTCGTTTTGCCAGGCTGTCGGAAAAACAGAGTTTTGGAGTGAGTAGTTATAGATGTGAAGTAGAACAGCTAGTAATATTGGGAGGCAGAGTTTAAGCAAATGGATAGGGATGCCATCAACTCCAATGGCATTGGAGTGGGATTTGGTTATGGCCTCGAGGAGTTCGGCAGGGGTTAAATAGGAGAAAGAAGTTAGACGAACTGAATGAGGGCGCAGGGAGAGCGGGCAGGGCGCCAGGCATTGATGAAGAAGAGTTGGGCGAGACAAAGTGGGTGTTTAATTCTTCAGGGGAGACAGGATAGGAAGATGGTGAGTTGGGTGGGCGACATATGCCAATGTTACGAAGGAGTATCCATTTTGCTCTAGGATCAGGAGTGGTGGAGAGTGCCTCTTGGCAATGAAGGGCTTTGGCCCGACGGCTATAGGATTGGGTTTTATTGCGAAGGGCTCGGAATGAAGAGTGGTCTTCAGTAAGTTTGGTTCGACGAAAGCGCCCTCTTGCCGCTTCCCGACTTTTAATTAGGGCTCTAATTTCGTCGTTTAACCAGGGAGCAGGAGGACGACGGATAGTGTGGGTTTTTAGGGGGGCATGTTTGTTAAGGATATTGAGGAGATTGGAGGTCAGGAAGCCGACCATAGAATCGATGAATGAGCCAAGGTAAACGTTGGCCCAGTCGACCGACTCCAGATCTGGCCTCAAAACCTCGAATGAAAGGGTATTAAGTTGACGGAACCTTATGGTTTTGGGTGCGGGACGTGGGGCAATAATATTATATGTGATTTGGATCAAGTCGTGGGAGAAGAGAAAGGAAATAGGGTGTTGGGAGGAGGATAGAATTTTATCGGCGGAATCCACAACCATAAGATCGAGCCAGGTGGATACAGAAGCAGTGTGATGTGTGGGATTATATGGAATAGAGTGTGTTGTATAAGGAGTGAAAATAATTTATCAGCGTGAATGGACGGTTTAAACCCGCCTTGAGGCATATCGAATACTCTGGAGGAGTGAATGTGACCAGACATATCCTGTTATGGGAGGAGAAAGGTTATTACGGTCATCGGAATCATCAGAATCTGCGGATTGGCTTCCAGATTTTCACAGGAAAATTGCTGGGCGTTTTCTACGCCCTGTCCAGGCTGTTTCAGCCAGGGAGCAGGGCTTCCTAGCCGGAAAGGTGGGAAGCGTGAAAATGTTTATGTTATGTGATTGTGCTTTGTTGTTCTTTTAATAGTAATTTGACAACATGAGGTATCTTCGAGAGTTTTGCAAGTTAAGAAAACAAAAGACAAAAGACATTGAGAAATATGCGGTTTAAAGTGCAAAGGGCAGCCGATGACCCCTTGATGTTTGTGGGCCCATAAATAATACATACCACATTTCAGAAAGTAAACCATAAAATAAACATAGTAAAAAATTTATGATTTGTTGATGTCGTGTCCGCCCATTCTCCCTAGTTTTGACTTAATGGTTTGTGCGTATCCACGTGTATGTCCCAATTATAGGTTATAATGGTTGGAGGTGTAGCAACTAAAACGAGTTAGCACCATTTCTTGATTACGACGTATGCTTAATTTTTCAGAACCAAAAATATTTAATGATCAATAATGACAGAAGAGTTTCACTGAATGGTTGTTCATTCTCTGCTTTGACCATATTCTTTAGAGGTAATTAATGAGGCAGTGGCTGGATTTATTTTCTTCCTGGCATTACGACCCTTTCCGGGTGCCGGCATAGAGGCATATTTCTCAAATCTTGCCAGCTTAGAGTATGAAAGAACTTCATTTTCTTCCTTTTATTTTGAGAGTTTTATATATCTATTAGCTTGTCTCATATTCGGTGATTTTGTCCAGTGTTTAGGTTTTTCTTTCTCAATTCATTTTTCCCGCTCCAGTTTAAGCACACACCGGTGCACCTAGATGTTGGTTTTGGTGCTATGGTAAGAAGGCTGCCTTTTATTGGCTAGTGGTCAACCTGTTATTTCCTTCCATACCTTGTTATGGTTTCTGGGGCCATTCGGCCATTTAGGCATTTCCAGACTAGTTAATAGTTCTATGTGTGTTGTTCACAACCTGTAAGTTGGCTACACACTCTGAATATGTGATAACTCGATCGCTATAAGTCCAGCACTTGACTTTCTTCTCACTAAAAATTTATTCTACTTCAAAATTTATTCTGAATAAGTTGTTTTTAAATAACAACACACTCCAAGGTTTAAAATAATCGAAAGTAAATCACTTTCTTTTTGTTCGTAAATGTAAAATTACACTTTCATATAAATTGAACTTCTTTCTTTAAGGTTTATGTGTATAGCATATAGTAAGTGTTTTAAAAGCTTTATGCGGGCCATACTAAGCTCTTTGGCTCCCAGTGAAAAATCTGTTCTGAAGTTGGCAAAACACCTCTGGCACACCCACATTCGATTCTAGGTTAAAGCTCTGTCGGACGATGCCCGTCTTCCCTAACAACCTGTGCATTGAGGGGAACGATTTTTTAAAATTTCCCAAAAACATTAGTACCTTTCAGAATTGACTGAAATTTCCCAACGAAAAAGCAGATTCGAGGTAAAAAGAATAAATAAATTTAGAAAAATCACTTAAAAGTACTTTCCTAATCAAAATGTTATTAAAATAATTTGGTGAAAATGAAAGAAATTCTTTAACAGTTACTTCCTCTCAGGTCGATTTAGCAATTAAGTTAAACTTGTATACAAAAGATTTCGAGAGAACATTCACATTTTTCTAACTATTTTAGCAACAATTGCAATAATTTATTTTGCCTATAGTGAGAAAACATCAATAATTCTTCAAGTCATAACGTTAATCTATTTTTTCATGTCTTGGAATGATATATTCGTAAAATTAATAAATATGAAAGATTATATTTAAAAGCATAAAGGTCATTTCAAAAGAGTGTTAGATTTACAAAATACTGATAATAGATATTTTTTCTTTATGAAAAAACCCTCAATCTGTTACAGCAAATGTGTTTAATAGTTTCACCGCCTGAGACAGCAACTCATAAATTTATTGATAAATTACCCAACCTTTTAATTGACTAAATTAAAAACAAAAACTGTACTAATTCCATTTCTTTTAATTAAAAGATTAGTCTTGTTATGATCAACTTAATAAAATAATTTTCAAAACAAATACAGTTCTATGCGCATAAATTAGAAGATTATGATAAAAATCAATAATTGATACAATATCAACAGTGAGAGATTTAGCATCCGCTTGTTTTACGAAAATGAGCCACAATTTCTGCCATTGTGGTGCTTTCCGTTTTGTAAAGGAATCAGACGAGGAAACCTCGCGAAAATGATGACGGCTTTAATCCGACTGACGTTTCTTGAGCTTTTCAAACCGCAAGAATGTACGGATCAGATTTGGTGAATATTGACAAATTACTATACAAATTTTGTCCATCCGAGGAAAAAGTAAAAAAAACAAAAAACTTCGGATTAGCTTCACCCTAATTGATGAATCGCCTTAGACAAACAAGTTTGTTCTTTCTGTGACATCTTGTGGATATCTATTGGCGATCGAAAAATTCCCTGCAAAAGAAACAGTAAACATTTTGAAAAATTCAGAAAAAAAATGACACAAGTAAAAATCTGGCAAAATTTGGCTCTTTATAATTACCTCTGTATTTTCTGTGTTCATGTGAATATTTAACCCGTAACTCGGCATTGTACACCCTGATGATTAAGCATTCCTAAAGAAACGTTAAATGCCTAACGTGTCAATTGATTTCTGTATTGATTGTTGCTTTAATCTAGGTTTAACATTATTAATAATAATCTTTATGTAAGGTATTACATCTCAACCTACATTTCGAATTTTCCATCCTTTTTGCTATTTTTCAATTTCAACCAATACCTTATATAAAGATAAGTTAATTAAAAGAAGTTGTTTGGTCAATCGGACCACGAAATATAATGGATTTAATACGTAAACGAAGTGTATCTTCACTAAGAGCTCTCCGTGGCCATTTCATTTGTCGGCGAGAATCGAATCCTGATTACACATTTGAAAAATGCCAAAAAAAGGAGGTAAAATAAGAAAGTTAGGCTGAGATAGGGAGTTGGTGTCCGAGTGGATCGAAGTTACGATAGCATAAGTAGTTAGAGCAGCGGTGTATTGAGCCGAATGTCGTGGGTTCGAATCTCGCTCGTAACACTAGCTTTTTCATTTCAACCAATACCTTACACAAAGATTAATTAATTGAAAGAAGTTGTTTGGTAAATCGGATCACGAAATATAATGGATTATTAATATATTTTTGAATGGTAGTAGCTTTGACGCAGGACAAATTTTCCCAAACGTAAGTATACCTCGTACTCCCAAAAAATTGTGACTCTGAGGATTCCTCTGAATCAGTGGAGTCGGAGTAGCCACTTTTTCTTTGTTTCGGGAAAATGTTTGAGAAAAAAATTGAAAAGTTTTTAGACACAACCGCTCTAGGCATTTTTCCTGTGGACGTTAATGAGCCAAAACACTTGATCTCCAAGATCCCCCTCCTCGCGATAAGTGGACCTAGTGGTGACAGAACATTTCAACAAGTGCTATTGCAAGCTAATGATTCTCCTTAAAACCAAACAAAAAAAGGTCTTATAAAATATTTAAAATTTTAATGAATTTACACTAAATACTCACACCAATTTCCAATACGTAAATAAAGTAAGCTTCCGGTTTCTTTATCAGTTGGAGACCCAATACTCTATAAAACCATCAAATCCACAAAATAAGTGCTATGAAAGAATTCATTCTATCGTAATAAGCTCAGATTAACTTAACAGTTTAGCAAAAGACCATTCCAAACAGGCAGATGTCCTGCTTGAAATTTTGAAGAAGTTCACTCTATGAATAAAAACCACTGTGTATTTTATTTTACAAAAAAAGTCCCATAAAGAAATAATAAATTTCAAAAACAATTAAAAATCTAAAAATTAAAAACAAACCCCCGGAGATAATAACATTGCTCACATTATTGCTCAAATCCTCTCAAGGAAAGCTTTAATTTATTTCACTATTTTATTGAATCATACGTTTATCTTGCCTATTTTAAAAGAAGCTAAAGTTGTTTCAGTTCCCAAATACAATAAAGTATTGTAACTACCGCCCTATCTCGCACCTTAGTAGCCTCTCCAAAGTTGCAGAGAAAGCAATTTTGACTAGAATAAGAAAGTTTTTAAATGTAAATAACATAATAATGGCACGAATGTTTTAAGCCCAAGATTTCACCATCTTACTTCTTATCATAGTTGCAGACATGATTGGTCATAATTTTAATATGAAAAAGCATGTGGGGATGGTGCTTATTAATGTATAAAGGGCATTCGATTATATTTGGCAAAGTGAATAATCTTGTAATTCTTCAACAAATTTCCTAAATATTTATTATATCAATATTGTCTGTCTAACAGGAAAACATTTTTCAAAATAAATACGTTTATATCCTGACTGTGGAATGTAAATGTCCCCAAGGGTCAATGTTGTGTCCTATCTTGTTTAACAACTTTATAAATTACCTGTATAAACTAGAGTCAAACTGGGATTTGGCTTTATTTTCCGATTAAACGTCCTTTAATAAAGAGTATTAACTTCTCAGAAAACAGCTAACCAGTAAATTTGAAAAATGTTACAAATACCTCAACTTACTAGGACCACCTTTTTTTATCGTGTAAATGCATCTGTTTGTTCCTTGAACCGTTTAAACGTAAAATGAATGTAATTACAACAATAGTTTAAGTAACATAACATATTATATTTGCATTTCTGCAAATGAATTTATTTATGAATTTATATATACATACATACATACATATATATACATATATATTTTTTTTAAATTCTGAATTTCTCTTGAACCAATGACCCTATCGGAGAAACAAAAAATACCTGTTTAATATTTTTTAGTCTAGTTTCAAATGTTTACCTTTTTTTGAAGACAAATTATACAGGGTACCCCGGGCCCAGTTCAACATCAAAAACTTTTATTTTTCTAATGCATCGGTATTGATTTTACAAAATAAATGAATAAAAATAAACATATAGAATCAACTCCTATGTAGGAATATTTAATTTAAATCAATATTTAAAACGAATGAAGGCGATACCTCTTTTTAACTGATTGAAAAATAAAAATTACAAGGTGCATTAACAATTCAAAACTGTTGAAAAAGCTTTGTTTTAAAATATCTATTTTTAAAGGCTTAACAACGAACTGTTGTTTAAATAATAACTAATAGCACATGAATTATGTACGGACATGTAACGCATTAGGACATGCTGCCTGTATACGTTTAATGCGTACGCAGGGAGTATGTAGATTTTAATAGACGATATAGTCCACGAGAAAACCCCCTCTGGAGTATTAATTTACTAAAAGTGAAAATGTGGAAACATCTGATAAAATAGAAAATGAAAATTATAAAAGGGGTTAGGTTTTTCATTCAACTAATTGGATTTTATTTATCTGTTGATATTTATAGACAAAAAACAGTTACAGTAGAAATCGTTTAGAACTTCGATTGTAAAAATACATCGTTTAAAAGAACGTGATTGCTAATTCTCTACCCATTTTCATATAAATGTCTAAATAGTTCGTTGTAGTAATGTTGTAACACTGATTGTTTCCAAAAAAGTAATTTAAACAAGGATTGTGGGCTCAGGACTGTTCGAACTGTGTGTTACAACCTAAGGACCAAGGAGTGATAAAATCATTGAAAATCAATTTCATAAACATTTAGTTTTAAAATGTAAATGACGACAATGAAAAAGAGGGATGTGAAGAAAAGGCTTGGCTTATGTTATGCCTTCAATGCTCGATTCAGGATTGTCAAATCCTTCCACTCAAATTCATGACGTTAGTGAAAAATCGCTACAAGACTGTGCTCGAGCTTTGCCAACTGGGCAGGATGTTCTGCGATTCGAAAACATAGACTTGAATCATACAACTCATGGGAATGTAACGGATGAAGGAATTGTTGAAATGTTTCCGGCAGAGAAAATAACGTTGACGAGAATGCCAGTGAAAATCATTCTAACAAATTTTCTTTCCCAAGTATAAAAGAAGTAGTTACAGCGCTGAAATTATTAATAAATCTTTGGGTTGCAATAATGATTTTGCGAAGGAGTCGATTAGAAAATGTCAATCAACTTGGCATGAAATTGAAAAATTCTTTTATTTACAAAAAGTTAAACAAAGGAATTCCTATTTTTTTACACAATAATGTGACATGTATTGTTATTTTTTCGGAAGTTTGTAAACATATATATATATNTATAAATTTATTGATCAGTTTTTGGTTTGTTTGTGTTTATTCTTAAACCTTATACATTACTTTCATTTCTATGTTAATAAGAGTTATGTACATTATAAAAAGCAAGTTTTAAGTCCCTTGGTTCTATAAGTTAAATTTCTACTGCGATGAACAGACTAAGGGTCACTTATTGGGGCCGTCTTCACGCGCGTTTGTACTAAACAAACGCGTTTCGGATTGCGCCATCTTCAGAGAGGAATTCCTTAAGTTCAATAAGCACTCTGAGTTCACCGGACACATAGACAACTCCTAGCATCAACTCTAATTTCTACTGCATATTGTTATTTATTGTCTTTTTTGAAGTGCAAAATAAAAATAATGAAAATCGAATGAATAAAAAAATCAAATGTGTGTTTCTTGACTGATCTGTTGTTTCATAGTTTGTTGGAATAGTGAGGATCGGTCAAGAATGAGGTAATTTAGAAAAACACGTTTTTCATTTCTTTCGCCGGCGTTTCGACCTTTATTCTGGTCGTCTTCAGTGCCTGGATCAATTACAATGTAAATGTTGATTAGAAAAATAGAATTTAAGTTATAAATATAAATTTTGAACCAAATATTTTACTCACATAAAGTACGATGCTATTTTTTTGTGGTGTGTCATATTGGTTTTGTGTGAAATTCACGTTTCACGTTCATCAACCAATATGACACCACACGAATAGGACCGTACTTTATGTATGAAATACTCGGTTCAAAATTTATATTTACATCTTAAATTGTATTTTCTCCAACCAACATATGTTTTGTAATTTACCCAGGCCCTGAAGATGACCCGAATAAAGGTTGAAACGCCGGCAAAAGAAATTAAAAAGGTGATTTTCTAAACCACCTCATTCTTGACCGCTCCTCATGACTTTAACAAATTAACACAATCAAAGATACACGATCAGATCCTGAAAGATCAGAAAACTGGCTTAAAAGTCAAATCAAACTTCAAAATCGCAGTTTGGTTTATATTGATATCGAATGTTGAAAAAGTTTAACTACAATATGTTCGGTTTGCAAGTACTGTATTAATAATTAAATTTTAAATCTGCATTATAATAACAATTTTTAAGCATTATTTATACCATTCAATTAAGTAAGGTTTATTAAGGATAAAAAAGTCAGTGTCACGGGCGGTATTCGAACCCATTTCATTTGTTGTCGAGAATCCAATCCGATTACACGACATTTGAAAAATAGCAAAAAGGAGGGAAAATTCAAAAGGTGGGGTTGAGATGGGAAGTTAGTGCCCGAGGGGATCGAAGTCATGATAGCTCAAGTGGTAGAGTAACGGCGTATCAAGCCGAAGGTCGTGGGTTCGAATCCCGCTCGTGACACTGACTTTTTATCTCAACTTAAAACCTTAATTAATTGAATGTTATTAATTGGTCAAGCGGACCACAAAAAATAGTGAATTATTTATACCAAGTGACCGATTTCGACCGTTGATCAAACCGGACGAAGAGTGATACTGTGAAAAATGCTTATAAATATTTTTTTTATTACAACTTGTGGTATTAAAATAAAACTTATAAACTGTTTTAACTATTTTCCTTTTATAATTGTTATTCTGTATATATGATAAATTCTTCTGGGTATTAATTTGTAAACATGTATGCAAACAAAAGTGAAATTGGTGGTTTAAAAAATATGTAAAATATATTGAAGAGATATATTCAAGGTGATTCATGAATAATGCGGCAAACATCAGGAGGTGTTTCCTCACACAAAATAGAACGCAAAAGTTTCTTTTTTTTTCAAGGAAAGAACAAGAAATACGTGTAGTTTGAGACATCGGTTTAAATACAACAATCCAAAGGCTGTTCATGAAATTGGACAAACTAGGTACATTTAAATGGACTGAGGGAACGTGCTCGTATTATAGGCACCGAGAAAGAAATCGAAAAGGAAGAAAAACAAAGGATTCCGCTTTCCTTTGTCGCTAGGTTAATGAATTGAAATTTTAAAAGGATTGTGAGGGCTTGTGGATTACCAGTTGATCCAAACCCTCCGAACCTTTCCCACGATGCCTAGCCTTTTTTCACATTCTTGCTTAAATTTCTCATCCAATTTAAGCTGTAATCGCAAACATGAGTAAACATTTGATAAGCGCATTAGTAATTAAATTTTTGCAAAATTTTTAGTTTTATCTAAACACAAATTTTTGCAACTAAAATGGAATTTTAAATTTTTTAAACGATTCGACTTCTTTCTGTTATAAAGAAAATAAAAGAAGGGCCTATTAGAGTACGTTTTCTTAATAAAAATTTAATTTTTTTTTAATTGGCGAGTTTAAATTTGTTGGAGGCTTAAGAGTTCATTTAATATATATATTTCAGGCACACAAAGAAGATTTTAAAAATGTTTTTTTAAATATTTTTTTTAAACTAAACCATTTTCGTTAATTTTATGAGCATGTATTCATATAAAGTAGTGATGGTGGTTCTAAAGTGGCTTTACCATCAAGCCAATGAGTTTTATAAACCGGTTGCCACATTTTAAAAATATTCGTCTAAAATCGATTAACTCGGCTATTCCTCTGATTACATTCTGTAATCATATTAGACAAACATTTTTCATCTAGTCTTTTCAAAAGTGTAGGGACGAGATGTGTTCAAATATAATTTTGTAAAAGCCCTTATGAATAATTAATATTACTCCTGTCGATGTCGAAGGCAATGAGACAAAAATTGGACCTGTTTTGTTTACGTTTCGACCTAGTCCCAGATGTAGGAACACGATATTAAAACTCTGGTCAACTAATAATTCATACACGTTAGTCCATTAATTTCACTTCAATTGTTTGATATTTGTTGGAAAGTATTGATACGAAACACTAAGTTTAGCCATCGAAAGTACAATAAAGTTTCACAATTTTCATTCCTTACTAATTTACCAAAAAAATCGGTGTTAACTGATTAAAATTCGGCTCTTTGTTTATGATTTTGTTTATCTCAGTTTTTTTCTCACCATGATTTGGTTAATAAAAATAACCTTTTGAAATATAAATTTGAAAAAAAAAATTCATACATTGTATTTGGCATTTCGCTTTTGGTCAAATTTAAAGAAATTTTAAGTGCGTTCTAAAATTTAAAAAAAATATTTATGTAAAATTAGTTAGGAGTAGGTAGATATGTTGAGTTTTGAAAAAAAAGAAGAATTTCATGCTCACTCACTCTCCCTCTCTCTCTCACTCTCTCTCTCACTCACTCTCACTTTCTCTCTCCCCTTGATTTGGTTAATTAGACAGTGTTTCTCATACTGCAAAGGTTATTCGTAATTTTTTTTTTAATTTCCAATTGAAATAACATGACCTTGTAATTTTTTTGCAAAACTCAATTTTGAAATGTGTGGTGACTAGTGACTGTTAATCGATGATTATTCGGAAATTGTGAGATGCGGTGGTGTGATGTAGGTTTCAGAAAAATATTTTCTTTATCGTGCAACGTTTCGATCTTTATTGAGATCATCTTCAGGGCCTGGGATTTACAAACATTGTTTTAATTTAACAAATACATGTTTTTTCCATATACTACATGTATTTGTTAAATTTAAACAATGTTTGTAAATCCCAGGTCCTGAAGATGATCTCGAAACGTTGGCACGATAAAGAAAATGTTTTTCTGAAACCTACATCACACCAGATCGCATCTCACGATTTCTGAATAATCTCTCAATTTTGAGTTAATTTGCGTAATAATTTTCTGTAGTGTTTAAATTTAAAATATATATTAACAATATTAATATATATTAATAAAATATATTATTAACAATAGATGAATTTATTTATCCAATTAGTTAATAGTATATTGATATATGTATTATAATCTAGAAACCGCATAGAAATATTTTCTGTTTTCTCACTGTCTCTCTCTATCTTTTCAGCTTGTGAGATAAACTATAATAGTACGGAAAATGTAAAATCAACGTTAGTTGATTGAAATTAAAATTAACGCTATATTTTGTATCATTCTATTGTTAGTTCCGTGCCTTTACTTTGCACAAACATTTTTGGTGGTATTTGTTTATTGCTGATAGCATGGTATGGTATAACCTAAAATGCATTCATAATAAATTGAAAACAAGAATGGCATCTTCAATAATTTACAATAACTTAATAATAATAATATAATATATATATATATATATATATAATCATTGTCCAATAAATTTGTTAAAATCTATCTGTCTTTCTCGAAAATGTTAAGCCATAGTGTCAAACACATCTAACATTAATTCACAAACAGTAACGTTTGATTCTTGAATAAAATTCGAATAATATAAATAAAATAAAATTCGACAAGTTTAGTTCTGTAAATGAAGGAAAATGTCGTATAAATGGCAAATAAGATTCGACTTTTAATTTAATTTTCTCTGAAAAAACGAACTTGTCCCGATAAATTCTTTTTCTTCGTTACCTATGATTTTTCACCAAAGTTGAGGTCTTTTTTAAAATCCACGTTAAACTGCCTAAAGAATATGTCTTCCACGGAGCCTTTTCAATTCAGTTGATACACGTTCCACTGGCACAAACATTTAATTTTAAAAATTAAACAAACATTTAGGTTTAAACATTGGAATATATTTGAAGAATTTCAAAAATTCATTACGCCTTTACCAAATATCCTACAGATTTGCAAACTTCAAAGCATTGCTTAATTTAATAAGCTTTCGAATGGTATGCGTGGTTGGATGAGTACATTCTTTCTTAAAGGAGTGTGGTAGAAAAAAATTAGTACCATTTGATTCGTATTGATAACAAAATTACATGAAAAACTGAACACTAAAGATTAAAATGAAAATAAAGATTGAATGAAAACAACTGAAGGGTTTGGGAAAATGAGTTAATTTTTTTGCCAAAATCTGCGAGAATTGTTAACTCTATTCCTAAGTAGTTTTATTGTTGTTATAGACTTGTTTGTCATTCGTTAAGAACTATAGGAAAACAAGGACCATTTGAAAAATACACTTTTAAAATTCAAATATTCGAACAATATAATTTAATTTTGAATTTAGTTTAGCAATTTAATATTTTCTATTGTGTTTTTCCGAAAATATATACTGACACACATTGAATTTATTGAACTGTAAAATAAATTCAACGTTTGTCATCATATATTTTCGGAACAAAACAGAAAATTGAAAAAATACACGGTTGCAACATAAATTGAAACTAAATATTAATTATATTTTGTAACGTTCATAACATGTTTGCCATAAAGTATTTTAATTGCCATATGTAATGCCATATGGTTGCCATAATATAACTTTTTATTATTAGCTATTGGAAAATATTTGCTAGAATTTTTGTGCCGTTGTCAGCTTCACTCGAGACACACACACACGACAAAACAATTGTATATCAATAATTCATAAATATTTTTTGTAATTTATACTTCCTGTAAATAAATATTAGTTATGGTTCGATACAATATATTGTAATATGTCAATCCGAAGTTAGATGAATGAAATAAAAATATATTGTCTTGTTTTGAAACATTTTACTATTTATTCTGTATTTTTAATTCTGCAAGAAAAAGCATATATTTTTGGTGTCAGATTACCCAGTTTTAATTTTTTGGTTCTATTTACATATATTATTAAGTAACAAATCAGGGTAAAATACTTTTCCTTTGGTCACAATTCAACAAGTCTGTCATGTGTGTTGGCAGTTATTAAAAACCCAAAAACTGGAATAATACGAGGTCGAAATAAAAATTCGCAAACAATTTATTCATATATAATATCTAGGTCTGGCAGTTTGTAATTTTCATTTAGTCATAATTAAAAAACTGTGTGTGCGAATTCGTTAAAGACTATCGAAACAACACAGAAACCCTCATTTGATATAAATTTTAGTTAGATATTGGAGAATAAATTACTAGAATTAGTTGTGCTTTTTTTAGTTTCAGTCGAAACACACGGTAAAACAATTGCAAACCAGTAATTAATAAACATTGTCGATAATGGATATATTTTTATATTTTTATGCAAAAACAACAATATTTCTTTGGTTATATTTTTAAATACAAAAATGTGTATTTAAAAAAAATCAAATTAAAACACTTATTAAAATTATTATTTAATGTTATTATGTAAAATTATTTAATAAATGGAAAAATATTATAAATTGAAAAACATTGCGTAATTAATCTTTTAAAAAATTCGATATTTCTGGACTAAAAAATTGCTAGAATGCCCCAATTTAGTTATTTCTCTCGAAACACCAACGGTAAAATAATTGTGACCCAAGAATATTAAATTAAATCATTAAGTCAAAAATATATATATTTAAAAATTTCCAATTATTAATCTTTTGAAAAATACGATTTTGGGCTACTTATTGGTACCATTTATTTTACTCTTTTACAATTTTGATTTGAACAAATTTGATCTTTTCATTTGGTCACTATTCAAAAAATCTGACATGGGTATTGTTTATATTTTGTTAAAAAATATCGGGAACACATTATAACTAGAGATAATACGAGTTTGAAAAAAATTCACAAATGTAAATTTTATATATTGCACCAAACAAGTCCCTTAATATTTTCATTTTGTCTTATAAATTAAAAAAAAAATTTAAGATTGTATTAAATTTCTTATTAAAAAAACATGACTTTTGCAAGTTAAACTGTAAACTAATTTATTTATAAAACTAATTAGTAGTGTGTGGATATATTATAATTTAGAAACAGCACAGAAGAATTTTCTGTTCCTTTTCTATTTTCGAGCTTCTATTTAAAAAAAAAATATTGAGCTTTGATATAACGTAACATAGTGTACAATGTAAACTAAAAGCTATTTGATTAAAATTAAAATGTACGGTTTTGTTTTGAATAATTTTATTGATTTTGTGCTTTTAATTTCGCAAAAAACAATATTATTTTTTTGCCAGAATACAGCAATTTTGTTTTTTTCTGTTCCACTTACTTTGCTCTTAAAAAACAAAAATCCTGCCTTTTTCCTCCGGCAAGAAGATTTCGGAGCTTGCGTATTCGAAAACTGACTGAAACGGACCGATCGGGGTGCGAACAGGGCGAAGGTCTGATTGGGACTGAAGGGCGCCCCGAGCGTTGCGGTCGGCCCGCCGAGTGGGGACGGACGCCAAGGCGCGTGGCCCAAGCACAAAGTACGCCCGGTGCTTTTATCCTGCCATCTTCGGACTTCGCTAGAAGGCCGTTTAGGAAAATTGAGTAAGCACTGTTCCGAACGATAAAAAAATTCTAATTTTTTCTAAACAAAAGTATCAAGAGAGGGCCATGTTCTTCCGTGCCTTATACGCCTTAGTTGGAGAAACTTATAAAACTTGACGGGTCTTTGTAAAGTTGTTATACCTAATTAACAAACTAATTAGTCTGACCTTCTAAAATTTACCACGCCATCTACTAAAATTTTGTTTATAACATAACTTGCCGCATAAAAAATAATTCTTCAAATAAATAAGAAAGACATGAAATTTACTTTTTTTAAATTACGTAGACGAAAAATATATTAGGAAATCAAGTATACTGAAATGTAATCTTGAGATACTAATGAATATTATTATTAACTTTTCCATTGCAACCAAGACCTTATAAAAAGAATAAATAATTATAAGAAGTAATTTGGTCAATCAGACCACTAAACATAATGGATTTAGTATTGATGAATGTTCATTTTCCTTTTCTACCTAGGGAAGAATTAATCTGCTCACGTCGGACTGCCACAAAATTAGCAAAATGCATTAAAATCTGATCGATCCTCAGAAGACACTTGTGAACAGGACAATAGTCCCTACCAGAGCTCATGTATCAATGCAGATAGATGTGTGTGGTATTTAGTAACCGTTAATTAATGATTATTTGGAGATCGTGAGATGCGGTCTGGTGTGACGTAGGTTTAGAAAACATTTTCTTTATCGTGCCAAAGTTTCGATCTTTATTGAATCCTGATGAAAATGTTTTTCTAAACCTACGTCACATCAGACCGCACCTCACTATCTCCAAATAATACAGATAAATTTGTTTGATGTGGATAAAAAGTATTATGCACTGCATCAATCAATCTGGGCTATTGCACATTTCGTCATTACAGCTCACTGTCTATCTAGCGGATTGTATCTGTATTTATTTTTATTGTACAACAGTATTTGTTTTTATATGCTTTAAGTAACTAACAAAAAATAATCTGGCATTATGGTGCGAAGAATCACCCACTAGTGAACCTTCTAATAACGAGTAGGTTTCACTGCCCTAAGGTCACTAGGCGATTGCCGTTCTTACATCACGTGAGGATTATTGAGGTTTGTACCGGATGTTAAGCTTAAAGGGTTTAGGCTGTAATGAAAGGGATTTTTAGAATTTAGATTCCCAAGAACTGCTTTTTGAGTATGTCTGTAGGTTTTTATTTAAAAACTATTGCCTGCCTCGGCCTTGTTGTTCCATTCAACAATCTATATTTCATATGGTAGGATCCTACTGGAACTGGTCTGTCACACTCTTCGTTTCCCTCCAATCCTATGTTCTTGGGGCCCAGACAACAGATCATTCATTGGAGTTGATGCTGGGTGTAGGTTTCCGAGTCGGTGAACTCATGCTGAACCGCATTCATGAGTCCGTCTTCACTCGAATGAAGCTCTGGGGTCTTTTTCTATGGAGAACAGGCTTGCGCTCGAGTCTGGAACCACGGTTTACTTCGTAAACTCAAGATATTCTACCCTCTTAACTTTAGAGTTAGGACGTATCCTCTCATTCTCTTTTGTAAATGGCGGACGCGGGCGACACTTTGAGTAGTATTCTCACCCCTTGACTGTACTCAGTACATATTGCTTCACGCAGTACAGCTCCACCGTTATACCTTACCGAACTGTCCAGACATACCTAAATTCCAATTACCCTTGGTTCAAAAAATGGCGAATCAAACTTTACACCATAAAGTCTCAAAAATAACATTGACCCTTTACTAAGCTACCTCTATTATACATCTATTATATCCTCTTCACATTCTACTAGGAACAACATGAAGGACAGAACTGAACCGGCGATACGATTGCTATAAAGTGTAAATTCTTTCATGGAAACACAACATATACTCAGACACAGCTCAACACTGAAAACAATTAATTGGTCAAGCGGACAACGAAATTAGTGAATTTAATGATTTAAAATGAAGTATACTTCACTAAAGCTCTCCGTGGCCATTTCATTTGTCCTCGAGAATCCAATCCGATTACACGACATTTGAAAAATGGCAAAAGGAGGGAAAACTCATAAGGTGGGGTTGAGATGGGAAGTTAGTGTCCGAGTGGATCGAGGTCACGATAGCTCAAGTGGTAGAGCAGCCGCGTATCTAGCCGAAGATCGTTGGTTCGAATCCCGCTCGTGCCATTGACTTTTTTATCTCAACTAAAAGCCTTAATTAATTGTAATATATTAATTGGTCAAGCGGACCACGAAATTAGTGAATTTACTGAAAACAATGTGGACATAACTATGGGATTCAACCAAACCTTCCAATCTCTACATAATCCAGACTTTACAATCACGAAACGATTGGAACCAGTGTTAATGTCCCATTCTATGTTTACAACCACAACATCTATAAAAACCTAAATATTCCTTTTACAAAATATCTAATCCTCATGTACAACAGCTTTCCAATCTTGGGCTTGATTGTTCTTAACTCCGTATATTTGCGTTTGGACGAAAAGGAAAAAGTGGTGAAAACCATCATATAGAAAGTATTGCTTACCAGTGTGGTTTCTATGAAATTCTGACAATTTGAGGTTGACACACGGTACCCTATTTATGAGCCTGAGCTCGTATGTGTATGTGTTCGACGTTTTTAGAAAGCTTATTCGACCATTGTCCTGGAGGGTGTTTAAAGTTATAACACTTACATAGAACAAGTAGAAATGCGAATTTATGTGAGAACTGAACTTCAGCTGAGCAGTGTTTGATTGCCTTTTATCCAATTTAGAAGAAATCCATAAGTGTTTCCAGTACCAATATGTTCAGAAAGATCCAACTTACTCATCCCCAAGTTATGAGAGTTACGATAACTATGCGTTCCTCGTGTGTTCAAAGCAACAGGGAGACAGTATGATGAAAAACGCTCAATGGCCAAATCAATCACTTTCAACCCATATCTTACGTCAAGAGAATCGATATCCATGATATGGTTTTTTCTTTGTAAAATATCCGATTTTCATCGCTTGAGGTGATCATTCAAAGTGATATTTTGAATTGCTTAATAAAACATAAGCGTTTATGCCATCAAGTTAGCTCATTTTACCGTTCAAATCCTGGGTTATTTTCAGCATCATCGATCACCAAAGGTTAATATGTAGATCTGAACGGCTGCCATTGCATAAATGAAACGTCTAAAGCAAAACGATGCCAAACTGCGATGGCCCGATTACTTCCAACCACTAATTTCTCAGGTGTCGCCTACGGATACGGGTTTAGTTCCAATAGTATCTATGAGAAAGCTAAAATACAGACCTTACTAAACTAACCAGGCAAATGGATACAGTTAAATAATAGCCAAGACAGTTTTATTTTCATTTCGCCAAATTTAGTTTCTCTTCTGTAAATGATGATTGGTCTGTTATTACACCCCAAAGCGTCAGAGTAAACATTAACCAACTACGTAAACCTTGTCTCCTACACCCCAATTTATTTTCTTCCTTTCAGACGTAGTGGAAACGACGGAGAACCAATATTATTAATAATATATAATTGCCAGCATAATAAAATGTATGTGAATGATAATGAATGGTATGTGAAAGATAATTTTTGCATGTGGCGGACTGTAAACATTATTACCGCTAATTCAAAGCAACTATTGTTTTTAAAATTAACTTTTTCTTTTTGTTTCTTTTTATTTAACCTAATTTTGAGGTATTTTATTAATTTTGAGGTGGAAATCGGAAGCAATAAAAAAGGAATAAAATGTATAATTAAAAGCTGTCAGAACAATCAACCTATAACATATTTGACGATAATCACGTGATTTTGAGCTTACTGAGTGAGTTTACTTTGGATCGTAAAATATGATTCGGGGGTTGCTGGAGATGAAATTAAATTTTAACAGGAACAAAAATTACAACTCATTTGTTCGTTTGTTCCAGAAGAAGAACACGGATGAAAAAAAGATTTGCTTTTAGTTGAACTTAAAGTTATTTTATATGAACAGCAGCAACCATCGGGAAATTCAATGAAACTTAGAAATATCGTAAAGAGGCTTTAGAAAGAAAGGAAAATCCTCGGAAAAGGAAAGTCCGACTCGTGCGATACCAAAGTTCGACTGTTGGAAACAATAATTGCGGCTACGGCCCTTTACGCGAGTGAAATTCGGCCGCTGGGATAACTGGAAGAATTGGAAAAGGTTCAACGTGAATTATTCAGGTGCTTTTCCCCCGGATCCCCAATCAATTGGTAAAATTGACCATCTTAGGTCTTTATTACTAATTGTTTTAGACAGAGGATTGCTTGATGGATGAAGCTTCCCAAGCCACAGAAAGTATAATCCGAAAATCCAACCAGGTTAATTGAATAATCATTAGATTTTTAAACGCTAAGAAATTATGTAATCACGTTAATTTGTAGCAAGGGGCTAGTAATTAGCTAACGGTGATTGCTATCAGTAAGTTGTTGAATAATTGTTAGCATTTTGGATTTGGCTTGAACACGCCTAATATTTTTTTGTGATTTGATGAATTGTTTTTAATTAAATGCATAATAAAACCTAATAACCGGAGAATTTCCACAAATCCTCAATTTTTAAGCTTGTTGATCATGACAAATCAACTTGTTTGGAATGATGTTTTGTCCTAATAAAAGTGATGAACATGACATTTTGTCGAGTCAATTTGCTATAGAAAACGGCGAGCTTGTTCCTGAAGGACTTTCAATTAAGCTTGTGCTTCTTGATTCGATAGCAGGCTCTATAGATGGAAAGTGTTCACCCAACGAAAGATTGCAACAATCTACTATTTTTGACTATGCAAAGTAACTAGGTTGTTCCGCAACCACCCTGCAGTCATTTACTGGCACCTACAATACGTCTTCCAAGACATGACCCACTTCCTTGAGGTTTATTAAAGTAAAAACTTAGATGCACAAAATACGTTTAGTTTCTACGAGACAACCTTTCCTGTATAATTTCTTACTATCAAAGTAAATACGTTCTGAATTAAATGGTATCAGGTTTGTACCACAGCCGCTGTATAGTCATTTACCTCGCACCTTCACCCTACCACCTCTTCCAAACCATGACTCACATCCTTTTGAGGATTAGTATAAGGAATAAAAGCCTTTTATGAATTGATGTGAATGAAATGAAAGGAAGAATATTGGTTTCTACAACCCTTTTATATCATATTCTACCTGCAAAGCAAACCCGGTCTGTATTAGATGGAATCAGGTTTATATTAAAACCATCTATACGTTATGTTTTTTTACCAGGTACAAGGTTATATGATCCCTTGGGGTACAGGTTTTTTTGGAAAAAAAGAAGCTCATTTGTAAGTATGTCGGGTAAGAATGCACGGCCACTGTATTCGAACCCAGCACTTTTACCTTACAGAAATATACCGTTGCGTCCGCCGATGATCCTTCCGGTACTCGACTGAAAGAATGCTGAACATTCACCGACCTGCAAAGCAAAAATCATCTGGTTTAAGTAGAATCTGGCAATTGAATGGACAAACCCACTTCCATGAGTTTTGGATTGCGTTATGGTATGCAGAAAAAATGTATCTTTGATGATACAACTTAAGTTGCAAGTTCAGTGTACCTTTTCCGAGGAATGACTTACATCCTTGAGGTTAAGGAGAATAACGAATTTTTGGATGAAACAACACCCTGCAATATTCTTTTTTTTTTTTTTTTAATTTTATTTTATTTTAAGAAACAAATACAACTGTATGCATAGTGACCCCAGCACAATACCTTTATTCTCCACGCAATTTATTGCCAACTTTGTTGTCATTGGTAGTTATCTATATACACTGCTGGGGAAAAATTAAAAAAAAACCCTACGACTAATATTTATTGTGATACGTACCTAGTGTATTTAATTAATTAAATCAATAATAAATATAAATACATATAAAATAAATATAAATACGTACAAATACATATGCACACATACATACACACACATATATATATACAATACATACCTACATATTTTTATAACAAAACTTAGAATAAATAGGTAGTAATAAATATATACATAAATACATGAATAAATAAATTATATACACACAAAGAAAATAAATATATTAAAATAAGTAAGTTAATTAAATAAGTTAATTAAATTACTAAGTTAGGCGTTAATAAATTTAAGCCTCTCCTTGAGGTCCCATAGGGTTTTGTGTTTGGCTCTGGGTGCACGTTTTTGTCCGATATCTTGAATATCGGCAATATTCTTTTCGACCTGCAAAGCAAATAGGGTTCTGAATTACAATCTATAGACTCCAGAAACGTTTTTGCCCTTGGCCTTTCATGCGAACTTTTGTCAAGTGATGTGTCATTTCAATAGATTTTTTTATGAATATGATTTAGTTATGATTAGTTTCAATGTTTTCTTAATACAATCTAACTTCTAGCCCACCAACTCATTAGTTCTTTACACTAAATCTCTCTAAAAATTAAACAATTCCAGAAGGAAAATACGTTTCTCATATTGGAGGGATTTTTTCAATAAAAATCAAACAGGAGCTGTAGCTAGGGGCCTTTCGAAACAAAATAATTTTAAGGAAATTCGTTATAAATTTGGGTTTTTAAACGGATTTTTTTTTACTAATACTTATAAATATAAATTGTTCTGTGTTTTATCGGACGGGGAACTGGTAAGTCGGACGAATATACGCTTTCTTCTTTTAGTCGGGTATCCGTATAAAGTATCAGTAAACAAACGGAAAAATGCCGATACGACGTTTTTACCTATAGCCAGTATTTGGTATCGTTATCGATAATTCCCTACTTTTTACTCACAACACATTTCTTGATATTGGAAATATGTGAAGTGGGTTGATTCCTTTTACTTACGCCACACATTTACTCACACCATTGAATCTCACTAACAGTATATCACATATATTTGTGACATGATTAAAAAAACAATAAAATAGTAATTTTAATGTGTACTTCTAGAATTTAAACATTAATACTATTTATAATTATGGTCGACGTTAATTTTGCAATATTAAAATCACAAATTCAAAAAATAAATATTGTTATCGATGTTTAAATAAATATATTTGTACAAACCAATTTCAGGCCTTACAGTTCAAAAGATTTTATTTATAAATATGTTAAGTCGGTAGAGATATATAATTATTCATTTATAATTTATTAGAATGAGAGACATTTTAATATTAAATCTCTTTGATCATTATGGCAGAACATATTTGATAATTGGTTTGTAATTCGTATAATTTTATGCATATGAAACAATTAGGCATGGTAACGACATAAAACACAAAAAAACATGTTCTATCACATCATGCTAATTTAACTGGCATTGATGTATATTGAACATTAAAAAAAAAATCGTTTAATTATTGATACTGTTTCAATATTTCGAACCGTTCATGCAGATTATTTTTGAAGAACGTTTGTCCAAACAGATTATCGGAATTTACTTCAAAACTAAAATAAAAAATCAATATTGAATCTCTTGAGTAAAAGCATTAGGAAGATTAAGAATGAAAGTTGTGTAATTATGGTAATTTGTGCACGGAACATTTCCTTGAAACGCCTCATGCGGCAACATTGAATGTATGTATGCTTCCGGCTCGTCTTCATGAGTATGAATAAAATAATGAAATCTCATTTATTAATTAATATTTATTAAAGGCATTCTTGGTGGCAGACACAAAGAAAATTTATTAAAACTAACAATCCAGTCGACTACAAAATTATAATGTAAAAGAAGTTACGCTTAGAGTTTTGAATCTTATCTTCCATAAATCAAATCATTAATATTATAATTATTGTTCTTTAGCTTTCTTTAAGTTAAATTTTGTAGAAGTTTAATTGATTCACTTATTATTGTGGATGTAATGTACAAACAACAGCACACCTATGTATTTACGACTAGGATACCATCCCATAGATTAGGCAGATCACCTAGTAACAATCATAAAAAGGATATTCGATGTCTAATCACATGCAAAATTCCTAAAATATTATAGGAAGATGGTGTAAGAAAATGTTTTTTTTTTTTTTTTTTTTTTGCCTTACTATTTCAGTATTGGCCACGAGATAATGGGTTGAAACATAAAACGTAGGAAAAAATATTTCATATCTTTTACATCATACGCACTATAAAAGATGAAGCTTTAACTTTCTCAAAAAAAAAAAAAAAAAAAAAAAAAAGTATATAATATAAACCAAGTACCTTGACCAAAGGCTTAAATAGAGAAAATACATAGGCAACATTCTGCATAAAGGTAACCTCTTCTAAGCATTGGGCAGAGATTATAAAGCAAAAACTGGGGAATAATTTGTTATTCGCTTCAACGGTCAGACCCTTGGTCACATATGGAGTTCTAGTTTGGTGACCAAAAACTCTGAACAAGGTGGATGAAACAAGTGACTGGGTCTACAATGACTAGCGTGTCTAAATATGGTATGGGTTTGCATATCTGCACCACTGTAGCAATTGAAATAGACTCGACATTTCCCCCGGAGATATTTATGTACAAAATGTGGCCTTTGAGAGTACCAACAGAGATGCAAGGAAATAAAGCCAGATATAAGGAGGAGCCTCTCCGAGAGAATTAAAATAAATGAGATGGAGCCTGACAAAATGAGAGAAAAAGTCAACTTTGACAGACCTTCTAAGTGATCATAGCTAATACAGATCTTTAGAAGGTAGGTAGTCCCAAATTTCAGGAAGGGGCCCGAATATGTTACACAGGTGGATCGAAGATGGAGAGAAGTAAAAGGATCAAACTATACCCAAGCAAAGCCACTTAGTCTAATCCCAACTATTTTCCAAAAACCCCATGCAATGCAAATCGTGGATACGAGTTAATAAAGAAAAATATGAAAAGTGAAACAGTTCTGAACTCGAGATAACTAAATCTATCAAAGACCTAGGGATTTTGTTTCATTCATCATTAACATTCAATGACATGATTATAATCAAAGCCTTAAAATTATTAGAATTCAAATGAAATGCTAGTGAACTCAGCAACATCGGTTGTATAAAAATTCCTTTCTTTTATTAGACCTATCCTGGAATTCATTTTACCAATCTGGTCACTGTATTGTTTAAAAATATAAATAAAACTGAAAAAAAAATCAGAATATGATATTAAAATACTTAGCATATAGATCATTTACAAAAGCTTAAGATGTAAGTTATGCTGCACTGAGAGCTGAATGGTCAGTTGACTCTCTTTCTAAAAAAAATTGATATAAACGATATTTTATTTTTTATATAATTTACTTAATAGCCTTATAGATAGCCCAGATTTGTTAAAAATAGTATTGTTAAATGTGTGGTGATTAGTGACCGTTAATCGATATTTATTTAGAAATCGTGAGATGCGGTCTGGTGTGATGTAGGTTTCAGAAAAACATTTTTTTAATCGTGCCAACGTTTCGACACGACAAAGAATGGCACAATTACACAGAAGACAAACACTTTGAGCCCTGAAGATGATCTCAATAAAGATCGAAACGTTGGCATGATAAAGAAAATGTTTTTCTGAAACCTACATCACACCAGACCGCATCTCACGATTTCTAAATAAGTATTGTTAAATGTTCCACAAAAAAGATACCAGAAATTATTATCGATTTTTATACCATTTTGTAACTGGAATTATTTATATCATGATCATCATCATCAATCATAACAGCATGTAGGCTCATGAATAAATACGATATAAATTGGTTCGATAATTCATTTAATAGTTTTAAGAACAAATTATTGTTATTTATTACATAATCTGTATTTTTTTGTTTTGGCGAAAGCCATTAATAAAGATATTATTATTATTATTATTATCATTATACGAGTTTTAATATTTATTTTCATTATTAATCGCTACATTTGTTTATAATATTTTGATTTTTGTCTTATTCACTCGTTCACAAGCAAAAGGTAATAAAACTACAGGATGACGAATTGTTCAACCTTCTTCTTTTAATTATTCGCTTTTTTATGGAATTTTAATATTGGCAACAATAGAAAAAGTTTGAAAAGTTCGTCATTTCTTTCATATAAAACCCTGTTTAAAATTCAGACAATCATCCCCTACTGGCACTGGAGCTGGTAAACCGAAATTTAAAAACCAGCCAAAGCTTACGCAAGGCTTTATGGATAAGATAAATTCGGTGAACGCGAGCGGAGAGCCATGAAAAAACTGATGCATTCCACTGAGTGAGTGGTGGTCTGGTCCTTAAAAAGTGCGAAATTTCCCATCTCAAGTTTCTTTACAACTATATTCAAAGAGAAAATCTTGGGGAAAACGCAGCGACCTAGCGTTAACAACTCCAAAAGCAGGTTTTCATCCCAAGAAAATAATATTGTTCATTTGGTGGAATTGGAAGAGAAGACTTCAGTAAGAGCTTTTTATTCCCAACCAAACCGTTAATTCTACTTTATAGAGCACAGTAATTCGGAAAATCCTTAGCTAGGATATGCTATCTTACACACAGTATTCAGTTGATATTACTCATTCAGATTTTTAACTTTCGCGAAAAACTTTACTTCACCTCAGGATTACAGAAAAATCATCACAGTGCTTATCGCTCAAAAACCTGATAAGGTCTGTAAGGAGGGTATTACAAAGTTACATGGAAGACCGCAACTGGAAGAGGAGCAAAATGGATAATATACTCTTTATTAAATTTGTTTACAAGTACCTGAAATATTCATCAGATTTACATAAAAAACGATACAGACTTATCTTTACGACGAATTAGATTAAATGTACTTTATGTTCACAGCAATAATTCTTTTGATATTGATAAGTAGAATATTCAATTTTGCTCTAAAAATATAGGATCTAAGTGTACAAAACAATAAAAAAATATATATTTTGTGTAATTTTGCTTTGTTGGAAGAAGGATTGTCGGAAAGCTTGGATTATCTTTTTCCTCATGGCTCAATGCAAACCAAAAAATACCAAATCCCTTCCTCCCCTGCTCCTACCTTTATACTGGCCCCAAATAGCGAGACGAATTGAAAAGAAGGGCTGCTTGTCATGGCACATCAGTCGCACATTTATTGAAAATAAACCGTTTGTCCTGGCCCCCAACGGGCTGCCGATTCGATCCGGAGATTCGGGGAGGCGTACCGGGAATTTAGTACGCTTCCGTTATACCTAGAAACGGTTTTGAACCAGTTCAACATAGATGAATTCAATCGACCTGTTATTACTGCAAATTAGTTGGATCGATGTACACAGCAGTTGTCAAGTGCTTATTCACATAAGTGCCGACTCGGTTCCTTGTTTACATAGAAACTTGGAAACATCCTCACGCCAATATCAGCAGTTCAAACCGAGGGTGATCCAAAATCCATTGTCTCAAACCAAGGAAACAATCTAACATTGTTTAGAACATATTCAATTTGCTTTATTTATAAATAAAAGAACTTCCTAAAAAATTCAAATTAAATATTATAAACCCCCCTATTAAACTTCTTAAGTTATAAGGTTTATAAGGTGATTGTCGCCGATCATCCTGTTCTCCTTTGTCTGACAGACGCGTTCAGCAATTTGGAAACGTATCGTGTAAAGCGGTACCCAAAGAGGAAACGGGATTGAAATGGTGAAACAAGTCTGACAAAACTAGGAAGAATCGGCGGACTTAGAATAACTACATAACAAGGCACAGTTAGTTAATAAGCAGAAAATTAGTCGTAATTTTGTCAACCATCTGGAAGAACGTATAAAATAAAACGTTTGATATTTAGATAATTTCAATCTTATTTTTCTCATTTTGAATGATAATAAAATATAAACATTGTTGACAATTCGAAAAAAGTGAACTTCCAAAACACAACTTGATATAATCCACTGGTGGTTTGAATTTTTAGTGAAACATCGGATATCGGGTATAAAAAAATGCCCCCTAGCGAATCCACTCAAAATTACCTCTTTTTGTATTGCTTTAAGGCTTTTTTGGTTTATTGTAGACAAATCTTACCATTGTACGGACAATATTTATGGGTTGATATACTGAAACGCGACTCATAAAACCAGGACGAATGGCAGACCCAAGATAACTAGCAAGTTACTGTCTTATGGTAAATGTTTCGTCTATAATTTTCACAACCATTGGGATCTATAAAAATGAGATACACACATGGAAACCCACATAGCACAGGCACAGAAATGCTGACATGTTTCTGACAAAGCAAGAAGAATCGGCAGTTCAAGGATAACCAGCAAGTTATATGTAAAAGTTGATGTTTCACCTACAATTCTGCCGACCAATCGAATTCATAAAAAAGAGAAAAACGGGCAGACCAACCCTGTAAGATGGCAAACTGTCAAACGCATATGTCAAAGCAAGCGAGAGTAGGCAGATTATTTGAAGACAATCATGCTAGTTAGAAGTATAATACTGCTATACTTACGCACAAACTACCAAATATGGTTAAATTGGAAATCAGACTAATAAAACAAGCGAGAAATATTATCATAAGCACTGTAACCATATGGGTTATTGCAGTTTTCCTCGTTTCGTTGTTCAGTTAGGTTAGCTAGCTACCTTATTTCTGCAATTCTTCTTTCTTTTCCTAGGTCCTGTTGGTACCTTATTGGATATCTCCAATGCTTAGTTGCTTCACATTCGAAGATGAATGGCAGTTTCCTCCTCCTCCGCATAACCTACGAATATGTTCATTGTAAAATGGACTCATTTTACGTCTTTTCCCTGATGCCAGTGTCCAGCGCTATCACTTTTCTTTTACCATACTAGACAATAGCAATTATTTTTCCCCGGTCGTCTTGGTAACCTCGATTATGTCTCGATTAAGCAGTGGTTTAGCATTAGAAGATGAGATGGGTGGCAGCAACTTCTTTCTTCTCATTGCATAATCTACAAATGGAATCATGTTCTCTATGTGTTTTCTGAGATGCCAGTGACGAGTATATAACCTCAAAATTGAGTTTTATTCTGCATAACTGGAACCGTGTCGGCACAACTAAAGTTTACACAGTTTTGCTTCGTGTAAACCCTTCCGAGAAGGGAGAGTCTATGTTTGATCAAGTAGTTCAAAGTTAAGTTCTAATTATTTAAACGGTCTGCAGAGAAAGCTCTGGCCAGTCTGTCAGCTTGTTCACTACCGAAAATTCTTGTTGGGCCTTGACATCCATGATATTGTTAGTTTTTTGTTTTAGCATGTCAAAGCGGTTGTGAATGCATACACACAGTTTGTATGTATATGAAATTTATTTATGCTAGTTTTGACGAGGAGTTTTTAGCCATAAATTTACTCTTCTTGCACTGCTAGCGTTTGTCCATTTCTTATTATAATAAATGATATGAATAAATGCTATGTGGAATCCCTTTGAAAAAGAGGATATGTTTTGCAGTTGACCTTGTTATCCTTAATATAAATTCTGGACTTATAAATAGTCTTGCGATCCTTGTTCCCTTCTGGCCAGTCTATCTGCTTGCCTATCACTCAAAATTCGCTTTACTCGGCCAGCCACGACATTATTAGATTTGTTTTGCCTGATTTTTGTGTATGCAATAATTAAATTGGATGTGATACATCATAATGTTTTTAAGAACGATTAGCTATCTGATCTTTGAATCATTTTTGTTTACCTTTTTAAGATTTTATTTGGCAGAATCATTAATAACATGTATTTCAGCTTGAGAAACCGAGTTGTACTTCGAAGTGGGTTACACATAACTTGGTCTTGCAGGGAAGATGCCTGACTCGGTTTTAAAACCATGCAAAACAAAATATGCACATGTGTAAATACAATCTAATCACCTCAGTATAGCGTAATGTAAATTATAATAGCCTTTCACACGTTAAAATAAACGTTTCATATTGTAATTGAAATCATAAATAATATAATAAATATAGCTTGTGAATGACGATTTCGAAAAAGTTGCTAACTACCAGTGACCTACAAAATTTTAGTATTTCTTCAGAAAACAGTCCAGCACAATCGTTCTAGGCCTGAAGCGTCATCATCCTTTACCTTGTAATTATCCTAGTTTGTTACATGCTAGAAGCGAGGAACAGTTTTTTGGAATATCATTGATCCGAATGATATATTCGTTCGACTAAATTTGGGATAAAAATTTGCATTTTAAATATTTTTCTCATTATCGCAGGATGAACAAAATTGTAAATCAGAAATGTTATCGAATGCTATCCCTTTTAAAGGCAAAACACACAATTTTCCACAGGTGTTCTATATTTGGATGATTTGTGCAATTGCAACTGTACTCTTTTTCATTTTTATTTAAGAAATTTAGGCATAAATCCGGGCATGTTCAAGAGGAGACCTTACCTCATAAATTAAAAAAAAATTAATTTTGATTCTCAAAAATTCCTTACAGTCTTCTGGTCATTTAAATATAAATATTGTAAGGCTTATGTTTTAGGAATTTTCTTTCAAAAAATTTTTTATGAGGACAAACCAGTTTCCGAGTGTTCACATTTGAGAAGAGTAGATATTACAAGTTATCTCTCGCCCAATAAGTACACAATAATAAATAATATCACAATTTAAAAAAAATTACATATATGTTTATAAATTAGATTAAGGTAAAGTAATTACATAAAATAGATGAATAATTCACATTAAAGACTAATAACCTCTCCTGAATAAGTTTAGAAGGGACGTCACAAGAATGTTCTAATTATCTCGTTATTTTTCCCCTGTTCACTCTATTGACCTAATTTTTAAAACTTTCTTCGATTAAAATCTGAAGGTATTGATGAAATATAATAAGTGCGAGTATATAGCAACTCTAGAAAAGCATTAAAAAGGTAACCATTTTTTACCAAAATTTCACCCAGTTGTCAAAATATGGTAAGAACTTTTAAAAATGAAGTGGGAAATTTTTTTTTTTGTACATCTTCAATAGACCCTCTGGAAAATGTACCTGAAAAGGACCGTACTGTCAAGGTTTTTGGACCTCGTTCTTCTTTAAACTTTCGTAACTGTAATTTTTAATAATCTCACGATATCCAAATAATCATTAATCAACGGTCATTAAACACCTCACATTTCTACACGAGAAAAACGAAGAACAACATGGGATTCTGTGCACAGATTTCAACTACACATGGACACCAAGCAAAGAGTATTCTGAAGGACATCGCTAGCAATTAAAAGAAACTTGCATCTGCTATCAATCAGAGAACCTTTTTGTAGAAATGCAGGCAAAACAAGGTCCTGAAGATGATCTCAATAAAGATCGAAACGTTGGCACGATAAAGAAAATGTTTTTCTAAACCTCCGTCACACCAGACCGCATCTCACGATCTCCGTAATAATCTGTAATTTTTACTTTTTCTAAATAAAATTTTAAAATAAATATCAGTAATAAATACAGAATAAAATTAAAATAATGAAAAATCATTTTTGGCGAAAAAAAAGTTTGAATGCGGCAAGACGTGATTTCATAAATTGGGGGTTCGTGCGCCCCTTAAGTTACACGGACACCATGAATTTTCTGAAAAATATTTCATTAAAATAATAAAATACAAAAAATCTTTCAATAAAAACATAGAGGATGTGATAAATGTTCCTTTTACATGGCGTTAACTTAGGAAGGATTGAGATATTTTACGATTGAATTTCTAACGTGTATGCTTGATTTGACATTTATTTTTGTTCACCCTCGTGTATATCTGTTTTCCCCAAAACCGTACCCGAGTATCGACTATGTTTTAAACCAGCAGAGTGTGGTGATAAATCGATTCTCGTAGATTGAGTTCTTATCTCGGGCAATAGATTTGTTATTTGGACGCCTTAACAGCCCCCATTATGAACGGCCGACAGGTAGGGGCTTTTATGAAGCGAACTCCGGCCAGATAATCATTCCTGAACGAGTACGGTTGGCCCATTTAGAAAATTACGCATGATGTGTTAATTGGAAAATGATATTCGATCCTTCTCGTGTAAAAATCACTCCGGATATTAACGAATATCCATGGACTAGGGTGGATAACGTTCCCTAGTGGACGATTATAAAAGAATTTAAAAAAAAACAATAAATTTGAGCGATAAAGTTTAGTTTTTAAATAAATAAACTGCTGGGATAAACAATTTCAAAGTAGCTTCTTTTAGATTGCGCCCAAGAGTATGATACTCACATGACTTGCTTTTAATAAAACAGCCTTTGAATTTCTTAAAAGCACTGTTTAAAAAAAAACTCAATGATTTAAAAAAATATAAGCAAAAATTGCATGCACTTTCTCTAAAAACAACATAAACTTGATCAAATAGATAATTGAGAATTATGCTTGCTTTATTCAAAAATAAAAATTAACATATTTTATCCGATAGAAGCGAAATTACTCTACAACCGAAAGTCACACATTCCAGAAAATGTACAAATATACATCGCAACGCTAAAAAAAAGCTCGCAGATAAATACGTACCGCCCCTTTTTTCCCATTAAAACCTGTACAATCCATAAAACGTGACCAACCGATGAACGGAATAACCAAGCAGACCACGTACACAAGAAGCCCGAAACGAGCTCTGTTACCGACAAACGTCCCAAAACCCGGCCACAATTATCACGCTTATCCAAAAGCGTACTCAACGGAACGAGCAGGGAACACGGACGAAATTCATAAAACGATTTTGTATTCTGACGGATCGTTCAATTATTGTCAGCAATATGATTGCAATAGGCGTACATTTCTGTAATGGTAAAGGAACAACATGGGTGTTAATGAAACGTGAGGGTAAACATATCTGGAACCGATATGTATGAATAAACACGAAGAAAAAAATTAATAAAGCAATGTACATTAAGTCCCCCCCCAACCCTTTAACATAATAATTTTAGTTTGAGATGCCTCAATGACTGTCTTCATGTCGTAACGAAGGGCGGATCCAGGTTGGTCATCGGGGAGGGGGGTGTCAAATTTATTTTTTGCAGGGGAACTAAAAACATCCAATTTGAGAGAAAACTCTACACATCGTTTTTCGTCAGAACGCAACACTTTCTCCTCATTCAAAGGGAAAAACACTTTATTTAAATGGTTCAATAGTTTAATTTCAAAAAAGTACATAATTTTCATAAGTTCCCAAAGTGTTTTTCCGTCATAGTCTGCAATTTAGATGTTTTTAGTCACCAATATTAACGAATATAAAAAATTTAACGCCAACTTAGAGGTTATCACATCAAGAGTTCGAACAAGAAGATTAGAGGCAGAAATCAAAAGAGCAACAGAAGGACATGTCTAATCACGAAAAAAATCATAGTCTAAAATGTAATTTTTTAGCATAAACAATAAACGAACAAAAAAACCCTCACGGCAGTAAGGAGTGAGAGGTGGACTTCTTTCTTTCGCGAAATTAATCCAGCGGTGCTAAAAATTTGCTACTTTAAAAATTATAGAATAAGTTGAAAACAATGGGTATATATTATTATTTATTTTAAACAAAACGTAACATCATAAACATATTGCAATAGGATAAAAAAATTAGCCAAATATTTTTGTTTCTTATTAACAGCTGGCGTTAAACTAAACTAGATTCGGGCCATTTTTCCTAGACTACTGAAAATAATGAAAATAAAATAATGGTTTACTAGTTAACTACATAATTTGAAATTTTAGCTATTTTATTATTTAAGCTATGTAATTAATTATTTTCCTGTGTAACTTCACTTTTACTTTTTGGTAACAATGTTAGATTTACGTAAAAAGACGTGTGGTGTCCACACCATTTTTATAATAATATACATAATTTTAAGAACTTTTGCTTTTCACCGTGATTTCTCTGTTAACTTAAAATAAATTTTGGAATATTTGGTAACGAAAAATGAAGAAACGCCTACGGTTTCATTTTATTATAAAAAATAAATTAATTGAGCTTTTAAACAAAAGAATTTAGGTTGAAAGTACCGTATTTGAGAAAAAATCCTTATTACAAATGGCATTTTTTCAAATTATGACAACTTTTAAAATACTGCTTGGATTTGAGCCAAACCGGGCGTAAAAGTTATAGGAAGAATCCAGCTTAAAAACGGTACCAAAAATGCCAAAATCCAATAATGAGGGACGGAGCTAGGAAGAAGTGAAGTTAAAAAACCAAGCTGGAAAGCGGAGAAAACGCGAGAAAAATTTTGAATGATTTTTTTAATTTTAATCGCCTATATCCTGCCCCATTTCATTGATATGTGATCAAAATGCGACCTCTAGAGAGCGCTAGATTTTTGAAAGAAATCTACATAAAATTTAACATCATCATACATGTTTCTTGATATCAAATTCAGTGATCGATGTATCGAACCGGGAGACAAAAAAGCCATAGCGTGACAAGTTAAGAAGAAACTGATTTAATTTAGTGAAGGTTTATCAGAGGTAACAGATCAAGGTTTGTATAATCCTGAAATATAAGCCTCTTCTCTTAATTAAAACTAAACTAAGACATATTATAAATAACATATAACATCTTCACTTCGCTCCGGCGGGGGGGTAACACCTTTTACACCCCCCTTGAATCCGCCACTGGTCGTAACCAAAGAGTATAGTTTAATATGCAATGTTTTTAAATTTTTTATTTTAATGTTATGTTTATGTTTAATGTTTTTACGTCATGAAATAAGTAAAAGAATACTTTAAACACCCAAAAATCTGCTGATAGCTGTCACAACGTTATATTTAAAAAATATAGCCTATTTTATCTGATTATTGCTTGGAGAGGAAAATTAAAGAGAAACAGTGGGCACAATCTGACTACTCTGTATGCCCAAATGGGCTCCCAGTAACGCCTAATATAAAGCTAATTGAGATTTAACGGTTAAAAAAATTTTGGTACTAAAAGTCTTTGAGGTCTTCTGTTAAGTTGTTGTGTCTTAAGTTTTGTGTGGGGATTCAACGTACCTAGGTATATACTTAAGTATCTGACTTGAGTGGAAGTCGGTTGAACATTTTGTTATTGATGTACATTGGAGGGCAAACCTGCCTTTTCAGCGTAAACGTAAACCGAGTATATTTTTTCTTGTTCAGTTTTCCTCCATTTTTTACACCAGTTTTCGATACGCTCAAGGTGTTTGGATATTAGCGGTCGGATAGGATTCTGGTTTGAAAACAAAATTGCGGTTTCATCCACGTAGGTGTTGATGGTGTTGGAGGGAAAGGAAAATCAGAAGTATATGGTAACAGGATGAGAGTAAGCATGTCCCCTTGAGCGAGTCGTGTACTCATACATTTAGTACTTTTTACCGCGCCTCACTCTAAATCAGCAGTGAAATATAATTCCAGAAAAAACTAATAATGAGTGGGTAACAATCGTTTACGTTTATAAAAGATGCCTGTGTGACAGACCGTATCAAAAGCCAGAGCCAAAACCAAGAACGGACCCGTTATTCTCTCGAGGAAGCGGTGCCAATAAATTTGAAACCTTGCAGGATCGTGGAATGATGGAAACGGATGTCGAATGGTTGAGGAGGAATGATTTTGTGGGAATTTAGGAGGGCATTAACCTTTTTAAAAGCAGTCTTTCGCGGATTTTGGACATTACAGGAAGAAGATAAGATCAACAATAGGAAACATAAATAATTTTTCTTGGAAAAGTGATCGTTATTTCGATATTGCATTATACAAATTGAGAGGTATGATGATTGAGTGAATTATCAAAAAAAGGAATAAGAACGGACCAGTTTAATAAGTCAACAGTCAATAATAGTTAGTTTTTGGTTTCGTAAAAAGTGTAAAATATAATACGCTTTAAAATAGCAATTTTGTGCTAGTTCGCATGAAGGAATCATTTATAAAGTAAATAGTTATTTGTATATTGTATTTTAAAAATTGACAGATTCTTTTTTGATGATTGTTTTTGTAATCAAACCAAATGTAAAAAAAGAAAAAAAAACGAGTGGATGAAGAGATATATAATGACCGATGAATGATTTCGTAGGTTTGATTATTTCTAAATAATCAGATTACAAAAAAAGATGCAGCAATGCTTTTCTTATTGATGCTCCATGGAATAACTGTCAGCTGGTGGTAATGACCAACTTGGTTCCCCCTTGGTTTATTTTCTGAGTAATGTCTCTCTATCACGGAAAGTAATTTTTTGCTGTTGTAATAAAGTACCATTGACACAGCACACCAATGTCAGATGAGTGTATCAAGGAAATGAGTGGCTATATGTTAGAACTGCTACTTCCTACAAATTAGACAGAACAAAATGTACTTATTAGCCTATATTCCGTAAAAGAAAAACTAGGTATTTTTAAATTTTTAAGGTAGAAAAGTTTTTAAAGAATTAATTATTTTTCTTAACAATAAAACTTATAAAACAAGAATGGAGCGTGGCTTTTACACACACAGACAGTTTACACTCTTAAAGGGACTCGTTCTCGTTTGGCGAAGTGGGCGTTATCTGGGAGGAAGAGAGTCCGGTGATAATCCAGTTGTCGTTCAGGGCCTCACTTTTATACGAGATTTATAAAATTTCCCCACAAAAACCCTGTAAAAATCAAGTTGGAACATTACCCGCTCGGCGTTAACACCTTTCAGCAACTTGTTAATATGAAAGTTTCCCAGACGTGTGTAAATGGCATTAACCGAGGAAAAGCCGACCATCTTTGTTGGTTCTTATGTTACCAGTACACTGGTGTGAATGTCATTACAAAGGAAATGATGTCAAACGTAAAAATAACGAGTTGTGATTAAAGATTTCGATTGCAAGTTGTCAGGACTGCTCAGGCGATATCGACAAGTGGAAAATAGTTATTTGTTGTACACTAGTCGTTAGGTATTTCGACAAAAGGTTAGGCCCTTTTGTTTGAAACAGGGCGGTCATAGAAGCGTGAATATTTAACGCGCATTCTAATGACACGTGTCTGGCGGTAATTGGACTGGGCATTGTGGCCGCGGGGCTCCCTTTGTACGAAGCCGGCAACCGATTGTCTTTCCATTCAATAAGCTGCGTAGGCCCTAATGTCTTTCACTCTTACTTTGACCGACTTCACTTCCTTTCCGGACAAAGGGCGGGCTTAAATGAAGCAAAGCTGCCGGCTACTGAATCGGCTACGGTCCAGCAGAACGGCAAAAATGTAGGATTTATCATCTGGTCTTCCAACTAGGGCCAAGCCTAAACTGTTGTTCTTTTATGAAAACTAAATCATTTATAAGTCTAAGCCGATTCAGAAAAAAACAGAATTGTGAAAATTTTACAAAAATTATTACACATATTAAAGCATATTTCAGCATTCAGTCCATTCTCTTTCACGCAATCTCTCTCTCTCTCTCTATCTCTCTTGTTTTTTTATCTATCACACACACGCACGTACAAGCAACAGACGAAAAGTAGATATGACACCCTCCGATATAACGAACATGGCATAAACCGGACACGGACGGAATCACCTTTCACGAATTAAAATCATTGACCGCCAAGCTTTTCTATGAGGAGACAGTGAACAAACTTAGCAATAATATAATAATAACTAATAATAACGATATCTTTATATGCTATAGTAAAAACATGATGTAACAATGTAGAGAACAAATTTTAAATTATAATTATATATCACGTTCTCAAGAAGGGAACTTTGTGGTCAATGTAGGAAATAATCATCTAGTAGAAAGAAAACAATGATTATTATATAAATTTAATTAATATCCAAGGTAAAAAAACCGAAAGAAGTTACAACGCATAATTGAATTTTACAATTTTAGTTATGTTGATCAGGTTTCCAAATGTTGAATGGTTCTCTAAATCAATTATATTTAGTATTAATATATTGAAAGAAGACAATAACTAATACATAAATTTACTTCATAAGATGCAACATTACATGGCAAAACAACTGGAAAAAACGTAGAATTTTACGGTTTAAAATAATGTATTTTGCGTGGAGACATAACAAATCAAAATGAAATTACTATGAATGATGAAATTACTAAAGAATGGGCAAATCGATCGCCAATGAGATCCCTGGTTTGAGGAATGTATACCTCGATAATTTCTTAAAGTTATCTTGAACCTAACTGACTGCGGTGAGGTTGCCTTCAACAGTATTGAGTCCAGTTCGTCCTCCAGCCAAATCCCAGCCCAGACCATTACACAGCTTCCTCCAAACTGAAGGGAGCAGGAACTGGGGCATTGTACGCATCCCTTGTTCTCAATAGACTCCTCGGCGCCAGCTATCTCTATACAGACAGAATCGCGACTCATCAGTAAACACAGCATTCAAATTGATCTTCTCATCTAGGGACTCGCTGTCCCATATTTTTGGGGAAGGTTATAGATGGTTAGGGATTTAGGGTTTGGTTTTACCCACCCAGGGAGTTGTGGCCCTCTCAATGTGGAACTACAGCGACGACGGGTGGTAGTGTGGTTGAGGATCGAGACCCCGAAACGGCCCACCTCGAGTCTTCATCCACGTCCCTTTCTCAATCCAGGTTCCTTCATTCTATCCTATGACCCCTTCCCAACCCTTGGTGACAAGCGGGGGTGTCCGGGCGCAAAATAAAGGTGTAGCCCAGAGGGCCTGGCAACCTCTCTAAAGCACAAGCTGTACTCGCGTCGGCCGCGGGTCGGTTATGCACACACGGGGGATGGTGCATAACCATCTGAACTACGGGGTAACAGAAATGTTCCAAAACCCAGCCCCTGTTACACTGGGAATGGATTCGTAGTGGCTTGTGGTGACGTCCCTGGCGGGAACTTAGAGAAGAGGCTGTCTTCTACCTGTGACATTTGCACGAAACTTGCGTATGTCCACCGTTATTCACCCGGCCTCACGGAAGGGAAAATGAAACCACGTGTGGAGAAGCCTTAAAGGCGACCATATGCATTTATTTGCTTCAGATATTTGATTACTTTCTTGCTGTTGTCATTGCTGTGTTGCAAAACCTCTTTCAAGCTCCAGGAAAGGCCACACTTTGTTCTGTGCGGCGCCAGTAGTTCGCATTCGGTTAGTAAATGTTTAACAGTTATTTGTGCGCCGCACAATGGGCATCTCCGTGGACTTTTCCTTGCCAAGAGATGACCATGCGTCAGTCTAGTGTGGCCTATTCGCAGATAATATTGTTGTTATTAAAATTTATTTTTTCTATTGATCTCCCCGAAATCAATATTTTTTCTAAATAAATACTTTATTTTAAATAAAAGTGTGTTTTTGGTTGTCTCCGTTTATGAAATAGATTGGATCAAGATAAAAAATAAATTATACAGGAGATATCACAATTTGAGTTTCAATATATTTAATGAGATTTGTACTCACTCATGCCATTCAAGTCCAATGCAGTCGGAATTTTTTTATTTTTTATTTCTAGTATCTTTGAAATAGATTAAATATAAGGCTGTTAATTTTTGATATTTTAATCGTTATTAAATGACTGATTTAAAAAAAATCAATATTCACTTCGGAGTTTTTTGTTTTTATTAATAACTTTCATCATTCTAAAAGCTTATTGATGTCTGCACGATAGGGATTTTCCTTGAAATATCTTTGTACTGACCGTGACGGATGGCAATCTGTAGACACGAAGAACATATCCCACGACTACACCGGGTGTAGCCAAATACCTAAGTAGAATAATTTTTAACACGGAAAAAGCAAAATATACAAAATATAAACGCTTGCATGTATCTTGATAGATGCATTTTGAGAGGGTAGTTTGGAAAAAATTGTTACATTCAATTATAGAAAAATTAGAAATACTTAGAGTTTTTGTGCTTTTTTAAATACAATGGCATTGGGTAAGTTTGGGTATTTAGTCTTAATTATTCTGAATGAGCAAAATGCAATGTATGCCGACTATTGCTTATCTTTGACTGTATTTTAACGTCTCCCGCAGTCAATATTAAACGTTTGTTTGATTTAGGTCTTATCCGTAGAAATGGAGCAGTTTTAATATGTAAACATGGCGTGCCGCCGGAATCGAGATTCCGAACGCCATTAGACATGCAAATAACTGAGCATATGTGGTATGTACCTGTCAAGCTTAGCGCCTTAATGTCAGTCGGTTTGCACGTTAGTCGTACGATGTTCGTATGATGCAGTGCCGTGCCAAATAGCGTAAATAACACGAACCCACGCCAGGCACAACATGTGTTAAATAATATGACTAATTTGTCTTATTGATTCAGCAATTTGTTTAGCTTTTGAAAAAAGGGGTGGGGCCGTGAAGGGCGCTGTAATTTGATACCCCTTAAAATACGGCGTTCGGCCCAAGAAGGGGTCAGATCAAAAGGGAATGCTAATCAGATGAGAAACGATTTTTTATCTATTATCCCGAGCAGACAGTTGGCCAGGGGAATCTAGTTTCGGGACATCCAATATTAAAACAATGCTTCGTTATCTATTCTCCCCTAGCCATTCTTCATTTCTTATTCCGTTATGGGTTGTCTTCATCTGCCTAATGCGCTTTTATTGTAATTTTATGGTGAGCTTGTCTGTAAATAATTGGCTCCTGTTCCACAACATGTGGTGCAATGAGGCAAAAGGCATTTAAAGATAATCCTCACTGACAACGTCTGTGTGTGTTATACGGAAAAATTATTCACCTTTATATATTATTAAAAAAAGGTAATTAACCAGACTGACCATTTAATGATTGTATTTAAGATTAATTGTAATTATTATTAGTTAAGATGAAAATAAAAGAAAAAAATCAAATAGAAAATCATAGTCATAGGTTGCGTCCGAGACTCATGTTAAAATGGCACCCCCCCAAAAAAAAAAAAAAAAATCGAAATGATTCTTATCAAAGTGTACGTAATATTATTACCATACAGAGTCCGTCATCCGAGGTTTAATACATAAAAAACGATTTATTAATTTTTCTTTGGCCTTTTGAATCCGTTGGTAATTAGAATACTTGGTTGAACTCCAAAGTTCGACGCCGTAAGCCCACATTGTTTTGGAATTGTGGTATATATATCAAACTTTTGTAGTTTAGTGGAAGTTTCGATCGCCTGTTGAGTAGAGATAGCCTAGAGTTTCCTCCTTTGGTCGGGGGGGGGGGATAAACCTGTAATTTGATCCTTACCCATTCTTGGTTTGTCTGCCTCATTGGTTTGGTCTGTCAAGTTTTACTCCCTCTGTGCAATTTCTGTGACATCAAATCTCTTTTATAAGTTCGTGGAGTGGTGGGTAAATGCCGCGACGTGAACTTTAAGCTGTGTAAGGGTTGTAGAAGAGATATATAAGAAAATTCCCTTATGGAATGTCACTTTGATAAGATTGGATGAGGTGCCCTTTTTAACTCTGAATTTACATAGAAGCAGATACGATTTTAGGCTTAAGTAGTAGGTGCACGGGATATAGGATGCCCTTCAGCTTCCATTAGAGGATCGAGAGCCAACCCGTCTTAAAGGCTTGAGCGATGTCAAAGATATTCGGATAAACTGCTTCTACTTACAACCTTCGCTAAATCTGGCAATGAAATGAGTGTACAACTCAGGTTACAAGTTAAGCTAGTATAAGTAAAACTCAGGACGTGATAGGGCTGGTATGGAATGGGCTGGAATGGTCACTGGCATCTGAAACATAACAGAATATATACTTGGGATAATAAGATCAACGTAGACTCCTCTATGTCTACACAGAAAAAAAGGAGAAATGGGCAAGCTGTTGTGATGCCTGACACAGTCCATTATTAAAGAACCCAGACCAAAACTGGCAAGCTCATGGATACAGTTAGACAGTATAAAGCTGGATTTCATACCGGCCACAGACATCTATGAAAAGCCCTTGCAACATAGGTATATCAAAAAACGACATTATTTGTAGGCTATTCAATGAGAAGTAAGAGGCTGCCACTCGTTTTATATTTTTACGCGGAGCAACCATTTACTGTGGAGATTTAACCTAAGGTACCAAGAAGGATTCGAACTCACGGCCTTCTAAATACGCCGCTACTCTACTACTTGAGCTATCGTGAGTTCGATCCACTCGAACACCAATAGCTCAATTGGTTAGAGCAGCGGCGTATTGAGCCGAAGGTTGGGGTTCGAATCCGCTCGTGACATTAATTTTTCATCTCAACCAAAAACATTTGAAAGAACTCTTTAAATACACTAATTTCGTGTTCCGCTTGACCAATTAATATATTACAATTAATTAAGGTTTTTATTCGAAATAAAAAGTCAATGGCACGAGCGGGGTTCGAACCCACGATCTTCGGCTACATACGCCACTGCTCTCCCACTTGAGCTATCGTAACCTCGATCCGCTCGGACATTAACTTCCTATCTCAACCGCACTTTTTTTTTAAATTTTCCCTCCTTTTTGCTATTTTTCAAATGTCGTGTAATCGGATTGGATTCTCGGCGACAAATGAAATGGCCACTTAGAGCTTTAGTGAAGTATACTTATTTAATTCATTAACTTCACTAATTTTTATCTCGACTAAAAACCTTAATTAATGGTAATTATTATTTTTACTAAAATCTAATTTTCGGGTTTTGATATAACCTTTATGAAATAAGTAATGATAACTGAATGAAAAGCGACATTACAAAATTATGAATTTTTCTACCACCCACAACAAGTAAACCAGATCTTTATTCTTCAGGCCTCTTTCAAGAAATGGCCTATTTAAAGATTTTTGTTTCTTAAGCACCTTTATATGTATTGTTCCCTTAAGGCGATATACCTTCGTATATGCAAAGCATAAATGGCAGAAACAATATCAGATTTGCCGATTGCTCATTTATAAAAGCTCAAATCTGCACCTGTACATGTGTACACACGTGTACAGATATGAGCTTATCATTTCTCGAGAATCTCCACCTCGGGTGTTGTCAGTCCTGGGTCAGACCACGGTCTTTTTCGTCCAGCCAACGAGCTTGGGCTCCGGGTGCTAAGAACAGACAGACCATTTCAACACCCAAAGCAATCATTTGCTAAATCCTAACGCAATCACTCTCTCTCACTCATAAATATGTTCTTTTCTATTTATATAGCATTCATACAGTTCGGGAAGAGAAGTACTCGATATTCCTCCTGTAATTATACAATTGAGGTTTGATTGGCTACCAAAGTTCCAACATCGACCCTCTCGCACTACACATTCACCCTCGTAAATACATTCCCCCACAACACATGCTAAGGATGCAAAACTATCATTACTATATGCAATAAAACAACCTTCTTTCTTCCAAGAATCGAAACAAAGAACCCAGTTACTCGCTGCCGTGCTCAAACACAATTCTCAGCCCTCCGCGGGCCAGCAATCACAGTGCACTTGTTACGCGAGAAAATATCAGATTTACTAGCTAAAATATCTCCATTATTTGAACATGATTAGGGCTTATAAAAAGTAATGTTTAATATTGCATAAAAGGAGAAAAGTCGGAATTGTGTTGAAAATTGTTTTCCTCATGCAAACCATTTCATATTAAAATGAAATATCAGTGGTGTTTACGATGGCGAAAAGAAAACTATTTTCTTTCATTTGAACTTGCTGGATCATACGAGGCCACTAGCTCGTTGTTGACACGCACACGATACTGGGGGATAATCAAGGTTGCGGCAAACATCCATCTTTTCAGGGCAAATATTGCTTTCTAAACAAGTGATATTAAACCAAATTTATATATGAAAACCATTTCTCCTTTTTTTGGAACTCAACGGAGTAAGAAGGAACCTCAAGCTTTTGGGTGTGCCTACAGATTCTTTAAGTAACATGAAATCAAACCAGATGTAAGGAGAACCCATCAGATGTCGATAACGGTCCCTGGCAAAAGGAGAGAAAAACGTAACTTTTGCAGACTCTTCTAAGTGTAGATGTCAGAGATCTTTGAAAAGAAGGCTGCCCCAAGTTTCAGCAAGGGGTCCTTCTCCTTCCTTATAGTACATGTATATATTAAAGATGAAGAAGTAGGTGTAGGAGTAAAATGGCCGGATTATACCCTAGAAAAACCCCTTGGATTAATCCCACCAAACTTCCAAGCGGAGGTTCATACAATCCAACTCTGTGCACTGAAGGTGATAAAGAAAGAAGTCAAACGTTTGGACAGTTATAAAAACAATAAGTGCGTATGATGTTAAATATAAAATAACTTGGGAATCCTTAATTTGACCAATGGTTCTAGAAAAACAAAACACTGTTACTTTAAAGAGGGTTCCGGGCATAAAGTATAGTTGGAAATGAAAAGGCTATCCAACAAGAAAAACAAGGGGAAGCCCCCATGAGACCAAAACCACATCTAGGTGTATGTTCCAAAGTTGAATATGGAAAAATGGTTTAAAAAAGAAAAACTCAAGCACTGGATCAAAAATACCAGGTATTAGGTAAGCTTAGAAATTTATAATTCTCTCAAAAAGGAAGGCGAAGCAATTTTTCTCCATCTCACTCTCTCTCTCTCTCTCTATTTTTCTCTCTCTCTCTCTCTCTCTCTCTCTATCTCTCTCTCTCTCTCAGCAGGAAGCATTTAGGAAAAATTATAGTTCCCAATACCGGGTACTGATTTCTTAATTACCACCTAAAGAATGCAAAGACGGGCGATAGAACGTGGCACATGGCCAGGCTTTACTCCCCATGAGGATTTTATGTCTCACTTGTCAGAAATGAAATGGCTAGCGTGGCAACGAGTTTGGCATGGAAATAGAAATGCTAAAATGTGAGAACTTAAACCCCAAGTCAAATCTTGGGGATCTTTTTTTCGATCCTCAATACTTGAAAAGTCCGTTCTAAATCGTTTAAGAATAGGACACACGAGATTCACACATGGCCAAGTAATTTCCCCCCAGCTGTAGTGTATAATCGGCTCATTACTGGAAAGCATATTCTCACAGCTTGCAGAGCATACGAAGACCATGGGAAAATTGTAAAATGCCATACTGACTCTTAGAAATTTTAGGAGGTAACACCATAAATTCTAAAGAAAGATTTCTAAAGAAAACTAATCTATTTTCAAAAATTTAAATTAGAAATCTAGCGATAAGAATGACATCTTGCCAGATTTTAAGGTATAAATAACACTTATGACGCCTTTATAAAAAAAACCTTTTTACGCAGATTCGTGAATGTGAAGCATTTGCCTAGTTACGGTACTGCAACTTTACAATTGGTAAGGCAATCCTCACACCACCAGAGATAAACGAAGGGTAACCGAGAAAACTCCCAAGTTTTACAAGAAAAAGTCCACATTGCAAAGTATGGTTATAATTACAGGTGTTCTACAATTAGACATAGATAGGTCGTAGCATCACATACGACATAATTTACAGCATCACAACCTACTACTAAGGGGTCAGAGGAGAAAAGAAGCTGGAGGATTCAATGAAATTTATCATAAGCTGCTAAAACTGTAAACCTCGTCAGTGTAATAGATTGTATTGCGCACTCGATTCAGTTAGTAAAATTTGCCTTATTTCTTATCGAATTCTTACCTAAATATCTCCTGTTGAGGCTGGTTAAGTTCAAATGGCCGAATCGATTTTGTTTCCTCATCCACGAGCGTGGGGGATCGATCCGTGGGAATCCGGGGCACCTGTTGCGGGAATAAGAAAAGGATTTTCAAGAGTGACAATTGTAAATTGCTTTGGATCTTGTTAATGTAAACTCTCCAGCGGCCGTGAATCCAACAGGTAATCTTGAGAAAGTACTAATAAAATAGACGACCGTTATAACTACCTGATAAAACAATTTTTAATATTAGCCAATTAGGAAAGGGTGAATTGACATTTTTTTATTGTTGAAAACATAATTACCAAATGTTAATCTGTTTGTAGTGAATTTTGTGCAATTTATTTTTATAATTTATCTTTAATATATCTTTTTTCTTTAATTTAATATATCTTTTTAAAATCTGTCCTTTCCTCCAAACGTTTAGTTTTGTATGAACAAACTTAAAGTAAACATGTTAAAATGTAATTTATATCTTTTTTAGTGATGCAATTGGCCCACCGAGTTTCGTTAAAATTGGTTATTGTTTCGGTGTGTGATTTACTACACCGAGAGAAAAGGGGGCTTTGTGTGCTTTTGGGGCGGACTTTTTCGTGCTTTTTCTGGATGAACGATACTCCGTAACACTAGCCTTTATTTACGGTGAGGACACGGTGATCATTTTTTCAGCGGGGCGTGAGCGAGGGAGAGACTCCTCGTCAATCTGCCCCCGGGCCATTTCTAGACCGACGGGAAACCGTTCCTTTTATTCCATTTTATATCTCGACTGACGTCCATTTTCGAGGATTCCCAGGGAATCGAGTTATGGACTAGGTGAGATTTTGCAGATCTGGACAGTCCCATCCGGTCGCTGGTACTTGACCCTAGTGTCCTGGTGTCCTTAAAGTCAATAAAAAGCCTGACAAGTACGGCCATATATTTTTTTTATCAATTTCATCTTAAAATGATTTAGATCTTAATGATGTACTGCATTGGAATGGTTATATGAATTTGTTGAGTTTGCATTAAAATAAATCGACCTAATCAAACTTAAGCATTTATAATTAGAACATTACACAACCCGACCGACTAAAGCTAAATGAGCAATAAAAATATAATAAAGACAAGGTTGTCAGTGTATGATAATGTCGAGTATTTTGCTTTTTGATGGGCAATTTCAGTTGGAAGTTAGAAAAACGTGGTCCAGGAAGTATCCTGGGAATGAAACACCTGGCCCAAGAATTGATCAGGCATGTAAATTAATAATTAGCAAGTACATTTTGAAATAATTTATTAAAAAGAAACAAACTGTTATTCAGTATAAAAATTAGCATCCACTCTTGGGCCATATATTTAATTCCCAGGATATGCCTAGAACCAAGTTTTCCCAACATACAAATGAAATTGTCCGTCAAAAAATCAAAATAATGGTGGTTTCAAATAGACCGTTGGATAGGTCACAAAATGTTGAAGTTTTTGCTGGTTTGATGTTTTGAAAATGTAATGTAACGGAGCTCAGGTTTAAAGAAGTTGATTCAAAATTTGCAAATTTCATGATGTTTGTGCAGTTACATTGTAAATAGACTGCCAATTTTTAGAACAAAAATAGATTAATCTAAAAGGAGATGCGGAGCTAAATCTAAAATTGAGGTCAAAAATTGGTAAAAGTTATGTTAGAGTGTTGAAAATTCAAGTTTTAGGTAAAGAAATGTGTTTTTCTCGAATAAACACTAAAAAAATCTGTATACTGGGTGAGCCCAAACGAAACAAAGATACTTTGAGGATTTATAGGAAATTTCATGCTGAACATGTCCCTATAAACAAATGTCCTCAAATGAAACCTTCTATGAGAAAAAAGCAAAAACATTAAAAAACTTTCTTTTTAGCTTTTTTAAAGAATCACTCCCAAATGGCTCCAGCGGCTTTTTTTCACAAGTTTATTTGGGACTGGGCTTAGTACGAAGTAAGGATTAAAGTTAAATTAAGGATTAAAAGCGGTTGATGCGTTATTTCATTGAGAATCACAACTGGATTTTGAATTCTTAGGATCAGCATTCATATGAACTACTTCCTTCTTTCAAGCGATTTACTAACAAGTCAAAAATTTCAAAACTGGCCAAAAATCGTGGCAATAGTGCCTTTATTATTATTTTTCCTACAACGTTTATTTTGAAGCGTTAACAATGAACAAAAAGTTAACAAAACTAAAAACCAATACCATACCTAAAATTAATTGAAAGAAGCTATATGGTCAATCAGACCAAGAAATATAATGGGTTAAAAAAAAGTGTTGTTTTGTCTAAAAAAAAATGGTTATTATATCAAAAACATCATATCTCGGGAACGGATAAAGATAAAACCGCGCGGTTGTTCTCATTCTATTCAAAATTTAATGCTCGAAATTTTTCAATACGTATTTTGGGGGATGAAGCCATTTGGGAGTAATTCTTGAAAAGCCAAAAAACACGGTTTTTAGAGGTTTTTGCATTTTTCTCATAGAAGCCTTCATTTGAGGACCCATATTTATAGGAACTGTTTTATTCAGTATAAAATTTCTTATAAATCCTCTATCTTCGTTTCGTTTGGGCCTACCCTGTGTACAGCAATAGCATTACCTACAATAAACAATAGAACTATGTACGGAATTGCTCCAGTTTCCTCCAGAAAGCGAAATTCGCCGTACAATCCTATAAGGCCAATATGGAATGGCAGGACACCTTTCAATTATGGGGGATACATTGATCAACCTTTCTCTGCTTGCTGGTCACATACGCGGGCTTTGGTCCAAAAATAAGTGTCCTTGTGTCAAGTGTTTAGTTGTTCAATTGATTTTAAGCTTTTTCCTACAAAAAAGTCTTATTTTCTTCTCTTTCTTACGTACTCTTACCTGTCATTTTTAGTTGATTGAAGTGAATTTTGAATTTGAATGATGTTTGTTACTAGTCAAACTTTTATATTTATAAAATTTTAACAATAAAAAAATTGAAATCAGTGGCTTCCAATTCCTGCTCTGCTCCTTGCCGCAACTGACTGTGTTTGTGTGCCTTATAAAGCAACCCGAAAATAATAAAATAAAAAATACAAGTTTTATAAAAAGTTTGAAAGTCGCGTTGAACTTAACCTCTTCCTTATTTCACTAATTTCCGTCAATTGGGGTAATAGTGGCATGTTCGGAGCCGTTTAGCTTCCGTAAATCCAAATTTAATGGATAAAGCGTTCCTGAGCCACAGGATTCGATTGGGAATTAATTCGTACATTCTCAAAAGTGCAAACGCTAAAATATGTATGATTTGGTTTGCAGGGTTTTTGCCGTAATCCTTACCGAATCGTCCTATTTAATCCGTGTATTAATATTATTTATCGGAGACATTTAAAAGGAATCAGGGACCGTGTTGGTCCCGCTCAATGACGGCAAAACAATTATGATTACTATAATCGCCAGTTGGGTTGGAAGGATAATTTTTTCTCTATTAGTGCAGACATTTTTTAAGCCCCGGCTTTAACCTCTGCGATAATAACTATGGAAATAATACTGTAACTGTGATTAAAAAATTAAACCATGGCATGTCAAAATTGTAATCAAGTGGCTAAAATTTGGAGATATAATTAATATCCAACAAGTCGAGACTATGTTTTATGAGAAATATCGAATGAAATGATAAAAGATGGAATAAAAATGCATGTCAACAAACAGGCTCAAAGAATAAAGGGTAACTTAAAACATTCAAAGACTATCAGCAAACTTTGAAAGAAATATATATTTGTTTAGTGATCATAATTGAAAATTTTTTCCAATTAATTATTCTTTTCATCTTAGGTTTCTGGTTGACATGAAAAATTAGTGTCAAGAGAGGGATTCGAACACACGACCTTCTAAATACGCCGCTGCTCTACTACTTGACCTATCGTGACTTCGATCCACTCGGACACCAATAGCTCAATTCGTTAGAGCTTTAACCTCGACAAGTCGAGGATCGAAATTCTAGTAAATCCAGCGGTCGTGAGTTCGATCCCAACCGTCGCCTCTGGACTTTTTTTTCCTCACGCCTAAGGGGACCAGTGGCCGCGATTGAAAGGAATTGACACGGCATTCATCAATGGAGGGTCTGGGGTGGGATCGGATCTCAGCTACCCTGAATTTGGTCTCAACCCCCGCCAAAAATGAGTTTCTTCCATGTAAGTACATTGGAACACCGGCGGCTCAATTCACACTCGTGTTGCGAGCTCCCGAAAAATGAAGCCAGGAATAAAGTACAATAAGCTGGACGGCTGCAGTGCTCAGGGCGACCTCCTCCTCCAATTCCTGATATCCATTGTAAAAAATAAATAAAATAATAAACATTTGATCAAAATGTATTTTATAAGTCTGCAAATTTCGAGGTATTATACTTGTATAACCACACCGTATAAATGTAAAAAATACGTTCAATAACTTTGACCGTAATATTGCAGTTACATCGGCCATATCACAGTTGACCAAAAAATTACTGTCCAATTTTGTTTTCTGGCTTGGTAGTGTGGAAGGCACTGTGCGGCCGGTTACTTTATGACCGAGGTTTTCCGGTGTGGAAAGGGATACTCAAGATATTTCATTTGTGCTAGGCTATGGATAGAAAAGCATGTAAGGCCGGTCCGAATCATACGGTATATTTGAATCAACTGGTTTTCCGAATTTACTTGTTTATCGGGTTTAGATTATTTGTATAGTGAAGTGTCGTAATACAACAAAGAACAGTCGTAATAAAACTGTCAAGAGAAATAAGGTTAATTTTAGTATTTTGTTTTTTTAAATTCTAATTTGTGGTTTATCGAAATTCTAATATAGTTGGATCAAATAAATAATCAGTAATGTTTCATGTCTTATCAATCAAGATTTACAACTATTTACTTTAACGTAATGGACAAAATCAAACCAACATATTCTTTGTAGGGTTCCAATCTTCGTTCAGGTCATTACACAGGTGAAAAAAAGAAGACTAATTGCTGGGTTCACCGAGCTTTCGGCACCTTATTGTTCCATCATCAGGGCTTTCCCAAGAATGAAGAAAAACGATTAACCTGGAAAGCTATTGTAAAAGGGTTTTGGGTTTAAGGTTATGGAGCACATGGCCAGCATGTTACATTTGTGACGGTGAAAATAGACATCTCGCTAAAAATTCATATGACTAGAGGTCCAACTATTTTTTGTTCTGACTAGCAATTTCTTACAGGTAACATTTGTGAACACAGAGAATATATTTAAAAGTAAACTTACAGCTATTTACCGAAACTATGTACAAAGGATTAAAATTAATGAGAGAAAGAGAGAAAGAGAGAGAGAGAGAGAGAGAGAGAGAGAGAGAGAGAGAGAGAGAGCGTCGAGCGCTGTTACCTGTAAGAAATTGCTAGTCAGAGCAAAAAATAGTTGGACCTCTAGTCATATGAATTTTTAGCGAGATGTCTATTTTCACTATCAAAAATGTAACATGCTGGCCATGTGCTCCACAACTTTAAACCCAAAACGCTTTTACAATAGTTTTTCCATGTTAATAGTTTTTCTTCATTCTTGGGAATGCCCTGATGATGGCACTTTAAGGTGAACCCAGCAATTAGTTTTCTTTTTTCACCTGTCTAATGACCTGTACGAAGATTGTAACTCTTAATAGATAATCTGAAGGTCGATCAACAAACTTCATATCAACATATTCTTTTTAAGAGATACATTAATTTAATTTTAAAAAGGCTTGCATTGTAGGTTTGGATAGTTTCTGCAGTAGCAAGGGATATGCTAAATACTTTCACTTTCAAATAAATTACAAAAACTACATAAATCATTCATAGCTCTTGTAAAAATTCACTTATGAATTAGTCCTAGAAACTTGACTTTTTATTCAAATTGAGAAAAGATTTCAATGAAATAAGTCCTAGGATCCTCCTGTCTCTCCGAGGTCAATATATTTCGTCTCTCGTCAAGCCATGGATATTTGAGCTGCTTGATGTTTTTCTATTCTCGCTTTATACTTTCAAACGTTTTGCTCTTCGGTTTATCGCGTACTAGGCGCGACCCCTTTACACACCTGCAGGAGGGATCCGACGCCACATCAATTACGACGTGTTTATACAACATTCTTAGTCACATAGGCGGATACACCGGTTGCTTGACGCGCCGCCACGGGTGTTTGACGAGTGTTAAATAATAGCTTAACCTTTAAATTTAGACGTTAATTTGTTTTGTTTATTATTTTCTGTTGCCTGGATGGTAAAAAACGAATCCTTCAAATTTCCATCTCCACCTTGAATTACTTCTTAAAGCGTATTCAAAATTTAAAATACAGCGGGAAAGATAATTAAAAATTATACGAGACAGCCTGAAGGGGAGAGTTCCGCGATGGAGGTCTTTTTTGCCTATCTTTTTTTTTTTCATACAGGGAGAAAAGGCCAGTAAATATAAAAGTTCATTTTGAAACATGTGACGTCATGTTCTAACGTATATCCCCCTTAATGCGTTCCCACCCTTCACATATGTAAATGATGCCCCCTTTTTGAAGGGTGGGTGCCGTGGGGTTTAATTGTTTTAATTCACTCGAGTGAAGTGTTGTGTATATTATCGAAGGAAAATCCAGAAATTGTTGAGTTCAACCGAGGGGCAATTCGAAAGAAAGCCGATGTAAATCGAGCCGAAATCCATTTATCGAGAGAGTAAAAAAAGGAAATTGAGCCACACGGTTCACCTGTCGGAATTGACAAATGCCTTAAGTAATTGGCCGGAAAAAGGATAACGTAATGTTATTATATTAAAGGTAATAATAAAACCCTTGGGTTTCATGCAATATGGATGCTCCTTATACAAATGTAATTTTAAACTGAATATATAACAATTAAACAAAGATTATTCAGAATTAATTCCCAATTTTTTAAATGAGGTTTTGTCATAACAGTCGAACTCATTTTTTTCATTTCTTTAGAAACTTTTCCCCCTTAATTTCAAAATGCCTCAATTTATGATTTATCAATGTTTATGATTAAATTACAAAAATCACAATATTTGCGAAAGGCATTAATCATTTTCTAGAGTGTTAACCCGTAATTACTGTACATTTGTTGAAATGCTATGCAAATAGTTTCAATGCACGATAGTTAGCGTTTGATGGGGTTATCGATATATTTTGCCGTCGATGTTTCATCTTTTTCAAAAAATAAGAAAAAGTTAATCGGTTCTGCTTAATATCTATGTTGATAAAAAAAGAAAAACAAACTATAATAAAGATGTACGAAGAGTTTCTGTTATAAAAAAAAACAACAACAAAAAACGCATTTTATTATATTTCAGAATTTTAGGTATGATAACTTCAAATTTTGGAAAATCTCTTAAGCGTGAAAAACATAACAGCTTAAATCCATTACAGTTCGTGGTCCGGTTAACCAATTAACTTTTTTTCAATTAATTAGTCTTTGTAAAAGGTACTAGTTGTGATAAAAAAAAGTCAGCGTCATGAGCGGGATTCGAACCCACGACCATCGGCTAAATACGCCTCTGGTCTACGACTTGAGCTATCGTGACTTCGATCCGCTCGGACACCAACTTCACATCTCAACCTCACCTCTCAAATTTTCCCTCCTTTTTGCCATTTTTCAAATGTCGTGTAATCTATCTATTATCGTCAGTATTCTCGGCGACAAATGAAATGGCCACGGAGAGCTTTCGTGAAGATGTGAAGATATACTTCAGTTGAATTATTAAATCCATTACTGTTCGTGGTCCGATTGACCAATTAACATTTTTTCAATTAAGTAATCTTTATGAAACGTATTGGTTGAGATAAAATTCAGATTTGTCGCCGAGAATCAAACAGATTACACGAAATTTGAAAAATGGCAAAAAGGAGGGAAAAATCGAGAGGTGAGGTTGAAATGGGAAGTTAGTGACCGAGTGGATCGAAGTCACGCTAGCTCAAGTAGTAGAGCAGCGACGTATTTAACCGAAGGTCGTGGGTTCGAATCCCGCTCGTGACGCTGACTTTTTATCTCAACCAGTACCTTTCATAAAGATTAATTAACTGCAAAAAATTACAGCTTGAATTAGGCTTGCGTTCCAGTTGGTAAATGCAGGGGATAAACGTTAATAAAGTTTTATGTAGTTTCGGACTAGTTCAATTTTTTATTACCATTAAAACAAATATTTTATTTATTGGTTTTGTTTTCAAGAAAATTTTTAATTTAGCGGTGCTCTTTTTTGTTTTATAATAGATTAAGGTACAACTAATCGATGTTTTGTCATTTTTGCTGAAATTTCTGAAAACGACACTCCTCCAAAGATTTTTTTTCCATAGGTTCTTTTCAATGGTCTTTTGGCGCCTTTTCTGTTTTAGGTTAATTAAGTCATATCTGTTAAATAATTAATGATTATGAAATCCTGCTTCTATCTTCATCATTATGCCTGAATAATACATGACCGAGTTTAATATTCTAGGAAGTTTTAACAACATTAAAAAATATTTTTCATAGTAAAAATGTTATTTATAATTATGCAATTAATGGTTCTCTTATATAAAATCATTTTTCAAGAATCAACAATAAAATATTTGTTAAAACATTTTTTATTTATGAAATTAAAAAGAAAGTTTTCGTTTTTCAAGGGTAAAAATTATTTAGAATATTAAATTTTCAAGGGTTAATGAACAAAAAAGGAAAATACTTAAAATATTTCCGTTATAAATCGTTTTACATCTGCGGATATTTATAAAATAGTGAGATGAAAACTTCATCGATTCAAAGTGTGTTGTAATATTAAATGTTTGTTTAACTAGAGCAAAAGGCACTTTTCGCGTCATTTAATGAAATAAAATTTATTTTCTTGAGAAACTACACAAAAGAAATATGAAAATACAAACCTTTTAGAGTCAACCGTGAAATACATTTGTTAATTAACTTTTCAGAAACACTTGTCACATGCATTTAATTTCAAACGTTAAAGAACCAAAAGTGTTGGTAAAAAAGTACACACATTGCCCATTTCAACATATTACCCTTTGACAAACAACCTTTTCGAAAAAAGAAAAAAAAAATTGGACATTGTCCAGATAATTCCAACAATTTTACAAGAGCAAAATCTTCCGTATCGATGCTTAAATAAACAACTTTCTCATTTTGCTTATTATTAAAAATCAACATCTTGATCTGAGTGTTTTTGTACAAAGTCGCCAAATAGAATGTATTGAATAGAAATATTGCATCCAAAATTATTTCCATCTGACTATTAGTAACTATACTACAAAAGTAGAATCAATTATTGAATATAATTGTCGTCATTTACATATGCCTTATTTTAAAATATACATCTAATCAGTTAGGTGTTGGTGAAGTCTTTGAGGTTAAGTACCTGTAAAGTGATATTTCGATTACTTTAGATTGTTACTTTTCAGTTGCTGTTGTCCCATGCTCTGCGGCTTTTTCCCAGAAGAACATGCAAAGGCGCAGTCAAACCACTAAACATGACGATGTAACGCAATAGCTTTAAATTGGTAGGCCAGAATTAACAGAAAATATTGAATTATATTTATTGTGTGTACACACCTTTTGCAGGTGCTGGTGGTCTTGTTGCAAACCTGCAATAAGTTTAAATAGTGAAATCCGCTAGGTTTGCATCGGTTCGATAATCACAGGTCTCTTTAGTTTGACTGTTTTCGAAGGCTTAGACTGTTATATGCATATCCAAGGAAGAAATTGCACAATCCAATACAAAAGATGAAGAAATGCCGAATCGCCTAAAAATTGGCAGGCCAGAATGGACAGACAACATATCGGTCTGTGCGTTACATCGTGTACATAAATGTTGTTAGTTCTGGTATAGGTTTTATACGATTTGCAACCTATTTATTTAAACGTCGTGGAGAAATCGCGTGGTTATGCGTGGTATTTTCAGGATTTTGTATGTAACATCCGATGCTACTGACTCAAGTAAACACTGTAAACATCATTGCTTACAGAAATGAATATTGTCGTCGAAACATGGTACAAGGTAACGACAAAAAAAAAAAAAATTCTTCCGAAATTGTAGTTTCCTTAAAGGGGATATATCGGCCGTGGAATAGGATAATGAAATCCAAACCAACATCGGATGTCATCTCTTGTTACAATATGGAGAAAATCCCGACATTTTTAAGGACTTGGTTAGTTTTGAAGATGGCGTTGCAGTTACTGGAATGCACAACGACGACGATATTTTAACTGAAATAGACGATGTTGATGGTGAAGAAGACGGAAGAATCAGAAGAAGAAATTGCGAATACCTGTCGTAAAGAGGCCAAGAAATTGAGAAATCGCATTTTTTAGCAGAATTAAACATGGATGAAAACGTATTCGGGGCAATTCACAATTAAATTAGCAATAGACAGCACATGTTTTAATAATTTTTAATTCAAACAAAATTGATCAACAATAATATGAATGAATGAATGAAAAAAAGTATTTTATCAGATAAAGAACAGCGACAAAAACTGCACATAACGGCAATGGTTATCAGCCGTCAGCCCGGAGTCGGACTATGTAAATGTTTAGCAAACAAACAGGAATAAAAATTTGTTCTCAAGGAATAAACAAAAGAGAAAAACAATATAAGTAAAATAAAATAACATATCTATGTGTATTTACACACACTAATGCTCATATAAATAAAGATAGTGTGTCTTATATGTATAATAAAAATTGAATAATTGAAATAAAAACTAGTGCTTTCCTATAGTTCCAAGATTCCATTCCAAACTTTACTCAATTTAATCACTCCGAGTTATTTAATAAAGATATTAGGTGCACATTCATCTTTGTCAACGTGTGCAAGCCTATATGTCGTACTCGGAATTCAGCTAAAACTGGGCATTCTGTTAAAAAGAGAAAACAATCTTCTTGAGCCTGCCTGTTGCAGAGAGAGCACTTACCGGAACTGATGACTGTTATGGGATTATAGGTAAGGTAAAGTAACTCGCACCTAACTAACACTTAAGATAAAAAAACGAATTTTAGATTGAAAAAAAGTGTAGAGATTAGTGACCGTTAATCGATGATTATTCAGATATCGTGAGATGCGGTCGGGTGTGATGTAGGTTTCAGAAAAACATTTTCTTTATCGTGCCAACGTTTCGATCTTTTATTGAGATCATCTCNAATTTTAAATCTAAAATTTTCTATCATTCTATAAATTAATTTTTTATAATCTCAAATTTTCTAGCATTGCATAAATTCGTTTCTTTTAAATCGAAAATTTTTTAGAATTGTAAAAATTCAGTTTTTTGACATGCTAAATGTATTTTGAATATCTAAAGAATGTTTATAAATCCCAGGCCCTGAAGATGATAAAGACCGAAACGTTGGCACGATAAAGAAAATGTTTTTCTAAAACCTACGTCACACCAGACCGCACCTCACCATCTCCAAATAATAATTTAGTTAAAACTGATTTGAGCTAGCCATGCTATTACCTCGCTGTCACATAAGATTGTGAACCTCCACACTCACATTAGTGTGTATCCTATATTTTGCTCCAGTTTCCTTCTTTTCTCGTTGACTATTTTTAAGGATTAGTCCGTGGCGGAGTGCGATTCTTTGGCCAATGGTGTCGAGTATGGCACGGTTTGCCGGTTTACGCTTAACAACAAAAGGGACATTTTTGCCTGGGGCTCACACGACGAATATTATTTAACTGTATGTAATGGGTAAACGCCAACCCGTACTTGTAAACGGATGACACGGTCGATGGCAATCTCTCTAATAGAGTGAGCCGTCTCATCGATATCGGGGTCAAGGGAAAATAAATAAATAAACTGGTGATGGGTTCCTACGAGAAAACACCCACTTGTCAAAAAAGTACACGTTCTTAATGAAAACATTTTTAGAATTTAAATGGTAAATTTTAACAAGCAAGTTGTTTGTAAAACGTAATTTAGTTTTTTGATAAATGTATATTTTGAATGTCTGTACCACATAAAGATTCTTAACAACCTAACATTTCATGATTCACAACATATACAGGGGGTCCTTTTTAGATGGCCTGGCTGAAGTTTTCTTGAACCAATGACGCTATAAAAAAAAATACGTATTGTTTGCCAATATTTTTTTGCCTAGTTTCAAATTTTCACTTGTTTTTCGAGAAAAACTATACCGGGTACCTCAGGCCCAGTCTAACATCAAAATTTAAAATATGATCCTATACATCCAAATAATTAGTAAACTAAACATTTGACTATTTAAACTCAATTAATTTACATTAATTACATTACACTGCAAATAACGATAGTCCCAAAAGCTATATCTGATAAAGTTTGTCCAAACAGCTGTAGTCAGCAACTAAAGTCTAAAAAGTTTTAGCAAAGATCGATAGTTACAAAAGCTATTGTAATAATTAGATTGTCCTAAAAGCTAAAGGAAATAACATTTTTCAATTAATTAATCTTTATGGAAGGTAATGGTTGAGATAAAAAGTCAGTGTCACGAGCGGGATTCGAACCCACGAGCTTCGGCTAGATACGCAGCTACTCTACCACTTGAGCTATCGTGACTTGGATCCACTCGGAGACTAACTTCCCATCTCAACCCACCTTTCGAATTTTCCCTCCTTTTTGCCACTTTTCAAATGTCGTGAAATCTATTTGTTTCTCGGCAACAAATGAAATGGCCACGGAGAGCTTTCTTGAAGATATACTTCATTTTACTTATTAAATTCAATAGATTCAATAGCTATTGATGTCCGAGTGAATCGAAGTCACAATAGCTCAAGTAGTAGAGCAGCGGCGTATTTAGCCGAAGGTCGTGGGTTCGAATCCCGCTCGTGACACTGACTTTTTTACCTCAAGCAATACCTTCCATAAAGATTAATTAATTAAAAACTGTTATTCGGTCAGTCGGACCACGAACTCTAATGAAAGGAAATAACGGTAGTCCAGAACAGTAAACTATACAGTGTCCATTTTAGATGGCACAAATAAATTTCCCTTGAAACATTGACGCTATAAAAAAACTTGTTTACAATTTTTTAGTCTAGTTTCAAATTTTTACCTTTTTTGGATAACTGTTATACAAGGAACCTAAGGCCCAGTTCAACTTAAAAATTTCAAATACACCCTATACATTCCTGACTCATCATTTAATGGATTTTTCCACTGTAAACGGTGGTGCAATCGGATTTTAAATTCGACAAAAATGTCAAAGTTATGGGAAAAACTGTAAAAAATACAGACATTTGGTTTGTTATTGATTCTCATATGCCTGAGTAAAGATGCAAAGATTTGCTCTTTTTAAACACTCTTCACCGGTGCTCAGAGAGAGCGAATCAAGGAAGATGGATTGACAAGCATTTTCTATCTTTTTCCGCAGTTCTTCAACTGAGGTTGCTGGATAAGTTTATGTTCCTGCATCTATGATATAGAGATGTTTGTACAAAGTGCCCCACCCTCCAACCTGACCCGGGTTGAAAAAAATGCAATTTTATCCATGGCGAGAGTAAAGTAAAACGAAGGGAAGCAAAGCACTGTTAAGGGCCGATCTACAATAATCTGGCTAATAGCAGGGTGCCCTTTCGAGATAAGGGCTATCGGAGGTGTTATCTGCCCTTTCCAACTCCTTGTTTCCCTGTTTAGCCAGGGCGGACAGACGCCCGGGATTATTCACTTTAACGATTCGATTACTAACCTGTTTCTAAATGTAAATGATCTTTTAACGCGTTAATTACAATCGGAACCGATTTATTTAAACTCCTGAATTGGCCTCTCTTCTTCGGCTCAACAGTTTTCGAATCAACCTGCCTAGATAAAATTTAACCACTAAACTTCCAAAGAGAACATTGATTATGTTAAAAGAATTTTATTGTGAGAAAATTAAAGCAAATGTAATTTTGAACTAATCAATTTTACACTGGAGGTGTACCAAAAAAATATTGCTTAGGATTAGATCTGCCAATTTATCGTTTTTAAAATATGCAAATTTTCACATTTATCCAATTAGTTTGTCATTTGATTTAAGCTACTTTAAAACATATTATCAAATATTAAAAATAAAGGGAAATCGCAAAAAAATGAGCAATTGAACCATTTTTGCGTTTTTGACATCTGCAAGTTTTACAACAATTATTACATTTTTAACTATTTATTGTGAATCGGAACCGATTTAAAAAGAAAAAACAATAAACCGGTTATTAATAATATGTTTGACAAAAAAGTCATCGTAATTAAAACTATAGAAACATTAATAAAGGAAAATAACAAAAATGAACAAATCTGCACTTCTGACTTTTTGATATTAAAAAAATTCAGCAGTTATTCCTTTTTTAAGCATTTGTTTTTAAATGAACTGTGTATTTATGCTAAGCTTAACAAAAATGTCATATAAGTTAGAAACAAATAATAATAAAGGAAAGTATCAAAACATTGCAAAGCCACTTGCACTTTTTTATAACTGAACAATCCAGAAGTTATCGGTAACTGTTTGGGAATGTAGTCAGAACTTCCAGTTTTTGCTCTATACATATATTTATCGGCCGACCTGTCGGAAAACTTCCTTTAGAAAGGGTGAACTTGAAACACTACAAACAATAATTGGTAAAAAATACATTTGACCATGTTCAATAATTTGAAGAATTATACGTATTTCACTCGCGTTAAATATATGTCATGAGACATGGTGCATTCATTTTTCATTGTTTTATTTTTTTCACCTTACACCCTTATATGACAAATTTTAGGGTGAAAGAAAGACACAGAGAGAGAGAGAGAGAGAGAGAGAGAGAGAGAGAGAGAGAGAGAGAGAGAGGAGAGGGGAGAGAAATGATGTTATCGTAGAATTAGAACAATAAATAATGACAATTTATGTAATTTATCTTTTGTAGAATCACACACTGACAGCACAATTAGAAGATATNGAGAGAGAGAGAGAGAGAGAGAGAGAGAGAGAGAGAGAGAGAGAGAGTGAGAGAGAGGAGAGGGGAGAGAGAGAGAGAGAGAGTGAGCGAGCATTTCTTGAGCTTTTTTGATGGGATTCCCGAGCGTACATACACTCATCCTAATTGTTCAATACAATTAATACAATAATTTTTGCACAATTAATTATTAATTTGTTACACTACTAATTAGATGTTCAAAAAATAGTCCTTTCCCGACATATACATTAATAACGGTTACTTTTTCCTTTTGTTTTGGTTCTAATAAGTCACTTTAATTGGTTTAATGTATAAAAAGGTAAACAGAAAATTATATTATTAGAATTATATGTATTGAATAAAACTTGGTGTTTTGGCTGCATCCACAAAACGAAATCCAATAATTATAATAAAAACAATGTTCACATCCTAATTTAGGAGATATTTTATTTTTTATGAACTTTTTTAGTTGTAAACCTTTTATTTATGGAAAGTTTGGCAATAATAACTTAGAATGAAGAAAAACCAAGCAAACCTGACCACTCCTGATATTTTATATTGAAAAATTCAGCAGATATTTAATTTATTATGCAATTATATTGTTAAAAACATTTTCTTTTAACAAAGATATGTAAAATACAAAACACAGTAATAAGGGAAACAACCAAACATAGAGAATCTGCCACTTTTGACTTTTTGATATTTATTTATTTGTAAAAAACGATTTTTATTTTGTTTTCACCGATCATTTTGGTCTTTCTAATATGTTCAATCTGTTCAGTGTTCCCGTTTGATTGTGATTGTTTGAAGTCTCTTTTATAAGTTCGTGACAGGTGGGATTAGTGTGTTGGTTTTATATTTGTTTGTCCGACCTTTAGTGGATTAAATCTGCATTTGTTATTGTTACGGTCGTTCTATGTGATTGTTGATCCATTTTATTTAGTATAGTGTTGGGAATTATGCAAGTGAACTGTATTTAATTTGTGTGGTTATAAGCTTTTTAGAGTTAATTGTCCTGTGCTTTCAAGTTGTCGAGTATGTTCATTTGTCGTCTTTTTTGTACGTTGTGGAGTTACTTGTCTGTATTGGTGATGGTTCGTTTGATTTCTAGTCATTGTTCCTACTCGATCTTGCATGTTCTTTGAATCTGTCTTTTATATTTCGTCTTGTCTGTCCGATGTATATTTCCCCTCATTAACAAGTTATGGCGTATATGTCGAATATGAGTGACCTTATCTTGTCAATGTTGGGCGTAAGTAAATTTCCTATTGTGTTTTTAGTCTTCAGTGCTGTTTTATTTACTAATTTGTTAAATAGGTTCATATTCATGTACATATACATANACACACACACACACGTGTATATATATATATATATATATATATATATATATCAGATTCAGATTATGGCAAAAAGACAATTACTGAAAACTGATAAATAATATCGAATATAGTTAATAAATAGAAACTAGTTATAAACTAAATAAGCAAATAACCTAACATTTAACTAAATCCCATTAAAATCTATTGTTTTGATGAATGTGTCAAAATGTTCGTAATATTCTTTCTTCATGTGCTCCTTTTCATCAGGTGGCCACTTCTTGTCTTGCAATAGACACTTCCGTATCCAAACACTAGGCAGTTATTTCATTAGTGGGTAAAACATTCATATATTAGATGTTTTATGCTTTGTTCTACTGGGAAATTGGACGGGCAGGAGCATGATGTGGATTCCTTTAGATGAAAGCGGAAAAAGTAGCTGTTGTTTGGCCCGTGTTCAGTTAAAATGTGGGTTAGTAGTGCGGACAGTTGGATGTGCTGCTGGAATCTATCGGCCGATAGGTTTGTTAGTTTGTACGTGTTTTTTTCTATGTATATGAAAGTCGTTCGTTTAAAGTCTATTTTTGGGGTGTCGTTTGGTTTCTGTGTGTGCGTTTTTTAATTATTTATTTCATCATGTTTGAGACATTGTCTGCAATGGTTTTTATTGTTTTTCATTTTGTGCGATGATCAAGAAGATGGAACGGACCAATAGACCAGACTTAATCCACTGGCACTGACTAACAAACTATATATAAATCACACAGACACATTGGTGATGGTGAACAGCCAACCCGACAGGATAGCCAGAACAAAATCTTCGGTAAGGATCGAAATACAGGTTCGTAACCCCGCCAGTCGATATTATTCGTCGGATGGCCGCTCTTGAATTTCAAATTTTACCTTTTTTTCATCTAAAAATGTCGTTCATGGGTCGAGTAGCATCTTTGAAGGAGGACAATATGGTATGTGGCAGAGTGCTGTCTTGCTACAACGTTCATTTGCAATTTTCAAAATTCCACTTATTCTTTTTACTATTTGAAAAGCCAGTAGTTCATAAAAATTCATTTAGGAACAGACAAACTTATGATGAATATTCTTTTTTTTAGATTTTTACTGCTGCTTTCTTGGCAGCAACTAGAAATGGCTTTTGGGAAAGAGTTAATTATTGTCCACAGGTAACAGCATTTCACGCGTGATCTTTTAATAAAATCCCATATAACATGGGTTTTTTTTTAAAATTCCCGAAATTTTCTAACTTCTCAACATTTTCTGTTTCTCTTTCTATGCTCGAAGTGGATACTTGAGCTTAAGTTCATGCGGGAAAAAGCATTTCTTTTTCTCCTTTTTCATATTGCGCTAGATTGCGACTAAAAGGGTTTTTGGATATGACAAACTCTCTGATATGTATGTGAGTTCTTTTGACTGGATTTGACTCTACAGCAAGCTTGCATGGCTTAAGATAACGAGAATATCATAAGAAAGCGTCGTAAAAAAGAATTATACAACAAAAATAAGAAAGAATAAGCATTAATATAAAAAGAATAACTTTTTTTAGACAAAATTAATTAAACTTCTTTGTAAATGATATTATTCTTCGGCAGTTTTTTAAGAATTACCTTTCAACATATATATTTTCAACAAGGTTGAGGAAAAGAAAATGAGAATGAATTAATGTTTCAGAGTGAAAGAACAAAATGGTTCTGAGTGATCTTTGTTAATGTATTCGGCCTCAGGGGATTTTTCCAAGACACCTGTCATGCCAGTAGCTATACCTAAAATAACCATTGTTTTATAATTTTTCTTTCTTCTGATTAGACGAGCGAAATGTTCGAGGGCGGTTCATACTGTTTGGCCCGTGTGAAAACGAAGTCGCGAGTCGTGGGAACTCACGCACGTTGAAAAACACCCCCATAATTGTTCTGAATCTTCTAACAAGCTATGGCATTATGGCAGTGTAAATGTAAATGGAAGCTAATTTTTGAGAATACCCGCTGAGAACAATTAACGTCATGCATATCTCGACGCTTAGGCTAGATGGTGCCTGGAAAAGTTGCCCTCGAAACGGTTTTGTTTGTAGAATAAAAATACACACGGAGAAGCTTTTATAAACGTTTAGCGTGTAAGAAATAGCATTGGCCTGAATGAATCTCACATTACTTTGAAGGGTATATTGCATTAACATTCTGTCCTCGCAAATACACTGGAAGGATAATGAAAGGAGTACGGAGATTACGGAAGCTGGTTCATGCTTCAAAACCATAAAGCGGGGAACACATCCGATGCAACTCTATGCGACGCTACCCGACGCCTTGTCACGTTTTGGTAGGGAGTGCACATCTATGCGACGCCAAGCGCACGCCACGTACAGTCACACAGCATGTATCACAATAATCACTACCACAATCTCAACGCATCTTTTGTGCACTATTTTGAGCAACACCTTTTAATAAATTGTTAGTTACATTTTATGAGCACAAACGTGTAATAAATTGTTTGTTAAACTTAATTGTTTAAAATAAAGTTATTCCGGTGTTTTGACAAATTTTCTTCCTAACCACCGTAATTAAATAATTTTTATAAAAACTCGTGAATTTTAGATCTCGTTTAGTTTGGATTACATTAAAATAAGAAGGTTTTAATTAATATAACGACAAAATTACATATATTTAGTTTGAAATAAACTACAAAATATATGAGTGTCCTGTTCTGACGCTACTCGACGAAAATAGTGTAATTTTATTAGCAAAACCTTGAAATAAATGGTTAGTTAAATTTTATGAGTACAAACATTAATAAATTGTTTGTTAAACTTAATTGTTTTAAATAAAGTTATTCCGGTGTTTTGACAAATTTTCTTCCTAACCATCATAATTAAATAATTTTTATAAAAACTCGTGAATTTTTGATCTCGTTTAGTTTGGTTTACATTAAAATAAGAATTTGGTTTACAGTAAAATGGGAATGTTGTAATTAATGTAGCGACAAAATTACATATAATTAGTTTGAAATGAACTACAAAAAATATGAGTGTCCTGTTCTGACGCTACCCAACGAAAATGGTATAATTTTATGAGCAAAACCTTCAAATAATTTGTTAGTTATATTTTATGAGCATAAACATGTAATAAATTGTTTGTTAAACTTAATTGTTTTGAATAAAGTTACTCCTGGGTTTCGATAAATTTTCTGCCTAACCATCATAATTAAATAATTATAATTAATATGACGATATATAGATAGTTTGAAATAAGCTACAAAAAATATGAGTGTCTTGTTCTGACGCGACTCGACGAAAATGGTGTAATTTTATGAGCAATACCTTTTAATAAATTGTTAGTTAAATTTTATGAGCACAAACATGTAATATATTGTTTGTTAAACTGAATCGTTTTAAATAAAGTTATTCCGGTGTTTTGGTACATTTTCTTCCTAACCATCATAATTAAATAATTTTTATAAAAACTCGTGAATTTTTGATTTCGTTTAGTTTGGATTACATTAAAATAAGAATGTTAACGACAAAATTACATATATATATATATATATATATATATATAGTTTGAAATAAACTATAAAATATATGAGGGACCTGTTCTGACGCTACTCGACGAAAATGGTGTAATTTTATGAGCAAAACCTTGAAATAAATTGTTAGTTAAATTTTATGGGCAAAAGCCTGCAATAAATTGTTAGTTAAATTCATTATATCAAATAATGGTATTCCAGTGTTTTGATCAATTTCCTACCAAACCATTAAAATCAATTTAAAAAACTAATGAATTTTTGATCTCGTTTAATTTGGTTTATATTAAAATAAGAATGTTTTAATTAATATAACGACAAAATTACACACACACACACACATATATATATATATATATTGAAATAAACTATAAAATATATGAGTGTCCTGTTCTGACGCTACTCGACAAAAATAGTGTAATGTTATGAGCAAAACCTTGAAATAAATTGTTAATTAAATTTTATGAGCAAAAGCCTGTAATAAATTGTTAGTTAAATTCATTATAGCAAAAAATGGTATTCCGGTGTTTTGATCAATTTTCTACCAAACCATTAAAATTAATTTAAAAAAACTAATGAATTTTTGATCTCGGTTAATTTGGTTTATATTAAATTCTTTATTAAAATAAGAATGTTTTAATTAATATAACGATAATAATACATGTAGTTTGAATAAAAGTATGAGTGTCCGATTCTTTTGTCTTCGACTGTACGCGATGCGACCCGACGAAAATCTGGACAGTGGGAACCGCAGAGCGTAGAGTAGGGTAGCGTTGCAAGGCATCGGGTAGATGTGCACGGGGCTAATACAATCTTATGGAAAATTGGAATTTGGACTTGCGTCGGGTAGCATCGGATAAGTGTGTTCCTCGCTTAAACGTTGATGAACATTCCATGCGTGAAACATATTCCTCAGCCCAGTCTGTATGCGTACAACAACGCGTATAACGACTATCGCTTTCCATCTTCCTCTCTCTCACTCACTCTCTCTCTCTCTCTCTCCCTCTGTTCTATTTGTCATCAGCTTTTTTCCAGTACGAACTCTAAAGAGTTATAACCTTTTGTTTCTAAATTTGCTTTCCTCCTGGTAACCATCAACTGTTAGCAATAATTCAAACGTCAATACGAATAGTTCAATAATTCACCATGAAATATATAGTTACGATTGCCGGCAACAACAATAGATATTGCAATTATGTCCTCCATTTGTTTTAACGAAAAGCTGTTGTATATTATTGGATATCCGACCCGGTACGTGAATGATATATCGGCTCCCAACCTCGCCCATCGGTTGATTTGCAGTATAGAGGTGCGACTGGCAGTTAAGAGAAATAGGACAAAGCCCGCTAGCATGGATTGCAAACATAAAAGGACCAAACTTATTTCATTCATTTTTGTTTAGGTTTAAATATTGATATTATTTAACTACTGTGTGCAATACCAGTCGACTGTTCGTTAAAAAGAAAGAGATTTTTGAACATATTCATGTTGACGTAGCTAGTCAACATGGTAATAATGTTATATGTTAATTACATTTCTTGTCTAATACATTTTATTAAACAGCGTATACAACAAAAAATTTAAATAAATTAACCAAACTAACATAAAGCTTGGAATAGTACTAGAACCTAGAACTCCTTCAACCTGATGATGAGCTAAAAGCTTGGATCGGAAAACAACTTACTGTGCGTAGGAACTATCTTTTTAAAAGGATTAAAGCTTGGAAATGTTAATAGATCATAACATGGTTCGTTTATAATCAATGTAATAAATGTGGAAAAAAATCTGGGCTAAAAATAGTTTCCATTTTTCTAAACATCATCAGCGAGCATCTGATTGACTTTGCTGAGGGTATTTATAATTAACTATTCCGAATATAATGCAAGCCTGTCTTACGGGATGTTTTGACCTTTGCGAAGTGAGCTTTCAATTTCCGGCGGATGGAGTTGAACTCGCAGACTTTTAAACGCATTTTACGAAGCTTTAGTCAATACGTCTTACGACGTATGAAACACTTTGACCTTAGGAAATTGTATTGCATAAAAGAGGTGGTAGCCTGAAAAAGCAAAGTCAGGACTATAAATTGGATATGGAAGATGCTCGATTCTATCCGGCCAGGAAGGTTATCGATTTGCTTGACGGGTTTTCTTTTGTTGAACCAAACCTTCTTCTTATTTATCAAAGTCTGGCATCGTATCGGCAAAAAGACTGGGAATATACGGATAACCATAATGTCGTATCTCAAGAGTTAAAATTAATATTAACCAAAGGATTGATAGATTGCGTCTAGGAAGTGCAATTCTCGGAAAAAGTGGTAGTCGGAAGGAAAAGGTCAGGGTGGGAGTGCTATACAAGCTCAATTTAAACCATTTAGTACATTGTAGTCTCTCGTGGCCTGGCCTTTTCTCGAAGAAACCAAACTTTCTTTCCAGTCTAAACATAACCATGTCTGGTGATTTTTATTTCAAATAAATAAATTAATTAGATTTATGTTTTATACATAGATCTCACTTTTTATATAGCGAACAAATTTCTTTCGAGTCTTTCTGCGCATGGATCGATGTTCATAAATGGAATTGGACTGAGCAAGGTCACTGCATCTACTACACGCATGATTAACAATCAACATTCTACCCATTCTGATGGTTTTTGCTTTGATTGTTGGGAGATGTGTCACTAGGCGTTCTCTCGTACAAATACATTCTTCCTAACCATCGATCTCTTTTGTCAAGATTGTAATTCCTTATATACTGAAGACAATCGGTCTTCTCAGAAGAAGCACAATGTTAACGTTATTTAGAGAAAGTACAAAGTTCAGGTTTCAAACCCTGTAGAATGGGTTTTGCCTGTAGTCAGGTGACTCTTGGCCTGGCTTTTGTATGTAGAAAAATGTAACTGATGCTGATTTTAGTAAGAAAAGTTAGTAAGGAGTGGATGATTTTGCTTTGTACTTTCGGAGATAAGTGTCCAGGTGTTGTCTCTAAGAAACCAAAAATTCTTCCTATTCATTAATTACTTGTGTCAAAACTACATATCCTTAGATTCCAGAGAAACTAGGGTTTTATCAAAAGTAGTTATCTGAAAGAACAAGGTAAAGACTATTATGAGAAAGAATGAGCTCTCTTCAAACCATTTATGATGGATTTTTCTTCCAACTTGGGCTCTAGTGGCACGGCGTTTTCTCGTATAAATCAAACATTCTTCCTTTCATTGTCTATTCTTCGTTTGAAAAAAATCAAGTTTCGCTCTTCCAAAACGATAAATACGAAGTTCTTCATGACTGGTGTTAGACCGAACAAGGTAACCATACGCATGATGAATGGATGGTTTATGCTTAGAATGTTTGGAAATATAACCAGATATTGTCGTGAAAAAACCTAACGTTTTTCTCATTCGTTAATACTTTGTGCCAAGACTACAAATCTTTAAATCTAAGCTGTTGTTCAAAGGAACAAAGTTCATTCCATTTTTAGAAAGTACTACCTCGATTAAAACTGATGTGATCATCATCGTGGTCTGGCATTTTCTCGTAGAAAACAAACTTTCCTTCTTATTAAAACCGAGTATCGCCATTCCAGAGTATTAAATCCGTTGATGTTGAATGGGATTCGTCTGAACAAGACCAGAGCTGGACTATATGTTTAGCATGTGTGACTCGGCGTTGTCTCATAGAACCGAAAACTTCTTTCTATTCCTCAATGTTTTGAGTCAAGACAACAAATCCCTAAATCCTAGAGAAACTGGTGATTTCTCAAATTAGGACGTTGTCTGAAAGAACAAGGTTTAGACGGTTTTGAGAAAGTAGGAGTTTCGAACTATTTAGGACGGGTTTTGCTTCCTACGTGATCAGATCTCTCGTGGCTTTTCTTGTAAATAAAAAAATTGATGCTGTCTTCGTAAGAGGGTTTTTCTTGGCATGTTGGGAGATGTGTATCATGCCGTTGTGTCGTTGAAACCAAACATTCTTCCAATACATTAAAACGGGTAACGCCTTTTCAAAATATTAATTCAGCTAATGTACATAAGGGTGTTAAACTGAATAAGGTCACCGCTCGGGAATCTAGTGATCCGCTCCATTACGGATTGAAGGATTTTGCTTGGGAATTTTCCTAGTGTTGTCTCCTAGAAACCAAAATTTATTTTCATTCAACTAAGCCTTGCGCTGTCAACAAATTTTTCAATCCTCCAGTCTGGAAGAATTAGATTATTTTGGGTGACCGCGAGTTAGATTCTTGGCTCACTAAAATCCCGTTATCATGAGCTCGATTTCCACGATCGCCCCTAGAATTTTTGAACCACACCACGATACCAAAAATTCATTAACGGAAAAAATACGTTATGAGAAGAGGTCTTTGTCTGAAGGAACAAGATTCATATCATTATTGTGTTTCAAGCATTTTGATTGAGGAAATGGGTGTAATCATAATGTTTCTTCCTATTCACCAATGCCTGATGTCATATCTGCAAATTCTTAAAATAACAGACAATCTACCGAACAGTCAGATTGTATGACGGAATTTAGGGATTAAGGTGGGAGTGCTAGATTTTCATATAAATAATGCTCAATATCACATTTGACCCAATTATCAGTATCTCTTACTTCGCGTCATCTTCATCAATGCAATATCAAAAGAAGGCTGCTTAAAATAAAACATTATGTTAAAAAAATTATTGAACTCACTAGAAGAAGAAAATTTAATCAGTCAATTAGATATATGAAAACAATACAATAGATTATTTTATTTAATTTACAAGATATCAAAATTTTAGCTTTCTATAATAAAGAAGATAATGAAAAAATGCAAAAATACGATATCAAGTTACATTTTTTTGTCTTATGTTTGTTGTGTTATTGTTTTGTTCTGTTGTTTTTTACATCCTATTTTATTATTATTCAATTACTGTTAAAATCATACTGTTATTATTCTTTATGTATTAAGTTTCAATAAAATTGTTGGACGATGATCATTCTCCGATGTTTATCCTCGTAGTTGACATCCCTGCGGCATGGATATTTATACAGGGTGTCCTTTTTCATGGCCTGGCTGTATTTCTCTTGAACCAATAAAGATTAAAAAAAAAATACGTGTTTAATATTTTTTAGTCTAGTTTCAAATTTTTACTTTTTTCGGAGAAAAGTTATACAGGGTACCTCAAGCCCAGTTCAACTTCAAAATTTAAAATACGACCCTACACATCGTGATACATCATCTAAAGGATTTTTTACGCTGAAAATAATGGTGCAATCGGATTTTAAATTTGTCAAAAAATGATAAAGACATGGTAAAAAGTTTGAAAAAACGATTTGGTTAGTTTTGCTGTTAATTCTAATAATTTACTTCTTCACTAAAGTAAACATTAATTGCCATTATTGTTTATATTCTGTCAATGTTTGTCAAAACTTAAGATACAGCAAATTCCTAGAAGTAAATAAATTTTACAATAGAACCTAGTTTTACTTTCAGTATTCCATTCAAAATGAACTGAAGAGCACATTTTTCCGATCAACGGCGAGTGGATATGTGACTGTGTGACATGTGACGACTGCTTTTTTGTGGCGTGTTGGGCGTCGTGCAGTCGAGTTGTACTCCCTGTTGGGGGGAAGGGCTTTCGTTAATTTGAAATACCGATTTCCTTACCCAATATCCCACTGGCTCAATGTGGGGATTAATTTTCCAGATCTCAATTAATTTCAGAGAAGATGAATAAATTAAATATATATTGTTATTAAATTGAAGATAGTTATGCAGAATATTTAACTCTCCTTTCCCCTTTTATATTTTGAATAAATGAAAAATACCTACAATTTGAATAGATGGCATGCACACATGTATACGGGTAAAACTATAAATAATATGGTTTTATATATATGTAAAGAATATATTGTTATAATAAAATATAAAATAAATGTATTCTTACATGATTTAAGATATAAAACAAGATCAGATAAAATTACAATTAAAATAAACCTTTTTCTGTTGATTTGAATTGAATTTTCTATTGATATATATATAAATTAAATTAAACAACTGAAAAAAATCAATCATTCAAAAAATCTGAATTACGATCATTTGACCAGATCGTGGTATTCGATTGGCCAGATTGAAACAAAATGAAAATTATTAAATTTTAATGAAAAGAAATGAATGAAAATTGACTTTAATAATATTACTCATGTAAAGACGTGCACGTTAACTATGAATTAATTAATTTAACGAATAAACTTGCATGCAATAAAATAATAATAATAAAATAAAGTAAACTTAAGGATGAAGTGAAATGGCGAAGCAGGTATGAAAATTGAAGATGTGAAGTCGCAAATGATGAAGAAGCCACATATGATGAAGAAGCGGAGATGATGAAGAAGTCACATATGATGAAGAAAACCAGACGAAACGGCGACGAAGAAAAAAATAAAGATGAGATGGAGAAGATCAAAAGAAAATACAGCCTGGTGACGTCACGGTATAAACCGTAGATTCCCCGATCTTTTCGGCGGTGGTCCCTGATGGTATAGGGATCGACGATGGGACGTGACGAAATCGATATAACAATCGATAGGCCGATGTACGGGAAATAGATGTTCTGTATTTCAAAGTTGCGCAAAGACTGCCTTCTCGACGTCTCATTCTGGATCAAGGGTCCGCGATAACGGCTAATCCTCTCTTGTTTTGTCCGCTTAATCCGTTATGGATCGCGTAATCAACAATTATTTGAACAAAATTAAAGATTTATCCCCGATATATAATTAAGAGAGTGAAAAAAAGGGGGAAGGAGACTAGACTTTTTAATTTACGATAAAATATTAAAGAAAAAATGCGCCTTAACACTCCCAGAAATTTCCTGATCGTTGTCATTTTTTTATCAATTTAAAATCCGACTGCACCATTGTTTTCAGAGTGAAAATTCCTTTAAAATGGTGTGTCAAGACGTACAGGGTCTTATTTGAAATTTTGAAGTTGAACTGGGCCTTATGTACCCTGTATAATTTTTCTCCAAAAAGGTAACAATTGGAAACTAATCTAAAAAATATTAAACACGTATTTTTTTTAATATCGTCACTGGTTCAAGATAAATTCAACCTGACCATCTAAGAAGAACACCCTACATATGTTATTTCTTGCATATGCCCCCCTTAAACGCGTTATATGCTTGTAGAATAATACGGTCAATCTTTTTTTAAAGAAATATTTATCAAGAGTTCAAAGATGTTACCGTTCTCTCTGCAAAAATCATTGGATGGTTTTATTTTTATTATTTTTAGATTAAACTGAGTGAAATGAATTAAGGATGTTGTTATTATACTAAAAAAAATTTAAGATCGCTTTCGAATGTGTTTTATAAAGTATATATAATTAAAAAATTTAAGTATACAATTAAATTAATTGATTTAATTAATTTAATTAAATATTATAAGTATACTTAATAAATGAACATAAAGAGAAGTGCTTAGAAAAAAATTTAAACTGTGGTATGGAGATTTTCTAGTAAACCGAGTTCGTTTTTCCCCCTTTCACCACTACCTTTAAAATATACTTTTGAATAAAACACAAGGGCATGGGCGTGATGATGAAGTAGAAGAAACTTTATAGCTTTTGACACGGGACGGGACTGTTTGTCTCCTCGGAAGCGGAGCGGAAGTCGCTTTGTGCGGTTTTACCTCGTTGGCAACAAAAAGCCCAAATGGCTTAATATTTCTTCAACTTTTAACTGCTCTTCTTGTATTTTTATTTTATTTCCAAATTCGCCAACAGTCGAACGAACGAAATAAATCTCTCTTCAAACGTGTAAAGAAAAGGCGAAATCATTTTCTTTTCAGAGATCGATTAACAATAGGTTATTTGTTAGGCGGTTTTCTCTCAGGAGCAATTCGGCAAATGTCATAATTGCAGACTAATTGGTGCCTAGAGCAACGTAAAACTCCGGGGATGTTATTACGGAGGTTTGCCGAGCAATTAGTACCACGTTTTTATGAAGTGGATCGTTAATGAACGAACATTGATTTTAGTTGTATTTTTTGGAAATTTATTCTAGATAGCGAAAGAAAATATTTAAAAAAATTCTCTAATTCAATATTAAAGACTTTATTGATTGTAATTAATTCAGTCTGAATTAGCATTTTATATATTCAACGGCGAGCGAACCTGAAAAAGAGTATTCTCGGTCTATGCGGCTTCATTAGTGGAAAAAAGATCAAAGACTCATTTTAAGTCTTACCACAGCCTGTTCTTAAGATGACGATGTTGCACATTCTGATTATGGTCTTTTCTGACTATTTGTGGAGTTATATATGTTATGTTGAAGAAATTTTATAATTCATAATTAATATTAAAAAATTATTGTGCAATATTTTTTCTTATCGTATAATTTACAGGAAGCAGCAGATGAGGCAGTGCGTTTTCCATCCTAATCAAAAACATGTATTGATGTATGTACTTGTATAAATTATGTAAAAACCAATCAAAACTTGATCATTTTCATAATATGCACAATAGAACCTATGGCAATATAACAGAAGAACTGACACATTATTTAAAAAAGAGTCAACTAATAACCTTCTGAGAGAACTATCTTAAAAAATACAGAGAGGTTGGTATTTACAAAATCTGTTTCATTCATAGAAAAGTTTACACTTTTTGATGCCTTATTTGACTTATCGCTCGAAATAATGATTGAATGACTTCAATTACTGACAGTCCAGATAGGATTGTGGGAGATAATATCAATTTTATTGAAACTAAAATACCGTGCTCGTCATATGTTGGTTTATTTTTTTCCAAATTGATATATTGTATTTCAATATTTGAGGATTTTCATTGAAATAATTCGAAATGCAATATCAATTAATAAAAGATAAATACATATCTGCCATAAAGTCATTTTTAAAAGGATCTGTATTAAGGGTTTAAAAGAAGAAAATGGTTACATTGCAAACAAATATTTCTTCGGATCCATGTGAATGAAAGAATTAATTTTATGTAATATTAACAAATTTAATATTGAATATTCTTGAGAAAACTTGTCAGAATTCACAGTTAAGTATTTTATGGTTTGTGCCTTTTTAGTATTTTGTTTTTGAGGAATATAAAATTGTCGTTTGATTTTATTTTTGTTTATATCATAGCAATTATAGTTTGGTTATTAATTTCATTAAGTGATATTTTTTCTATGAAAGAAACTACAAATTGAAGAACACTAAATGACACACATGCGTTTTGTGCATTCTATCCTGCCAGTTTTCAATTATTATGGAGGAAAGTCATTCCGTTTCTAATGTTTCTCGTCCGGACCCAGTTCGTTGATGGTTGTACTTAGTCGGTCGAGTATTTGCAAATAGAGTTGACTCGGATGGGATATGTAGAACAGTAAAGGATGCTCCACCAGTCTCAGCCAATGCATGAAGTTTGGATAAAGTCCGCCTGTAGAATTGGTTAATGAAGATTGATTTCGCTTTCGCCATGGTCGATACAGAATAAACTTTTCTCTCACGCTGTTGGCCTTTCAACACAGTTGAAAATAAATCGTAATCAGAGATGCAGCGGGTGATATTTTCTCTCGAACGAGGATATTGACTAAAATCTATATTTATATTGGTCTATAATTTATTTATATAAACGAAGCGGTTCTCTGCGGAATGTACCATTATTTTTTTCAAATAATTGATTTTTAAATAAATATTTATTAAAATAATCAAATTTGTAAGATTTTTGTGTGATTTACTAAACGCAACATTTACCTGTTATGCGTTACTGTATACCTCTTGCGCCGTTTTTACACTTCGCACTCGGATCTCTTTTTCCCCACTATAACTACACATTAGCTTAAATTATCAGTACTAAAATCATGGTTATTTTTTCGACTAAATAATGTATTTACCTCGCTTAAAATATGTTCTTATCTGTTTACATACAAAAGTTACAAAAAACTACGGGAAACATTAAGACTGCAAATTTTTGGAATGGAATTAGGCAAGGGTAATATAGGATTTTTAAGTCGGTATAGGAAGATTATTGAAATATAAAGGATGGATTTTATTTTTTTTTTAAGGTGAAAACAATGCATTTAGATTTAGTTTCATCGGGACGATTTCAACGAGGATATCGACAAAAATCTGTATTTATATTGGGCTATAATTTATTTCTACAAATTAATTGATTTTTAAATAAATATTTATTAAAAGAATCAAATTTGTAAGATTTTTGTATGATCATCTAAACGCAACAGTTATCTGTTATGCGTTACTGTATACCTCTTGCGCCCTTTTTACACCGCACTCAGAACACTTTTTTACCACTATAACGATAACCGAAAAATCCCAAAAAAAGATTGAAATGTTTTAATATATAATTAAAACTTATCTTAAAAACCATCACACTGTCTTTACGTTCGTCGACTTATTGTATATATCGTAAATATCGAAATAAGTTGGCTGTTAAGGAAAGTTGACCGAAATCTCCAAAAAATGAACATTGATTTTCCTATTTTAAATAGTTAAGTTTCTATCCGTGTCACGTTATCTTGGAGAATTAGATCACAACTTTTTTGGATCATAAGAGACTAGCCAAAAAAATAAAAATTTACGTGTTTCCGATTTCTTCACAAAAATGCCCCAAGCGGATATAGAATTTCAATATACCCTGTAGGTCTAATCTCATTACATCGATCTTCTTTATTATTTTTTATAGTATGTAAAAACAGAAAGACCAATACATAATAGACAGATAGATAGACATACTTTTATTGATAAATGTGTGTAAATAATAAAAAAATAAATTACAATCGCAACATAGCATGAGTAGAAAATCCGTTTGCCGGCGGTTGTTTCCAAAACAAATTACTCGTCTTTATAAGGATAATATTTTTTTTAATAGAATGTAAAAAAATAATAATAAATAAAAGAAAAATATATAAAATAATAAGGGCTTGCTCACATGCTACATAAAAACCCATGGGAAACATAAGAAAAAGAGGAAATACATGCATTACTGTTAAACTAAAATTAAGGTTAAATCCATTATATTTCGAGGTCCGATTGACCAAATGACTTCTTTCAATTAATAAATCTTTTTCATTTCAACCAATACCTTACATAAAAAGATTAATTAAGGTTAAAGTTAACATATGAAATGGTAACGATATTTCTAACCATGCCAGGCATATCGAACCAGGATATTAGGCAGTCCACTCAATATTTGAAGGTATTTGTCTCTTTCCGACACAACAGTACAAAAATATGAAAAGCGTATCACACTCAATATTGAACATTCAGCCATGAATTGAAATACGTCCTCAGCTGCACGCGAATTGCAAAGATTACACTTTCCTGAGTTTCCCTCGATCCATAATGCTAATCCCAAATGTAACATCTAGCAGCGGCTTTAAAAAACAAAATAGTGGAGCTCTTTTAGTATAAGGCCTATTATTGAATAAAGGGATCGGGAATGAAGCCTTGTAGGTGAGAAAAAACACTTCTTTTTAATCCGTCCAGCTTTCGGCTATATTTAACGTCTTCCTCAGGACACTATTTCAGTACAATCAATGTTATGCTACAATATACATATATAAATTATAATGATAAATCAACAACTTACTTGAAAAAAAATTATTTAAAAAACTTGAAAGTCCATTCGGACATGTGGTCCGAATAGAAGGGGGCGGATAACTAAACCCAGACCACCAGGAGAGATAAGAACATGTTATCATTCCCACACAACAATGATGCCAATAGCTTAAAAATTTATCCTAAAGTGATTTTCTTTGGTTTCAGAGATATATTAGCGCTAACAATTTCAATTATAACAACTACCAATTTATAAACAATAGCAATAAATAAATAAACAAATTACTAATAAACAAATAAATAAATGACCATTCAACAAAACAACCAACAATGACTGTTTCAGTTAGGAATAGAACTATAAATAATGATCAAATCAGAGATATCTGTTCTCAAATTTTATGCGTTTTTGTCAGCTTTTAGGTGAAGCACTTCTTCAATTAACCTCGTCCCTAGGTTACGCTCCTTGTCAACAGTCTATACTTTGTCAAAATCAAATTTATGTTTGAGTTTATGACAATGCTGGGAAAGAGCTGTTCCCTGTTTGTCTTTGTCCCTAGAATAACATTCATGCTGTCTCGGTCCTTGAATAACTGTTTGGTTTGTCCATAATACACCCTTTCACAGTCCTTGCAAGGTAACTTGTAGACAACATTACTACATAGTTCAGTAGGTACTGGGGACTTCAATTTCGAAAAGACATGGTTTCTGAGATTGTTCTTGTATCTAAATGCAAATTTAATATTCAAATTAGACGTTCTATTCCTAACCAAACAATTTATTAGAAATTTTCTTAACAAAGGTTCTATATATACTTGAAGTATGGTCGCTACTCCTATCAGGTACATTTGTATTGTAGAATTCTATCATTTAATAATTTTTTGATTAGAGATACAGGATAATCATTCTTGACTAGAATATTGATCACAGTCTTTTTACAATCAGGGTGGAACTGAGGAGAGCTCAGTTTGAATACTCTGTCAATTAAATTATAAACCACATTAATTTTTAACTTAAACGAATGGAAGGAATTAAAATTGAGAATCTTTTCAGAAGATGAAGGTTTCATTTTGTAGTTATTACATTGTTCAATCTACAAACTAACAAGTACAAGTAAGGTAATTCCCCATTATTTTCTTTTTCCATTGTGAATTGTAAATTATTGTTGTAATCATTAAAGACTCTCAAGACAAATTCTGCATGAGTAATTGTAACAATTAAAACAATTTTTAAAAAATAAAAAGGATTTTGTCACCTATAAGGCTTCATCCCCGATCCTTTTATTCAATATTTATCAAGAAGGCCGATATTACACTCAACGATAAGGCCTTTTAGTTAAATAAATGAACAAAAGGCTGTGTTGTGTTTACGTCCCTTGTAAATGTAATAATTTGTTAATTAATGTAATAGGTAATTTGTTAGTAATTTTATACTAGAGCGTGTTTTTGTGAGCATTCTCCCGATGGTGAGTATTTAATAGAACAAATAAATGAGTTCTCCAAGAGGATATGATTTCTACAGTCAGGGATAAGTCAAGATTGTGTTTGCTGAAGAGACATGCCAGTGGGTAAACCATGAGAATTTACTATTAACTACCTCAGCCAATCTAATCCTCTAAAATTTTCCTTCGTGGCCTGCCATTTATTTTATTGCACATTCAAAATGGAGTCTTAATGTATAAATTAAAAGTGGTTGTAAACAGTTCCCTAATATAGTTATATTTTGACGTCGGAGTAAGAATGCAAATAGCTTTCGAATAAATGATTATTCATAAATCGTGAGATGCGGTCTGGTGTGATGTAGGTTTCAGAAAAACATTTTCTTTATCGTGCCTACGTTTCGATCTTTATTGAGATCATCTTCAGGGCTCAAAGTGTTTGTTTTCTGTGTAATTGTGCCATTCTTGCGTGTCGTGTTGAGAGTGCCACTTCATGCCAGACTGGCCCAATCAGTTACTTTGAGCCCTGAAGATGATCTCAATAAAGATCGAAACGTTGGCACGTTAAAGAATATGTTTTTCTGAAACCTACATCACACCAGACCGCATCTCACAATTTCTGAATAATCATCGATTAACGGTCACTAATCACTACACATTTCGAATAAATCTTTGCATATTTTCCAACGCCTCAACATGAAGAAAGCCCATGTCTACCACCCGTAGCATAATTTAGCCTTACATATCGCGTTAAAAATGGCAAACTTTGTTTTAAGGAGGATTGTATTTTATAAATTAAGTCGTGGCCAGGTTTTCGAATAGTGAACGATATGTTGGACTTTAATTGGACAAAAGGCGTTCCACATACCCACGAATAAAACGGATTGACTGTAATCCTAGATATATAATGCTTAAGAGACTACTTGAAAAGTATCAAAATAGACATTAGTGAACAGAAAATTATTACACTCTGCCCTAATCGTTCCAATTTGGACCTACGGACATGAACTCTACGAGCCAGCTAGGCGTTCCAATCTTAACAAAATCCAATCCCTAAAATCTCTAAAATCCTTCACACGGCAGTTGATGATCCATTCTACATCACTAATCATACCACTCCGGTCACAACATACTCTACGTTCCAAACCTGGCTCACCCCCCGTACAATAAATTTCTGTTTAAACTATCATCTCATGGCCACCCATTAATTCGCAACCTGTCCGGTCCAACCCTCATAGAAGATCGAAGCGTAGGTGGACTCATGACCACCTGATTTTGTTACTTCGGCCACTCTAGGGTCTGCTGTTGAGTTCACGCCGTAATGGATAATTACAGCCACTTTCACTGAATGGTGGCCGTATGCATACAATATTGTGTACGTGCATGTACATGTGTATATTGTAAATTAACTCATTTTGGCTTGTTCCATTTGCATGCAGTTGTAAAATAAATAAAAGAAAAAGCACCAAAAAATTCATAAATGTGTGATGATTAGTGACCGTTAGTCGATGATTATTCGGAAATCGTGAGATGCGGTCTGGTGTGATGTAGGTTTCAGAAAATATTTTCTTTCAAAAATAAAAATATCGAAACGTTGGCAAGATAAAGAAAATGTTTTTTTTTAAACCTACATCACACCAGACCGCATCTCACGATTTCCGAATAAAATTCATAAAAATGCTCGCTAATATAAAAAATAGTAAACTGCTGGGTTTTTTAATTGAGAATAATCGGAAAAACTATAGAAAAGTTGTTAGCGACATCAACGCTTAGTTGGACTAAAGGTCCTCTTGTCCTAGGCAATTACTTTACTTTTTCTATATAACTCAGTTGAGTTAGAAACTAGTTTTGCTTTGAAAAATAAAAATTTTAATTAATATAATAATGATGTTGCAGTACAATAAACATTATTACTACATCCATTATATTTAGTGGTTTATTGACCAAATAACTTCTTTCAATTAATTAATGTTTTTATGTAAGGTTTTGGTTGATATGAAAAAATTAGTGCCACGAGCAGGATTCGAACCCACGACTTTCGGCTAAATAGGCCGCTGCTCTACTACTTGAGATATCGTGACTTCGATCCACTCGGACACCAACATCCAATCTCAACCTACCTTTCTAATTTTCTCTCCATTTTGCCATTTTTCAAATGTCGTGTAAGGATTCGAATCCCGCTCATGACTCTAGCTTTTTCATTTCGACCAATACCTTACATAAAAACATTAATTAATTGAAAGAAGTTATTTGGTCAAACGGACCCCGAAATATAATGGATTTAATCAGAAAACGAAATATATCTTCACTAAAGCTCTCTTAAGTTGATTCTCGGCGACATATGAAGTGGCTTCGGGGAGCTGTTAGTGAAGTTAAACTTCGTTTTACTTATTACATCCATTATATTTAGTAGTCTATTGACCAAATTACTACTGTCAATTAATTAATCTTTTCATGTAAGGTTTTGGCTGAAATGAAAAAGCTAGTGCCACGAGCGGTATTCGAAGCTCAAGTGGTAGAGCAGCCGCGTAATTAGTCGAAGGTCGTGGGTTCGAATCCCGCTCGTGGCACTAGTTTTTCATTTCAAACCAAACCTTACCTAAAAAATTTTTTACTACAATTACTAAATAGTAAATTACTGCAAGGTAAAAATATGCAAAATATTTATGCGATTTCACAATAAACATTGCAATATGTATTATCAAGTTATCTGATTTTCCGGTAATAGTGATATCAGCAGACCAAATAATCTTCCCGCTTATCAAACTAAATCACACCAATTAATTAAATAGCCAATTATTCCAAGGGGGAAGGGCAAATCTTGCGAATAATCTGAACAGGTTTTACCTATGCCTGAATTATTTATTGAGGCGTGCTTATTGTTATACTATTGTTACAACTAAATTATTCTGGTAAAAGAAGCCGCTTATCATGTTTAAAACATTAATTATATACAGATCTGATCTCCTTTACTGGTTTTGGGCTGCTACCGGCTTTTATAAATTTAATTAAAATTACTTTAAATAAATATTTCTTATGAACATTTCGTACAAATTATGTTTTACTTTCTATGGATCTTTAAATAAACCACAAGGAAGAAGTATAAAAACCTAATTGAAAAATGTGTAAAAGTGTCATGATTGATGATCGATAAACAGTCTTATAATTTGTTGGGATTTGTTCGGTTGTTTTCATTATTTTTTTGTCCGCAAGGAACTTTTTTTCTCGAAATAATTCATTTAGGGAGACCTTATTCTCAAAAAAGGCCATTCTTCTATGTATTTTGTAACAATGTACCACAGCTCGGATACTTTAAGTGGTTTTTCATTTTTCCGATTTCGTGTTGAGGGGTTTTAGGGCGTCATAATGAAAACGCTTTACCTCCATTACAACCCAGATAATTGGACATTTATAAAAGAACCGTGTGGCCAATTATTTAAACATTCAATTTCTCCCGGGTGGAATTGCCATGTTGGAAATTAAAACTGGTTACCAGGCACGAGCGCTGATATGTTCAGATCTGATTTCACAGTAATAAATTAATTCTGGATAAAATCGGCGTCGCCCGTCTATCTCACCAATTTATACTCAGCGAATTCAACAGATTCCGTTCATTTTGCGAAAATTTATTTGCTGTCCTAGTGCTTTTAAACAACTTCTTAATATCAGAAGATAGAAAATGTAAGAAAACCGACTATCAGAGTTTAATTTTACTTTTTTTAATTTTTAGAATTTTAATTTTTAATTTTAAAGTGCAAAAATTAGTAAACCATGTAGAGTTTCGATTCAAAACAAGCCCTAAATCTCCATAAATGAGTGGTTGTAATAAAACAGAAGAAAACATTTAGACATTTTTACAGCTAGAAAAATCAATATGGCTTTTTTCATCAAATTAATTATTTTAATTATATAACCTTTTATGAAAAATGAAAAATTTAGTGTCACGAGCGGGATTCGAACCAGCCGAAGGTCGTGGTAAGAATCCCGCTNAACTACAATTTCTCACATTTCTCAAATTAAAAGAAGAATGTTTTACTTTTGTATTTTATTTTATGTAAGTCTTAAATTCAATTTTAATTCATGTCCATATGGCTTTTAAGAGTCCACCTGTTTCATTTTTAGGAACAAAGTCAAAATTAAAAGAAAAATATTAGTTTTGTATACAGGGTGTTTGCCTGCTCGTGACAAACTTTGCCAGTAGATTCTACGTTCAAAATGGAACCAAAAAGTCCTAATTAACTATCGTTCGAATCTCAGCAGTTTCGGAGTTATTCCCTATTTTCTGTTTTTTCAAGATTTTACGACCTTGCTTCAAATAAACAATGATAGCTCCAAAACTAAAAGGTTTTGGACAAATCTGTTGAACCATTGAAAATAAGTTAAATAAAAGATGTGATCAATACTAAACTTGCAAACGTTCGTGAAATAAGCGGTTTATATATATAAGTGTATAGGGTCTTCTAAGAGTCTAATTATTTTGTAAAAAACTTCTAAAATTTATGGGAATTTTACTTTAAATTTGCTTATATTTCACGTTATTCTCTTAAGTAGTTTTAGTGTTTACAGTGATAAGCCCCGTGTACCACCCTTATTCTTATAATTAAAAGTTTATTTGACGGAAAAAAGCTGTAAGTAAACTGAATAGTCGAGTAGAAACACTAAAAAACCAAAAAATATTGATAATGGGGATTGGTGTTAGTGGGTAGGAACCTCATTAAATAACAGTTCAGCAGGAGTCTTGTTGGTCGGTAGGACCTAGAAAAGTGATCGTTTTTTTGGTTTTACGTACCTAAAGTTCAATAAGGTTTGTTTCAGAATGATGAAGGCCTCGAATGTACACTAATTAACTAAAAAATATTGTTACAACTTCAAAAATTATCTTTTACATGGAGTTTCTAAGGATAGGGTAACTCGCCTAGTAAAAAATAGACAAATCAGCTAAATAATAGTATTTTCATTTATTCTCCTTCCTTTGTTGTGCCAGACTTTTATTTAGATAATGAGATATTTCATTGGACAAACGTCTTGATTAGAAAACAATGCCCGAAATTATCTTTCCTAATTGTGAATCTCAATCATTTTAATCAGCTTCTATCAACAAAAGCATTGAACGGTATGAAACATAAATATTTTTTTCGGTGGTTGTATTTATTTATTTTTGCGAAAGAAAAAAATGTTTCACAAGATGAAAAAAATGGCTGACGTCAGGTGTAAGTAAATTTTTTTTTTAACCCTAAGATTTTTTTTTTTTTTTGACTTCATTTATTTATATCTACAACTGTACATGCATGATATACAACCAGCAGATTGGATTTCAGACTGTGTGTTTGGCATTATGGGCGTTATAGAGAAAGCTACCCATTGGCAGCCGCTCTGGATTAATGAAATTATATTAATCATTTAAGAGGTCTCTTATCCATATTCTTTTCAGACGTTTACGTGGTAATTGTGGGGAATGGAGTAATTGTATTTGTGTGTTGGTGTGNATCATTCCTGAGAGGAGTTGAGACAACGCTATGACGCAGGATACGTTTAGTACTACGCCAGAGGCTCCCATCCTCTGTTGACAAGCTTTTTAAATGTGTTTCGTATGATTGTTGTTTAAATTGTTTTATTTCTTTTTTTAATGTATTCAAAAGTTTGTTGTAATTTTGTTTGTCAATGACTGATCTAGAACGTTGCCAAAGGTTTCTAGCCCTTCTTTTTTCGGATATTAATTGCCTTATGTAGAAAGGATAATTTGGAAGATTTTGTTTTTGAGTGTGAGGCAATGAAGATTCCCACGCTGCATTTTGTATTGTTTTTGTAAATAGATCAACCGCGTTTTCTAGTTCTCCAGGTGTTTTTAATCTAATTGGGACCGAAAGTTTTTCATCAACCAAGGAACGAAATTTTTTCCAATTCATTGGTCCAGGAGTTAGAGTAGGACGATTGTTTTTAATAAAAGGTGTTAATTGAAGTGATAAAAAGACAGGTAGATGGTCAGATGATAATTCAGTGGAGGTGTTTGTGTGAAAAGGAATATTATTTACTCCCTTACAAACAAAAAAATCCAGTAGATCCGGAGATTTTTTGGTTGATGTTGGTAGATATGTGGGAGTGTTTGGTGTGATGTATTGTAAATGTGAGTTCAGCATTTCACGTCGTAAAGCTCGACCTCTAGGAGAGCAGAGACGGGAGCCCCACTGGATATGTTTAGCGTTGTAATCCCCTCCAGCCACGAAAGTCCTCCATCCCTAACCCTAAGATTAAATTTTTTATTTGACTCTTTCTAATTATTTTATGCTAAACTTTGATTTTGTTCATTTTTACATATACATAAAGAAACCCATAGACGTAGTAGGCTGTGACTTTTATATAGGTTGTATAAATTAAAATGTTTTAGTAGTACAAATAAATTATATATTCAGGGTGTCTATGAAACCTACATAACGTAATTCAAGTCCGAACAAATTTTTTTAACGTCTCAATTTATTGTTAGGCCAATTTGTTTTAGAAATTTTTGAAGTGGAAAAAATTAATTTCTCCGGAATTAATATTTGCAGTTTTGTGGGAGCTATGTTGGAAAAAAATTAGAAAAAAGATTTCTTAATGAAAAGGCTTGATAAGCATAACTTTGGAACCTTTCACGAGGTCCCCCTCATTTGACCGAATTCCGACTCTTCATTAACGTTGCCGGACTTACAAAAGGGGCTTAATTAAGAGACAAACCACGGGGAAAATTTATCTTTTCTCATAGTGTGCAGAATATTTTCAACCTTGGGGGCCGGATAGAATTTCAATTTTTGTGTGTCTCTTTTTTCCATCCTGATAATTTTGCGGCGAGCCCCTTTCTTCTCTTTTTACGTGACGGATCGGAGCAATTAATTAAATGGTGATTTTTCCATCGAATGATGGATGAAGAGAAAACTAAAATGTCTTCCGCTTTCGTGAAAGGTTGTTTGGTTAAATTAGAAATAAGGGCCGGGAACGGACGATCAATTTAGCATATTTAGTTTGAAAAATCACCCCCTAACACGCGACGGTCCGGTTTCAAATGCTAAAACATTTTTTTATTATTGTATTTTATAAAATAAAATTATAAAATAGGAAATGATTAAAACGCTAACATAAATTTAAAAAAAGTTAAAATCTGCAATGTTTTTATATTTTCTTTCATATTTCCTATGCTAATTGAGGAAAATGTTCGAAATTATTTTTTATTATTATTTTATGAGGTCTTGTGTATGTATAATGACTTCATTTGTTGATGATTGAGAAATTAAAGAGAAAAGGCTTCGTTCAAAAATAAGTAGCATCCTCTGTGAACTTATGCTCCATTCAGAGTTAATGGAACCATTTACTGGTAACTTAATTACCTAATACCTGATAATAACAGTAACCTGCATATGAATAATGTTATGCAACCTAAAAAAGATTCTCACGAGAAACGACCTCGAATTGATGTGAAAAACACATAAAAATGACAATGCAGAGCATTGTTTGCGTTGAAAAACCTACAATTATTTTGAGTAAGACCTTCGCTTCAATTTATCAAAGTAGTATTCTACGTTAGACGGAAGATTCTCATCGATATTTATTATGGATATTGTAATATTCGTGAGTGCCTATAAAATTTTCTAATAAAAAAAATTTCTACAGACCTGAGAGAAAATGAGGTGAAATTCATATTAACAAAAAAAGTATTGTTGTCAGATAGAAAGGGCACCATCCACTACAGCGATTCTATTTCAAAAGTGGCCCTCCATCAAGCATACCTATGATTTCTGGACTCGACCAAATTTTAGTAAATGGCCAAAAGAAAAGGAGAGTAAGCGAGAAAGATTAATTTCCCCTACCTTCAAGAAACCGTTTCTTCTCCTCAAACGAATCCCCTCGGAAAATAAGAAAAATGTCTACGAGGAAATGAATGAAACAGCAAAGCAAATTCCTTTACGTCTAACGTTCACCTTCTAGAATAGTGTATATTTGTAGTATTTTTACTACAGGGTTCTTCATCATATAATTCTTTCAATAATAAAAGTTAGTTTTTATTATTTTTAATTATATTAAAATTTTTGTACGTAGTAAATACAAGTTGTGTTGGTGTTCAATAATACATAGTAGTTCTAGTTAATTAGTTATAGTTAATTGCATCATGCAAGTATCTAATTAACTTAAGACATGTATTGCACTATCTGCCGAATGACAGTTCTCATGATAGTAATAAATAGAGATAACAATAAGTAAATTAATTAATTAAATGACAATCACATTAATTAGATAAAAACTAACTTAATGGTAATAGACTTCAGTATCTTAAGTGTAGTTAATAAAAGATAACATGCAAAAGTATAATAATTTTTTTACGTTCCTGGAACTAATTCGAAATGTTTTTTTCTTTTGAGACCCCCAGAGCTCTTTGGTGGCAAGTTGCTAGCTGCATAAAAATAAAAGGCCACGTTTTTTATAATAACTCACACTGTATCAGTTTAAATGGATAATTTTTAAATTTTACTTATTTAATGAACACATTTTTTAATGGTTTTAGTTTGAGGTTGAGTTTATTTAAAACATAATATTATACATATATATGAAAAAAGTAAGTGCAAGGGAAAAAGGCTTGGGCCATTATACTTCTTAGTGGCAGATGATTTTAAATTTATTTATAAAAATTACTATATTATCCTAATTAAACAGAGTAGAAAAAAATCAAACGCCGCAGAGGCTGAGTGAATAAGGCGTCCGACTCATATTGGCCACACTAGCTTCCTGGGTTCGAATCCCGTCATAGACCATGGTAGTTTTAATTGATTATGCTATGAAAAATAGTAGTCGTTTAACCCCTCGTTAAAAAGAATTTATTTAATGTAATTATTTTATAATATTATATTTGTATATATTTTTGTAATATTTTAAATAAGTTATAATAATTTAACTACTCTGTTTCTGCAGTATATGCAATGATAAATTTGAACTTTTGATGTATATTTATATATGTCATTAAATTTATGTATGCTCTAATTTTACATACAATATTATTCAATAAGCGTGTAATTTTGTTTCTAGTTTTTTTATGTTATATTTTATATCATATATTGAGAGGGGCTAATAGGAGAGGGAGGGAGGGAGGGAGAGGGACAGAAAAAGAGAGAGAGAGCGAGAGAGAGAAAGAGTGAGAGCGAGGGAGAGAGAGATAGAGACCGATATGTCGGGGATCGATCATTCGTCAGGATTATCTTTTTTTCCGAATCCGTCATTCGGTCGATAAAAAAGTAATCCAGGTCTTCACATTTCATAACAGCTTTTATTAACTACTTAAAATCCACACGGGAGGTATCTCCAAGCGCGACCAAACGCTACCCCTCCAAAAGCTAATATCTATGGCCTACACCACTAGCCTGCATTTTTACAACCAACAACTTCAATTTCAAAATCCAACTTCTACCTACCACTAGACACTGACCAGTAACTAACTCTAAACTCTAAACTGTAACTGACTAATTGACCAATGTCACTAAACTCCACCCAAGCAGTTATTAAGTGAATATTCATGTTAACTTCTTAATTCACTACTTTCGTGGTCCGCGTGACCAATTAATACATGTCGATTAATTAAGGTTTTTAGTTGAGATGAAAAAAATTCATGTTAACCACTGACTGCCTAGTGACTACATTTATGGTAGCACTCACCAATGCTCCCCAAAGCTCCAAAGGCTCAACGTGGAACTTTTTTCCCCTTAGATCCCTTTTGCTTCACCATTTTGTATTTATTGAACTTTCTTTTGGAGAGGTTTCAGCATTCGAGTATTCAAAGAAGACATGAAAAGCGTTGCTTCTACATTACGTACACTCATTCTAATCATTCAATAAAGTTAATATATCTTTACACAATTATTAATTAATTACACTACTAATTATTGATCAAAAATAGCCTTTTCACGACATATTAAATATTCAACCAATTTTGTAAATTGAATTTATTCGGCAAAATTATCTGGAAGCCGTTCGGATTCAGCAGCAAAACATAAAATTCACAAAGATTATTTCATTATCTAGACACAAGCGTCCGCCTTGTGATTATTATTTTTTGTACTACATATTACGTTGAAACACGAACTTCAAACATGTTAAAGATTTTTATGTGGTGGTCTTGGCGTTTAAAAACTTTTCAAATTTAAAATCCTGGCAAAATAGCGTAAGATTGTTGATGTTCTAGTTATAGTTTTAGTGATTTTTTTTATACTGATCATTATGCATAATGTTTGCGGTTAAATGGCTTAGAAAAGCTATATTCTTCATAGGGACGACGATGTTAAATTGATAAATCTCCACTGTTACAAGGCCAGTTATATAAATCATAGATCGCGTGGCGTCATGGCCTGTTTCACGTCTATTCCCCTGTGCAATGGTCACGGATGAGGTTCACAATGAAACTTTACCAAAAGGACAGATGTCTCACTCCGAGGAAGCCGGATCGGGTCAGGGGGAAATAAATCGTCCGAAATCATCCCGTCGCATTTATTTTCCCAGCCGGGCTTAATCTTTTTATAAAAAGATATTAACTTCATCCCACACCCTCGACGTATGGGAAGGACAAATGAAAAAAGAAAAAAAAAACGAGAAAAAGGTGTCATGATGCATCTTTGTCTGCTCCCGAGGATGTAAATAATGGGAGTTCATGTTCGCTTGGCCACTCTTTTTAAAACCTTATCTGCGTTTGTCCGGCTCAACTAAGTGGACGCTATGTGAAGAGAATTTCATAAAATTGAAAAATTGCTTTAGAGATACCTGGATTACTTTTTCTCTCCAAAAATGTCGTAGACGAAGTAAAATTCAAGCAAGGAAGATAAAAAAGTCAGATAATAAATTTTAATAAAACGATTATAATAAAAAATTGGAAAACGTATTTTGAGATGCCTCACACCTCTGGTGCCACACTTGTGGCAAGTTGCTAGCTGCATGCTGCAATAGCGGATTTTTGTGGGAAAGAAGTGCTGGGTGGTGACGTCCGAGATAATACATATCGACTTCAAGGATCCAGATATTATTAGAGCGTTTTAATTCTTACATACCAGAGGCTCGCTTATAAACCTTAGTAACGGATTTTGAACGTCTGCACCTTCTTCAGTTGGAAATTGGAGACTGAAGACCACGGTGCGCAACACTCCGGATCGGGCGAATGAGCAGCACCTATTAGAAATGGGTATATTTTTAAAATGTTTATATAACATCGATATTTTAGCCCGAATCATCGATGACCCGATTAAACAATATCATTACAAATTTAAAAAATTGTGTAGTTTTATTATATTTAAAAAAATTGCAATTTTTGATCACTTACAGTTTATATCGCTTGAAGATGTGATAAATGTATCATAGTTTTCATCGATATTCGATACCATCATTAAAATTAATCGAAGGAAGACGGCGAAAGGATTAAGGTTTAGGGAGTTTGGAAAAGGGAGGTTTTACTTTTCTTTTCACTGTTCTTCATTTTAATTGTTCAGTTATTGCTCGTTCTTTACTCGGTAAATAATTATTAGTGTGTTTATTCGAAATTCTCGCTGTGTTTTAGCTTTGGCATTAAGTTATTTTGTTTTATTTTTATAAGTGCATAAGTTTAAGTTTTTATTTTGAATAATATGTAATGCACGTATTTGTTTTTATTTCAAATAACTATATACAATATTTTTAAAATGAATTTTACTTTTTTGTAGTTTCTTTCGAAAAGTAAAAATATTCTCCGGCTGTTAGGATAATAGATACAACTAATACAAGAGAAATTATGAGAATTACATATTATTATTATTACATTATTTACAATAATTAGAATTTATAACTGTTCAAGTTTGCCTTTATTTGCTTTTATTTTATAATAAATTATTGGGTTGTCCGGAAAATAATGCAGGATTTTAAGTTTTCATTAAAAAAAATCTATATAAAATATTCTGTTTACGTTTACAGGATTACTCATTTGTATGAATGTCAACACTTATTAATCCTCTTCCAAATGATATTGTTTGTTTACCTCTGTAGCATTCCGCTACTTGGAAATAATTCAGTCATCCTTATAATGTCAAAGCGAGAATTTCGTACGATTTTCTTTTACGAGTTTAAACTCGGCCGAAGCGGAGCCCAAACGGCTAGAAACATTAACCAAGTCTGGGGCGAGGGTTGTGTTAATGAGTGCACTGTGCAAAGGTGGTTTAAAAAATTTCGGGAGGGAGATTTCAGCCTTGAAGATGAAGAAGGTCGTGGAAGGCCTTCCTCTCTTAATGATGATGTTCTGCGATCAGTGGTGGGTGCAGAGCAACTCAAAGTCAGTAAAACGACCGTCGCTGACCACCTCAAGGCGATTGGAAAAGTGAAAAAACTCGAAAATTGGGTTCCACACTCATTAAACGATCGCCAAAAAAATCAGCGCTTTGATGTTTGTGCATCACTTCTTTGTCGAAACAAAAATGACCCATTTCTGGCCAGAATTGTTACATGTGACGAAAAGTGGATTCTCTACGATAACACTAGACGTTCTGGACAGTGGCTCGACAAAGGAGAAGCTCCAATACATTTTCCAAAGCCCCCAACTCATCAAAAAAAGGTAATGGTTACGGTATGGTGGGCTTCATTTGGTTTAATACACTACAGCTTCTTAAATCCTGGCGAAACCATCAATGCTGAATCATACTGTAACCAAATTAATACCATGCATCAGAAATTGGCAGTAATGAAGCCCTCTTTGGTCAATCGGAAAGGGCCCATTTTGTTGCATGACAACGCTCGACCACATGTGTCACGTGTAACGTCACAAAAATTATTGGAGCTTGGCTATGAAACTTTGCCTCACCCACCCTACTCTCCGGACCTCTCGCCTACTGACTACCATTTTTTTAGACACCTGGACCACTACTTAGAACACATAATATTCAAAAATCAAACGGAACTGGAAAATGCATTTATTGACTTTATCAATTCTAAAAATTCTGAATTCTACTCAGACGGAATTAATAAGTTACCAACACGTTGGGAGAAATGTATTGAGAGTATGGGAAATTATTTTGATTAAAGAACATTGCTTTAAAGTAACTAGTTTCTTTTTTTTTGTTTAATACCAAAATCCTGCATTATTTTCCGGACAACCCAATATTAATATGATAGCTAACCCAAGCCAGAACATCGATGATAGCCAAACATCGATATTTGTTTCCATCGATGTTTTAATTTCTAATCCTTACCGATATCAAACATTTTTTGTGTTCGATACCCATCCCTAGTATCTACGTATACATCAGTTATTATGCTACGGAAAGGCTTGACTTGTTAAAAGATATTTTGCGACTGCGCTAATTACACACAAAACCAATATGACACCACAAGAGTAGCACCATACTTTATGAACTGAAGATGACCTGAATAAAAGTCGAAACATCGGCAAAAAAATGAAAAAGGTTTTTTTCTAAACTACCTCATTCTTGACCGCTTTTGACGACTTCAACAAATTATAATTTTTTTGTTTCTTCCCTATCTGCATGACTGACACGTCTTTGAAACTGGCATTGCTAGGATCCTGGGAATTGCCTTTTAGTACTTTTATTTCAGGATAGTCTTATTTTGATATTTTAAAAAAGATTTGGTTCTTGAAGAAAAACCTACTACGTTTAAAAAAGGTGTATCTACACATTTTGTAATCAAATTACAGAGTCTATTCCAAACAAGCGATTAATTAATACTAATATAGTCTCTTGCCGTATTGCTTAATTTACTAATAAATAAATTGCGTTTCCATTTCCTACATGCGCCATGGCGTCGGCGGCCAGGCTTCAAAATTTAATCAGCTCCAATGACGCGCAATGCGGTCGGGTAAGTGCTTTTGAATTGTGCAAACTAATATTTATTAATGTCACGGGATGGTTAGGGGCCCTGGGGCCGTAATTTGGTAGTATTAAATTAATCGATTTAATAAAACCTAACCCTCGTAGTTAATCGGTTACATTCCAACGTGACGTACGTGCTTTCAGGTACATTCCCCATTAAAATTTGTAATATAGGGCACCCATAGATTGTATATATTTTCATGTAATTTTGTATCATCCGCCCAATAAAACTATGAGTTTAAACATTTATACGATTATTATTTTATCCAGAAATCGTATTCAGAGAAAAAGGAGAACGTCACAAAAGTTTTAAACGAAATACAAACAAAAGACTGACGTATGCAGCTGAAAATATCCGCCCTGCTTTCTCTAATCGGTAACTGCTTCTTCACAAACCACGTTCGCAAAACTTCAACGAAAAAATAAATTCACATTTCATTCATCATTTATTCTTCGTTTTAACAAATATTGAAATTTCATATCTAAACATTTTATTTTATTGATATATAGGTGTGTTCAGCGAATGGTAATTTTCAAATAAACAGAGCACAGGCAGACCATAAATAATAAATATATTAAATAATAAAAAATACATCCACTTTTATTTTCTTATATTAATTATATAATTGATGGCCGACAATAAACAGAAAATTTAGACGATTTTCATCCGTTATACATTTTCATCTTTCAAACGAAGACTAATTATTTATTAACATTAAATTAATGGAAGGAAAATTTGGAAGTTCAATCTCTACGTGGTCAAAGTTAGAAGTTAGAACTTCTTATTGCAATGCCTGTTTTGACTCGTAAGTGAAAGGTCGTGTTTACGAACTGCTCTATTACTAAAGCACTACTCTACTCTAATAAGTGATAAATGAAAACTTGTCTATTTTGCGTTTTATTTTAAAAATTTAATTTAGTTTTTTCTTCTTTTTATTACATAAGTATCTGTTCTTGTTTTGTTCGGTTTTGCTTGTCAAATAATTAATTAAGTTACCTATTGGTGCTTGAAATCTGGTGCGACTATTCCCTCTTCCCCGTATGGAAAAGACTGAAGTCATCACTAAAAAAAAGTTAATGAGTCAGCCGTCAGGTATACCAATAAAGGTACTTTAATGACAGTTCTCAACTTCCTACCAAAGCCATTTTTAAAAACGTGTCAGTCATCCGTCTTTGCACAATTCAAAATTTCTGATGAAATTTCGAAGCCTGACCACCGACGCCATGTCGCACTTGGGAAATGTCAACGTAATTTATTTATTAGTAAATTAAGCAAAATGGCAAGACACTTTATTAATATTAATTAATCGTTTGTTTGGAATAGGCTCTGTAATTTGATTACAAAATGTGTAGATACACCTTTTTTAAACGTAGTAGGTTTTTCTTCAAGAACCAAATCTTTTTTAAAATATCGAAATAACACCATCCTTATCCATCAATGGCTTTAAACCCCACCACTCTGCTTACCAGCAGGGGTCACAAGTATTCGACACAATATCCTCTGCTCTAGAAAATAAGCATTATTGCTCAGCAGTTTTTCTAGATGTCACAGACGCATTTGACATAGACACAAATTAAAAGTATCCTTACCCACCCCTTCTATCTCATTCTGAGTGCTTCCTCCCGGATCGCTGGTAAGGTGAGAATTGACTTTGAATTTTCAAACACCAAGCCTATCAAGTGCGGAGTTTACCAAGGGAATATTCGAAGACCTATGAAATTCCTATACCCTCATGACTCATCACCTTCCCGGACAAAAGCGCAATCCACTGTTCCACTCTGGCCCCATCCTTACAGCAAAAGCAACCCAAGATCTTTTTGGAGATTTTTCCAAGTCATTGCCGACTGGTGCACTCAATGGCGCATCAACAAAAGAGCCTGAAAAAGAAAGAAAAGAACTAAACCGAAGATACGGATAACTCAATCGCCTTCTTGGACTCAAATCCAAATTGAGTACGCACAATAAATTATCAATATACGAGACAGTATAACATAAATTAAACAAATTTGAATTATGAATGATTCAGCCAAGTCATCCAACATCCGAAGAATCTAATCCTTTCAATCAAAAATGCGGCAGAGACAGACAACTCAACGTTCTACGCCACCAACCAAACCATTCATAAAGACTTACACAACCAGTTCATCAAGGAGATCATTCGTGCCGATTCCAAAACTTCCACTCTGAGTCTCCTTCCACACCTATCCACTAGCTCAAGCCCTCTCTTTAACATACCATCCTAACGTAACCTCCACGTCGACTAAAAACACAGTGGCCTCATAACCTCCTGACACAATCCTAAACCAATCTACCAACAATCCTAAACACTGAGGATTCCCGGAATCTTTAGCTCCTCTCCTCATCGCCATGCCTTGACAGGGTCCTACCAGATCTTTTATTATTCGTTATGAGCACAATGTTAAATGAAAAAATTTTGTACAGAAATCAATAAAAAAATGTATATATAAAAAACCCAGTACGACAGCGTTTTGCATTATAAATTGTTACATCGATTTTTCCATTTTCAAATATTCGCTTTATGACAGCCTTTGGAGAACTGTCAAATCATCGTCGTCTTTGCTGACTGACACGAAAATTGTATGCAATATACAGATGTCATTCAGGGTTACATACTTGTAATATTCCGGTTGCATTGAGCACTTCGAGATCAAATCTAATCAATCAATGCGTATAACTTATCATCAAAAAGCAAAGAAAGTTGTTACTTTTTTTAAGATTTCAATACGTTTGTAATTTTATTTTTAATAATTAACTTAACTCAACTCCTGTTTTACAACAAAATTAATTAAAATAGCACTAGATTGAATTATGGAAATATATCACCTTCAAAATGGTTTAATGTATTTTGTTAAATTAGAAATTAAGGGAAAATTTAAAATAATTTTTACGATTCAACCATCTCTTTCACCATTTCTCAATGACACAACCATCCTAACAACCTCGTTCCCTCATGCCCTGAGGGGTGGTGAAGCCCACGTTAAACGTCTCTGATCTGTGCTTGTAATATTTCAATTCATTCCATTCTCTTCAGCTTTTAATTGTTATAGTAAATTTTCTCTTAGGAAAAGAAAAAAAACATCCAAACGTTATACGTTTATAAATTAGACAGTTGTAATTTAGAAACGCAAAATCGTTTGTCATAGAATAGTTTGAAAAAATAAAAGTGATCGTAAAATTAATTCAGAATAAACCACAGGCTGAAGGAGAAATTGAAACCGGTGAGCCGGTCTGGAAGTAGGACTTAACGAGGGCAATCTACTGAGGTAAGCAAATCGACGAGCTGATCCTCCAATAAACCTCAAACCCTATTGGATGTTTGGGACTTAGCTCATTTGAGGAAAATTAGAAGTCGGAGAAGGGAATCATGATTAGGAACATAATCCTATAATTATAGGCATGAATACCCATTGTCAGAAATTTATCGATTTTCTAAAGCAATTTTTTACGTTTAAGTTAATAATGCAATTAAATACTAATTTGCTGGTAATAATATGTATCGAATAGTATATACTGCCTTCTAAATTAAGGAGTGTCGCATTTGATACATAGTACATACGACAGACGGTATTTACCATGGTGTATAATGTTAATTTACCTTGTTTTGTATATATTTCTTTTTGTTGTTAAATAAACATTATTATTATTGTTATTATAGTACATAAATATAAATTAAGCCTAGACGTCCAACGTTGCAATGCAAAAATGCAATAATATTGAAAGTACACAAACCTCGTTGGTGGGCTGGATGAGCAAAGAAGTTTCTTCGGAGGATGTGAATCGTAGAAGAGGGATTATAAGCACCCGGCTAAGAAGAGGCCATTCAAGTTGATACACTGATACATCATTTTATACTAAAACCCGCATATGCGTCCACTGTAAAGGGAATATGCCTCGATATGCCCATATAATTAAATGATGTCAATCCTTGGCTCCATATGGTAGCTATAGAGAGCGTAGGTTTGCCACCCGATACGAGACTTGTGCTTGAGCGCTGTAACAAGTATTTAGGTCCCCTGTTCATTTTTTTGGTAGACGGAGCTCTTCAACCCTAAATTAGATTAATTATATCGTATAACTTTAATAGAAATGATAAATGATGGAGTGAGTGTGGTGAAAAAGATAAGATCTTCTTAAAAAGATAGTTCCTACTCACAGTAAGTTGTTTGCAACGATCCGGATTTCGAGCGTTTTAGCTCATCATCAGGTTGAAACTTCTACAACCACGTCTCTCGACATGAATTGCCAAAGTGAACCCGCTGATACCTCCGCCAACGCGACGCTCCAATTAGCAGCCGACTTGTTTAATGGCGCTCAATTTGAACGTGCGAAACGCGGAAGTAAATACTTAATATTATTAAATTACTATAAAAATAATAACAATTAAAATAATTAGTTTAATTATTTGGATGTTTGATATTATTTATGTACATATTTAAAATGGGAGGTAGATCAAAATCTGTTATATTACAATATTAATGCATTTATCACNTATATATGCACATAAATAATATGAAACATCCAAATAATTAAACTAATTATTTTAATTGTTATTATTGTTATAGTAATTTAATAATATTAAGTATTTACTAGTATAATATTTATTTGTGTTATAATTTCCGCGTTTCGCACGTTCAAATTGAGCGCCATTAAAAAATCAGCTGCTAATTGGAACATCGCGTTGGCGGAGGTATCAGCGGGTTCACTTTGGCAATTAATGTCGAGAGACGTGGTTGTAGAAGTCCTTCAACCTGACGATGAGCTAAAACGCTCGAAATCCGGATCGTTGCAAAACAACTTACTGTGTGTAGGAACTATCTTTTTAAAAAGGATCGTATAACTTTCGGCTAAAACTGAGCTGCTTTATTTTAGTACTTGGTAGATATCTCATATTGCGTTTCCTTTTGTGTATATTGAAATTGAATGTATTTATTAGCGTGAATGTGTTGTACGAAAGGGCCAATCATGTAATATTGAATACCACCAACGACACTAATTAGGTTAGTTACAATGCATAGTATAACATGTTGAAACAAGGATGCATTATTTTAGTATTTGGTAGATATCTCGTATTGCGTTCCCTTTTGTGTATATTGAGATTGAATGTATTTATTAGCGTGAATGTGTAGTGCGAGAGGGCTGATAATGAAATATTGAGTACCTCCATCGATAATCATTAGTTTAATTACAATATATAATAAAACGTTTGGGTAAAACAGAGGTGCATTATTGTAGAACTCCGTAGATATTTCGTTTTGCGTTCCGTTTTTTGTATGTTGAGATTGAATTAGCAGGAATGTTTATTGTGAAAACTCCGATGGTGAAATACTGAGTACCTCATCGACCCTCAGTTAGATTAGTTATATGTTATGCCTTGTAATATTATGTTTTAAAGGAAATTTTGCAAAAGAGTTGATATTAAAAGTAATAAATCTGGAGTTTAATTACAAGGGGCAAGATTATTCTTTCCATTATAAGTGATTGACTGAAACGAGCATATGAGAATATTGACATCCAGAAATGTCGCATGTCTCATGACTTCAACACTTGTCGAGCGGATTTGGTTCGAACAATTAGATAGATGATGATACACCTGAACATGATTGTCATCGTTCGCTTCACTTAGGTTGTGTTGGCAATTTGGCTGAAATATGAAAGTGTTAGTATTAGAAGCGGTGTGGGCCCGCGAGGCGAGCGTACTTACAATTGATGTACGGGGATTTCCAAGCTACTTTCAGTTTAATTAGTTTGTTTTACAACATTACCAGTTTCAAGTTTCCGCGGTGTTTCCCGGTTAATACACGCCGGGGCTTGAAGTTTTCCCTTCAATTGGCCGAAGGTAATCGTGAAAACTTCTAATCCCCTGCGCCTTCCCGAGCCGTTCTCGTTGTCCTGTTTATGTAGAAAGTTGGCCTGGCGCGCGTTGGTTGAGACATTCCGTCCTTCCTCCGTCTTTTCTAAAACGTTTATCATTCACTTCGAACCAATAAATTGAAAATATAATTTTGGAGTGTTTTTCACCAATCGGCAGCTGTCGTATTTGTAACGGTCGAGGAGAGCAAATGTCTAAAAAAAGAAAACAAAGAAGCTTGTACCATCTCAAGAAAATCCTGGTCCGCCTATTCACAGTGGTTTCGTCTAACATGATTTATGTTGGTCTGTGTTTCAACATTAAATTTTGCATTTTTTTCTGTCAAAATTTATCAGTAATTATTAATTATTATTTGGAGGTCGTGAGATGCCGTGATATAGGTTTTCAAAAAACATTTTCTTTATCCTACCAACGTTTCGATCTTTATTGAGTTCATCTGCAGGACTCGAAGGGTTCTTTGCACGATAAAGAAAATGTTTTTTCTGAAACCTATGGTTTGATCATATTCACTTTCTTCAAGAACTCTTCATGCTTTAAGTGAATGATATTCCACAAATTACTTGCGCTTGAATTTTTCAAAATGCTCCATCATTACTTATTCCTGGCGTTAGCATCCTCATCTTCATACCTCCTAAAATCGTAAATTATAGTGACTGTAAAACCACAGTCACGAAATTGTAGAACTTTGACTTTTATGGAATTGCTGTGGTGTTAGCTTAAATAAGTGGACCATATCTCATAAACATTTTTATAAGTAAAAAACAACGTGGATTACTGTTAACGCCATCTTTGTCCTTTGGTGTTTGTTTCCCCCTAATTGGATCTCTTACAAATCTCAACATATTCTTGTTATTTTCATACAAATTTGTCTCTTTGCAAATCTGTTTTTTTTTTTTTTTTTATTAACATACTATATTTATAGTGTTTTTATATTTATAACCGATTCATTGATTTCAAGGAAAAAATAGATTGTCGAATTTTAGAACACAACAGGCGGATTTCTATTATGATTATTTAGAAAGATTCGTAATAAAACAAAAACAATCCCCAGTTGGAACTCCTTTTTTTCATTCATCGCTCTCACGGCGATGGAGTGGCTTTTTATCGCCCCCGACGGCACACTCCATACAACATAGACAAGCCGGAGCCGACGTACTCTCAACGATGGATTTTTTATTTTTTTATTTATTTATTTTTTTCATTTACGGTCTAAAACTCCGGTTGTGAATTTTATGCGCTCTGGTCAAGCGCTTTGTGTGCACAGAATATCCTCGAAAGGGGTAGCAAAGTAATTTTTAGGTAGATTAGAGACCTTTTCAATGTCGTGATTTAACAAGAAGAACGACTTTCTGACTAAAGGGTTGTGTGTAAAATGATAAATGCAATATACTTCATATTAATAATAAAAACATATTACAAGTAAGTAAGGTTTTTAGCTAAGAGAAAAAAGTCAATGGCACGAGCGGGATTCGAACCCACGATCTTCGGCTTGATATGCCGCTGCTCTGCCACTCGATACACTCGGACACCAACTTCTCATCTCAACCCCACCTTTTGAATTTTCCGTCCTTTTTGCCATTTTTCAAATGTCGTGCAATAGGATTGGATTCTCAACGACAAATGAAATGGCCACGGAGAGCATTAGTGAAGTATATTTCATTTTAATTCTTTAAATTCACTAATTTCGAGGTCCGCTTGACCAATTAATATATCACAATTAATTAAGGTTTTTAGTTGAGATAAAAAAGTCAATGGCACGAGCGGGATTCGAAAAAGAGGAAAATGGAAAAAGGAGGGAAAACTCATAAGGTGGGGTTGAGATGGGAAATTGATGTCCGAGTGGATCGAGGTCACGATAGCTCAAGTGGTAGAGCAGCGGCGTATCTAGCCGAAGGTCGTGGGTTCGAATCCCGCTCGTACCATTGACTTTTTTTCATCTCAACTAAAAACCTTAATTAATTGTAATATATTAATTGGACAAGCGGACCACGAAATTAGTGAATTTAATAAAAATATATATCGAAACTGACGAACCACCAATGCCTTTAATATTTATATTTTATATTTGCCTTTAATCAGTCAAATGTATAAGCTGTGATCCCAGCACATCGGTGTGTGTGTGCGTGCGCGTGCGAAAGGATTAAAAAATAGCACGAAACCAACAAAGTTCAAGTAAAAAAAGGATCAAAACTTTGATATAGCTACCTTATGTTAAACTACTCTTTCTTTGTATTACATTTATTTATTATTTACAACTACAAATATTGTATTAAGTAAAGTATGTTATATTTATGCTGAATTTGTCATTTGTGTCTCGTAGAAAAGATGTTGCTCAGTGACAACACTCTTTCACACTAAGCCTCGTCATTTTTCACTCACTAAGAAGGTATCAGGGCCAATTTTTTTTCAACTGTCCTGGAGGATTTTCTGTTGTATGTGATACCTGTTGTACCAGTAGATTATTGTGGAATCTTGATGCTGCCTTTATTGGCCAATAATCTTTCTATTCCCTCAACCTGAGCTCTTCCAAAAATGGCACCGCGATCATAATATTACAACTGAATTTTTGTTAAATACATACGGATTTCGAGTTCCTGCGCAGTGACGATGAAATTTTTATAGCGGGTTTGGATGAGGTCATGTACAAATGGGATTTGCAGGTCGTTACGAGTAATATAATTTGAAACATAAAAATTAATTGATGATTTGACGGAGAATTTTCGACTCAACCAATCGCTCAGAGAGGTTTTATCATTAAATATAAATATATTTTATCATTGTCTTATAAATTAAAAGTTTGCTTTCAATATTTAATTTTGATAATGAATCAAATAGTTTTAATAGTTTTTAATTTCGGTTTGTTTTTTATCTATTCAGTCTTGTGTTGGGATTCCAAGTTCGTCGTTTATCCGCGAAACGTCCGAAAAGACGGACCAGGTCAGTGGCAAGCAATGGGGTTTCTCTTATACTCACTGTGTGACAGATAATTTTACGCTGGGTAAAATTTATCTGTACGCTTTTAGTTTGATTCATTTTTCTTCAATGCTTTTTGTACCATACTGTACAAAAAAAATACCTTCAGGTGTTCCATGTGTTGTGTGTTTATGGAGGGGATCGGAATTACGTGTTAAAATTGGGTATCAACAGAAAATCTATGTGCTGAAATGATAACATGTGTAGTAATATCTACAGTATATATTGAAAGTAGAAATGGGCTAAGTATGCTTCCATGAGAAAGACCGACCTTTATGTGCACACATGTAAAAATTCAGTTCTCTGAGGGACTCGGCAAAATCGGTCCGACAGGTATGACCTCAGAATAAGAAGGATGTTCTTTAGTTTCAAAATCAAGCCCAAGTGCCAGACGCGATCGAAGGCCTGTACTAAATCAAGAAAGACACATAAGCAATGCTTTTTTCCCAAGGGAAGAGGCGATATTGTCAGAAACACGATGCAGCCGTTGATTATCGAGTGAAATAAGTGGAATCCAAACTGTTGATTGGGAATAATATTATAGTTTTCAATTAGTGGCAATAATCTCCGGAGTTTTTCTGGAATTTTTACAAGCATAGGTAAGAGAGTAATGAGCCGATATGAACAAGTAATTCTTAATTTAAAAAAAAAAGCTTAAACTGAATTGGTTGATGTATTACAGATCATTAGATACAGGTGGAATCTTGCTGTGGTCTTTATTGGCCAATAATCTGTCCCTTTCCCTCAAACTGAGCTTCTCCAAAAACGGTACCGCGATGCCACTACCATATTTGCCACTGTATTTGTTTAAATCCAAGCGGATTTCGAATTCCTAAGCACTTTCCAACCAGTCTTTAACCTCACACTTTCATGAGTAATCAGATGACCCAGCTTGTTATAATCATTGAATATTTTCGCAATAAAGGTGGATGTAATTTACACGCAAAAAGAAATAAACTTGAAATATTCTAAATCGATTTCTTAATTGGGCGTGTTGTTGGAATAAGATAACATTCTTTTCACAGAGAATCGTTGAAATTTGTCTAAATCCACATATTCTCGAGACCCCCAAACATGAGCTGCATAACATGCTATTCAATATACGACCGCCTGAAACGGCTGAAAAGGAAAGCTAAATTGTTGAAAAATTAGATTATGTAAAAATATTTGATATGTGGAATATGGTGATTGTTTTATATGTTATATGTTTTGTGTGATGTGACGATGTATGTATGTTATCGATATTGAATTTGATTAATGAATGATATTGGCGTAGCTGCGTCTGAGTTTACATGTGTCCGTTCTGTAAATGATGCTATGTTTATCTCTGTTGATGTAAACCATTTCTAAAAAGTTACGTTTATATTTGTTTCGTTCTGTGCGTAATATTTTTGGATTGTTGAAGCCTAAATTGTGTTTGTGTTCAAAATGACGGGTAGCCAGTGCTGTAGGATTTTGCTCGGGTTTTTTGCAATCACAGAATTGTTGCTTTACTCTCTTATCCACATATTGGGATGTAATAATGATGTAAGTTGTAGGACAATTTAAACAATTGATTTTGTAGATTACGTCAGATTTATTTGTTATTGGTTGAATTTTGAAAAAGGTGTGTGAATTGTTTTATAAATATATTTAAAAAACAGCAATATCTCACTGGAACTCTCAACACGACACAACAAGAGTGACACAATTGCGCAGAAAACAAACACTTTGAGTGACTAGAAATACTTTGATTGAATATAAAAAATATTTTTTTGCATTGTATATTCACTTTTTTCCACATCCTACATGTATTTGTTAAATTTGAACAATGTTTGTAAATCCCAGGCCCTGAAGATGATCTCAATAAACACCAAAACGTTGGCACGATAAAGAAAATGGTTTCTAAAACCTACGTCACACCAGACCGCATCTCACGATCTCCGAATAATCATCAACTATCGGTCACTAATCACCAAACATGTTTACTTTAAAAAAAATATTTTTCCTAAAGTTCTATTAAAGCCAAAGTTTGAGTAGTTTAATTTTTTTTAAACATATGTATTCCGAAATTTAACTGTGATATCAATGCAACCCCCATACTGATATGTTTCAATTATTTCTACAATAACAATTCAAATTGAGAATTTCTGTTACAATGGAAAATAAGTGGTTCTGAATTCAGCGTAATGTTAAGTAATGTAAACCACTGCGGAGAAAATTTTGTAACATTTGTGTTGTATTTAATTCATATCCTGGAGCTTTTAGTGAAGGTTTACTAGTGTGTCGTACGTCTGTCTGATGGGTGCTATGTGCACAAAACCATCACTACTATATGCAATAAAACAATACTTTTTCTTCTAATAATCGGGACCCACATACTCGCTTTCGTGTTCAAGCACAATTCTCATATTGGGTGGCATTCCTACGTTCTCTCTCTCTCTCTCTCTCTCTCTCTCTCTCTCTCTCTCACTCTCTCTCTCATTGAGCAACCTCTGCATGCCTGACACATCCGCGGGCTTTGTCCCAAAAGTAAGTAATGTATCAACCTCGCATTGCTTTTTTTATTCAGATTATGATGACTCCTCCACTACAAGTTGGGTCCTCCGAGGGCTATTTACTCTTTAATATACACATTTAATCACTATGATTTAATTAACTATACCTGTAATACAGGCTGGACAGAAAAAAATAAGAGAAGAAAGTGCTGGTATAACTGCATACAGTGTGAGTGGCTAAATTGAGATAGAACAAATTTTTTGAAAATGTAATGAATCCTATCATTCTAAGTCAAGCAGAGTGAAACGTACTAGTGAATAAATAGATTTTTTCAACTCGATGAAACTTATTGAAATTTTTTACAAAATTATTTAAAATTGCCATATTTTAATAAATACGCTTTGGTTGAAAGCTAGAATATCATATTCCATAAAGGCGTACTTTGCAAAATATCGGCCTCGTGTAATTTGTCGTTTCAAAGGATTATGCCATCTGTAATTGTGGTCATTATTGGAGAAATGTCAACGGTTCAATGTTGGGTTTATACAGGGTGACACATTCTATCCTTTTAGCGCTGTGACGAGTTATTTAAAGATATACGGTTGTACTTTCCCTTAATCATTTAAGGGTAATTAAAATTTCCAAATGTCAATTTTTTTTGCAAATATATTAATAATAATACCATTAATTGGCGTGGGATGAAGGAAGCATTGCCCGATAATCCGCCGAAATATATAATCATGTGGGATCTGTCATTCATGCCTAAGCGGATGAACGAAATCAGATGTTTTAATGAACTATATACGATAAGAACAAATTAATTTCCGAAATAGCTTTTGTATTCTAGTTGTTTAATATTAACGTTCTCAAATCTTTCAGAAACTAATCACTCTTCTTGTACATGATTTTTTTAAAATATATATGTAATAGGTTTACTTTAAGATATCCGCCTGTGTCGAACCGTGGTTTTGCTTTCATTAGCATTGTCTTCTCGTTCTCCTAGACTTTATTCGGAGATAAGGACGAGTCTGAGGCCCCCTGGCGGTCTAATGAGGCTTTTTGCCGTCCCAGGACACGACAGCAGCGATGTGCCATCCTGGGCAATCTCTTGGAATTTCAAGTGGAAAACTATGTTGCAGCTCAACCTGAACTGAAATCAAAAAACTATTGTACTTTTAAAGTTAGTTTGGAACTTAAGCGATATAATTTTTTAAAACAAATTTTATTGATTAAAACTGGTCAATTGAGACCATGTATTAATGTTGCAATGGCTAATTTAGTAATAATTAAACTTTAGTATATTTATTAGTTCCATTATATTGCGTGGTCCGATTGACCAAATAACTTCTTTCAATTAATTAATGTAAGGTATTGATTGAAAGGAAAAAGCTAGTGTCACGAGCGGGATTCGAACCCACGACCTTAGGCTAAATACGCCGCTGCTCTACCGCTTGATCTATCGTGACCTCGATCCTCTCGGACACACCGTTTGAATTTTCCCTCTTTTTTGCCATTTTTCAAATGTGTGTAATCTATTTGATTCTCGGCGACAAATGAAATGGCCACGGAGAGCTTTAGTGAAGATATCCTTCGTTTGACTTTCAACCCATTATAATTTCGTGGTTCGATTGACCAAATAACTTCTGTCAATTAATTAATCTTTATGTACGGTATTGGTTGAAAAAGAAAAATCTAGTGTCACGAGCGGGATTCAAATCCACATTACACGACATTTTGAAAAATGGCAAAATGGAAGGAAAATTAGAAAAGTACGATCGAAGTCACGATAGCTCAAGTGGTAGAGCAGCGGCGTATTTAGCCTAAGATCGTGGGTTCGAATCCCGCTCGTGACACTAGCTTTTTTCATTTCTAAACATTTTACAGATCTAACCCAAAAGATTTTGTCCTCTTCAGTTGTCTTTCGATGTGCAGATTGCGTAGTAGCAGCTATATTTGTTCGGGTGGCTTGAAGATGTAGTAGTCCTTATAAGCATACCCGCACAGTATCGAAGTGCGGGATGTTCAGACCTCTGTGTATGTTACTATGCGAACATACCAGGAGCATTGGTCGTATTTTGTAATATATTATTTTGGAACCAATGTATATGTATTAGAACCAATGTATATGATTCTAATACGTTTTTGGCACAACCTCAGATTTGTGAATCCATATAAGTGTTAACATGTCATTGTAAAATTATGATTTTCTTTTGTATTGATGGTCGAGAATTCCCTTCCAGCATTCAATAAAGTTATCGGTACTGGAAGTCCAGTTCATTTCATTTCTTTTTTATGTGTTTTTCCAATTTAATTTTTATCTAACGCCATGTCTTATCTCTTTTGGAAAAAAAAACTTCTTATTTATAAGTACGTCCAATTGTTCACAATAAAGATGTAAATTTTCCTTGTAATTAATTAAGGTTTTTGTTGAGATGAAAAAAAGTTAATGGCACGAGAGGAATTCGAACCCACGACTTCTGGTAGATACGCCGCTGCTCTACCACCTGAGCTATCGTGACCTCGATCCACTCGGACATCAACTCCTCATCTCAACCCCACCTTATGAGTTTTCCCTCCTTTNTCTCTCTCTCTCTCTCTCTCTCTCTCTCTCTCTCTCTCTCTCTCTCTCTCTCTCTCATTGAGCAACCTCTGCATGCCTGACACATCCGCGGGCTTTGTCCCAAAAGTAAGTAATGTATCAACCTCGCATTGCTTTTTTTATTCAGATTATGATGACTCCTCCACTACAAGTTGGGTCCTCCGAGGGCTATTTACTCTTTAATATACACATTTAATCACTATGATTTAATTAACTATACCTGTAATACAGGCTGGACAGAAAAAAATAAGAGAAGAAAGTGCTGGTATAACTGCATACAGTGTGAGTGGCTAAATTGAGATAGAACAAATTTTTTGAAAATGTAATGAATCCTATCATTCTAAGTCAAGCAGAGTGAAACGTACTAGTGAATAAATAGATTTTTTCAACTCGATGAAACTTATTGAAATTTTTTACAAAATTATTTAAAATTGCCATATTTTAATAAATACGCTTTGGTTGAAAGCTAGAATATCATATTCCATAAAGGCGTACTTTGCAAAATATCGGCCTCGTGTAATTTGTCGTTTCAAAGGATTATGCCATCTGTAATTGTGGTCATTATTGGAGAAATGTCAACGGTTCAATGTTGGGTTTATACAGGGTGACACATTCTATCCTTTTAGCGCTGTGACGAGTTATTTAAAGATATACGGTTGTACTTTCCCTTAATCATTTAAGGGTAATTAAAATTTCCAAATGTCAATTTTTTTTGCAAATATATTAATAATAATACCATTAATTGGCGTGGGATGAAGGAAGCATTGCCCGATAATCCGCCGAAATATATAATCATGTGGGATCTGTCATTCATGCCTAAGCGGATGAACGAAATCAGATGTTTTAATGAACTATATACGATAAGAACAAATTAATTTCCGAAATAGCTTTTGTATTCTAGTTGTTTAATATTAACGTTCTCAAATCTTTCAGAAACTAATCACTCTTCTTGTACATGATTTTTTTAAAATATATATGTAATAGGTTTACTTTAAGATATCCGCCTGTGTCGAACCGTGGTTTTGCTTTCATTAGCATTGTCTTCTCGTTCTCCTAGACTTTATTCGGAGATAAGGACGAGTCTGAGGCCCCCTGGCGGTCTAATGAGGCTTTTTGCCGTCCCAGGACACGACAGCAGCGATGTGCCATCCTGGGCAATCTCTTGGAATTTCAAGTGGAAAACTATGTTGCAGCTCAACCTGAACTGAAATCAAAAAACTATTGTACTTTTAAAGTTAGTTTGGAACTTAAGCGATATAATTTTTTAAAACAAATTTTATTGATTAAAACTGGTCAATTGAGACCATGTATTAATGTTGCAATGGCTAATTTAGTAATAATTAAACTTTAGTATATTTATTAGTTCCATTATATTGCGTGGTCCGATTGACCAAATAACTTCTTTCAATTAATTAATGTAAGGTATTGATTGAAAGGAAAAAGCTAGTGTCACGAGCGGGATTCGAACCCACGACCTTAGGCTAAATACGCCGCTGCTCTACCGCTTGATCTATCGTGACCTCGATCCTCTCGGACACACCGTTTGAATTTTCCCTCTTTTTTGCCATTTTTCAAATGTGTGTAATCTATTTGATTCTCGGCGACAAATGAAATGGCCACGGAGAGCTTTAGTGAAGATATCCTTCGTTTGACTTTCAACCCATTATAATTTCGTGGTTCGATTGACCAAATAACTTCTGTCAATTAATTAATCTTTATGTACGGTATTGGTTGAAAAAGAAAAATCTAGTGTCACGAGCGGGATTCAAATCCACATTACACGACATTTTGAAAAATGGCAAAATGGAAGGAAAATTAGAAAAGTACGATCGAAGTCACGATAGCTCAAGTGGTAGAGCAGCGGCGTATTTAGCCTAAGATCGTGGGTTCGAATCCCGCTCGTGACACTAGCTTTTTTCATTTCTAAACATTTTACAGATCTAACCCAAAAGATTTTGTCCTCTTCAGTTGTCTTTCGATGTGCAGATTGCGTAGTAGCAGCTATATTTGTTCGGGTGGCTTGAAGATGTAGTAGTCCTTATAAGCATACCCGCACAGTATCGAAGTGCGGGATGTTCAGACCTCTGTGTATGTTACTATGCGAACATACCAGGAGCATTGGTCGTATTTTGTAATATATTATTTTGGAACCAATGTATATGTATTAGAACCAATGTATATGATTCTAATACGTTTTTGGCACAACCTCAGATTTGTGAATCCATATAAGTGTTAACATGTCATTGTAAAATTATGATTTTCTTTTGTATTGATGGTCGAGAATTCCCTTCCAGCATTCAATAAAGTTATCGGTACTGGAAGTCCAGTTCATTTCATTTCTTTTTTATGTGTTTTTCCAATTTAATTTTTATCTAACGCCATGTCTTATCTCTTTTGGAAAAAAAAACTTCTTATTTATAAGTACGTCCAATTGTTCACAATAAAGATGTAAATTTTCCTTGTAATTAATTAAGGTTTTTGTTGAGATGAAAAAAAGTTAATGGCACGAGAGGAATTCGAACCCACGACTTCTGGTAGATACGCCGCTGCTCTACCACCTGAGCTATCGTGACCTCGATCCACTCGGACATCAACTCCTCATCTCAACCCCACCTTATGAGTTTTCCCTCCTTTTGCCATTTTTCAAAGGTTCGAATCCCTCTCGTGCCATTAACTTTTTTTCATCTCAACAAAAAACCTTAATTAATTGTAAAGTATTAATTGGTCAAGCGGACCACGAAATTAGTGAATTTCCTTGTAATGTTGCAAAGGTTGTATTATTTTTGCAATTGATAATTATTATGAACAAAAATAAAAAAATTAACAAAAAAACATCGACGTTTACTAGTCGACAAACTCACTTATGGTTGTTCTTTGTCAGATCAAACGATTTGTTATGGTTTCACCATTGTTCCTAAATCAATTCATTGAACCATATCGGGGAGATAAAAAATTCACTTAATTAGAGTTTAAAAATGAAACAACCGGTTGGAAAAAATAATAACGATCGGAATTACTCTCCGATGTATAAACAGAGGCCGTTAATGTTTAACGAAGAGGGGACAATGAAAATCATTATTTGCAAAATAGCCGCTTGAAACTGGGGCCATAGAATTATCAGGCGACCTTCCATGACACTCATGCTAGTATTCTGCCTGATCTTTAAGATCGCAAATCCTTTATCAGCTTTAATTTAACTGGTTAAAGAAAATAAATGGCCATTTGTAAACGATTTACTTAATACTTTAAAGTGTTAATATTTTAATTAATTACTAGAAACAAATGATATAAAGGAGGTCAACAACCATTTTTTAAACGTGTACCTTTTGTATACGAAAGTTCAACAAGGGTAGAAATGAAGAGGTCATGAATTATAACCAACGGGTGGCCAAGTTGGTTTAATGAAAAATACCGAGAGTGCAGAAACGACTGTTAATGTAGGGTCTCCAACTTGGATTTAATTTTTTACGCAAATTTTCATTACTAATTCAAGCCAGTTTTGAAGACTAGGTTATCAAGGCTTTAAAAGGCTTATATTTTTAAAATTTACTAGTTACCCGGTTGTTTATCTTTTACAGCTTAATGGTAACTCCGCGCTCTTATTCTCTTTTTCTCACAGTTGGATTTTTTTTTGTTTTTTTGTAAATGATTATCTGGGTCTCTTGGGTCTAGATAAGTTACTGTTTAGATTATGTACAAAACATGAGAAGATATTGTTTAAACTTTAGATTATGACGTTATTATTCACATATACATTTACTACAAGCATGGGTCAATCCGTAATCTCCTTCTTGATAGAGAGCAGGGTTAATGACTGGAAAAGGAACGTGAACTTTGACTCCTTGCTTTCCTTCAAAACCCTCCGGTTTCCTGTTAATTGTAACTAATGCGCTTGAGGTTAGAGCACAGGGAGGAGTACGGCTCATTTGCACACCAGGCTGATACCTTTGGTGTGTGATTTTCTACACTCATCCGTGTAATAATCCTTCTGATCATTTTATAATATGCAGACAAATTTTATAAAAGTTTTAAATTACGAAAAAATATAGTAGGAATGACACATACATTACACCAAGGCGTTTTGTCAGGTTTATAATATGAAGTTAACTGATCTAACCATCTATAAAACAATAGTTCACAAAACCTAAAAAAAATTAGAAAAAATACAGTATTTTTTAAATACCATCAACTTTTTGGTGCTAAATACAATGTTTCTATAAAATAAAGTTAAAGTAAAGAAAATAAATAACTTTTTGCAAATGGGGTTGAGTGGATCAGTGAAAGCTGAATAAATTTACATTCAATATTTGCCAAACTTTCAACTGTATTTGTGCAGTCATCATCAGACCCTACAGGTTCACAAAACATAACATTGAAAAATATATAATAACGTCTTTGGTAAATAAAATTACTTAAACTAATTAATTTGATCCATGTATGTTTGGCGGTCATAATTGACCTATTTGATTATTTCAATTAACTGTACTTCTTATCTAAAGTCTTGATTGAGATAGAAAAGTTAGTGTCACGACCTAGAATTTAGACAAGAAGTTTAATTAATTGTTACAAGATTGAATTATGTAATAGTTGTACAATTACGAATGAGGGCTTTTTGTAAACTGCATAAAGGATGAGACTAAGAATATTCCCTTCTGTATGCCGAGTTATATTGGTCTGATATCTGAGTACTTGTTCCCACACCTCACTCTGGAGCACCAATTTTGTTTTTATTAATTAAATGTATTTATTAAAACTGGTCTTATCAGACCAACCATTAATTTTAGAATAATATTATAGAATATATAAATGTTTATATTCTTATAAATCCATTGGTACAATAAGATTTACATTTCACTATTCACCTTTCATTTTTAACTACACAAGTTCATATGGCTTTGTTCTTTTTAATCTTCTCACCTTTCGGTTATGTAAGAGTTTGATCTCTTCCACATTCTCATACAGGCTGAGGCAAGCCTGGTGTTTGGCGGCAAATCGTTGTATTTCCCCCGTGACTTCAGGGATCTTAAGATGTAAGTCCTTATTCCTTACGTACCAAGGTTGACCATGTTACGTAAGGTTTTATTTTGAAGTGTTTATATTATTTTGATATTGCTGTGTTTGGTACAACCCCATAGTTGAATACTATATGTCCACGTTGGCTTTATGACTTATTTATATAATGATATTTTATTTTGTACAGCAAGGTTGGAGCCACGTCCTATTAACCAGTATAGTTGTCTATGCCTTAAACCTATTTCTGTCCTTTTTTTCTTCACGTGTTCTTTCCATCTCAGCTTGGCATCTAAGGTCATTCCCAGATATTTAGCTGTATGGTATAGTAGTTCCATCTATTGTGAGCGACGGAACATGGTCCACTTTTTTGTTTGTAAAGATTAGATGAACTTTTTTTTCTTTCCAAAAGGTAGATCGGGGATGAGGCCAGGAAGACAGAAACAACATTTATTTTCTTGTCGAGCTTTCGGCAGAATATATCGCCTTCATCAGGACTATATAACATCGACAAGAAAATAAATGTTGTTTCTGTCTTCCTGGCCTCATCCCCGATCTACCTTTTGGAAAGAAAAAAAAATTTAAACTGAGAAGGCTGATCAATCACCAAAGAAAATATTAGATGAACTCATTTATGCTGATTTAGCTTGATTTTCCTTTTTTTTTTTTTTTTTTTTTGTCCATTCGTTTATCTTATTAAATGCATTTTGGAGGATTTTGGTTGAATGGGTAATAGTCGGTCCTAGTGATATTACCGCTGTGTCAGCTGCAAAAGTTGCAATTTTTACTCTATCTATTTTCGGAAAATCACTGGTGTATAACAAGTAAAGCAGTGGACCTAATGTGCTACCTTGTGGCACTCCTTCATTTATTGTTTCTAATTTTGAATATTGATCTTCGTGTTTGACTCTAAACAGTCTGTCAGTTAGGTAGGAACTGATAATATCGACATACAGCATTGGCAGCATACCTTTTAGTTTATTAATAAGTCCTTCGTGCCAGACTTTGTCAAAAGCTTGTGAGACATCAAGGAAGATAGCAGAACAAATTTGTTTTTCATCAAGAGATTGTTCTATTCCGTCCGTTACTCGGTGAATTTGGTCTATCGTTGAATGTCTTGTTCGGAATCCAAATTGGTGGTCAGGAATGATTTTTTTTTCTACAATGTTTTATTCGTTTTAATAATAACTTTTCGAAGAGTTTAGACACTGTCGGTAGTAGCGATATTGGTCTATATGATTTGATTTTGTTTTTAATCATAATGACTTCAGCAAATTTCGAGATGTTTCAGTCTGATTGTAGCAGCAATTTTAAAAATAAAAATAATGAATGCATAGATAATGTTTAAGTATATAGAGATATATACAATGGTCTGTCGAAAGCCTGGCCACGCACAGTAAGGCACCCATGCTATACTTTTGCTTTCCAGAGCAAAGAACTCAAAGAACAACTACAACTAAAAAAAAAAACTACTTTTCGGTACTAAAATTATGCAGGGATGTGCAAGTTAAGTCGTTATCTCCTGTGTTCCGTGTAGGGATTGAGTCGCTAAAACCATTTATACAGAGAACATTGCTTTTTCGACGTACATGTTAACTGGATAAATTATTCCTTCATTCATGCACTCCACTGTTTTCACCAGTCTTTTACAAACTCAGAGTGTTCTTGGATGTTGGAGGCTGCTTGGACAGAATTTCGGCATCACTCGCATAGGTGATAAGGATGTGTTGTTGTGGTGTCAGCAGTAGAAATTATAAAAACGGTGGGACCATAAACATTACTTCGTGGGACCGTCTTATATTCGTCTGATATCCGAATATTCGTTGCTATACCTCATTTTGAAGTATCGGTTAGTTAAATAGGGTTCCAGCATAAGGTAATAAGGGGTGGGTAGGAATCGTTTTTCTCCATCACTAAGCAAATTTATATTTCACATCTAGCCATAGCCTGTATGTTATAGCTTGAAATACCTATTTTGTGACAGAACGGTGTAGCAAAACGGGCAAAAAAATCCTGCATACAAATTTTTGAGAAAAAACATGTTTTTTTCCAAATGCCTCAGATTTTTTTTCTTCAAAAATGACAATGTTCTGATAACGGTGGAACGACTCCCCAGATATGCAGGAGGCTTTAGAAGCATTAATTACCTATAACTACTGTAGCAATAGTTAAATCGCAAAAACATGGCCCCGTTAATAATTAGAACTGGATATATAAAATAACACAATTTAGAGGTTTTTTCGATTTCAGCCTTATTCATCTCACTCATATTGTCATAAAATCTGAACGTTGTTATTTTATGATGAAACAAGAAATAGCTTTCCAATGGTTGTAAAAATGTCGAATGTAGATAAAACACGGAAGAGTAATGATTTTTAAAAGGAACACCGGGCATAAAATAAATCAATAATTAAATGAAAAATACTTCTCCGCTAAAATTCAACCCAAAAATGTTTGTTTGCTATAACAATAAATTTGTAAGAGCTTTAAGGGTTAGTTACGACGAGTCCAAGTTTTTTGAGAATTAAGGATTGGAAGAATTATTTTTAATAACTTTTCTACAAAGGTTTACCAAAATAAACTGCTCAAAAATTAATAGGGATATTTGTAATTTATTCTTATTTTATTAATTTTAATTAAATCAGCCGGTATATTCTTGTTAGTTGGATAAAAAAAAATAGAAAATATAAACCAAAAACAAACTAATGTTTATCCTCATTTTTAATAACGAATTCACTTAAGAATAGTAGAATAATAGTAATAAAAAAATTATTTTGTCAAATAAAAAAAGTTATGGAATTAAAACCTATTATTTTGTAAATTTTCAAAATCCCTTAATTAAATTTTCCTTCAGTAAAAAACAATCATTTCTAATAAATTTTAATGCAATTTATAATAAAAATAAAAGAAAAATGCTAGGGGAATTAAATACTACAAAATTGGCAATATCCCTTTTCAGTTTTGAGCAGTTTAGTTACTACTTCTTGGTCTACTTATAGGCCTATAAGAAATAGAAGGTAATGTGAGTGGATTTTTCTGTGCTAATGTTTTTCCAGTACTTTCATTAATGTGTAGAGATTAGTGACCGTTAATCGATAGTTATTCAGATATCTTGAGATGCGGTCGGGTGTGATGTAGGTTTCAGAAAAACATTTTCTTTATCGTGCCAAATCTTTTATTGAGATCATCTTCAGGACCTGAGATTGTTTACATTTAAGAAATACATTTAGGGTGTGGAAATGTGAATTTATACAATGCAAAATATATTTTATATTCAAACAAAGTATTTCTACTCACTCAAAGTGTTTGTCTTCTGTGTAATAGTGCCATCCTTGCGTGTGGTGTTGAGAGTGTCAGTGAGATTTTGCTTTCCGAATTAAAGAATGGCAAAGCTCCTGGTTACGACAGGGTATGTTATGAGTTGTATAAATTTGCACCCGATATTTTTAAAGAAAAATTATTGCAATTTTTTAATTTCGTTTACAATACAGGTGTTACTCCCGCTTCTTTCAGCCGGTCAATTATTTTTCCTGTCTTCAAGCATGGTGATATCAACGAGGTTGCCAACTATAGGGGTATCTCTTCTATAGGTACAATCGCTAAGATATTTTCTAGTTTATTACTGCTGCGTTTTGAAACTTACATATCTAATAATCATTTATTGTCTGAATTTCAAACAGGTTTTAGACGAACCTATTGCACTGTTGACAATCTCTTTGTGTTGATAAATATTATTAAACTCCGTTTCCTTGAAAGAGGTAAGAAGACATATTGTTTCTTTGTAGATTTTCGGGCAGCATTTGACCGAGTGGACAGAAAGCGCTTCTTTTAAAACTTTTTAATATTGGTGTATCAACCAAATTCATAAATGTTATAAGGTCTCTATATTCAGGTTCTCAGTCTGCAGTACATGGAAAAGAAGGTATTTCGGAATGGTTTCATGTGAACTCGGGGGTAAGGCAAGGCTGTGTGCTGAGTCCACTTCTGTTCTCATTATTTTTATATGAACTGCCAACTGCTTTCGATTCTGGTGTCAGAATCGGCCAAACATTGATTAAAGTTCTAATACGCTGACGATATTGTTCTCATCGCCGACAACGCAGCCAGTCTCCAAAGGAAGACTTTTGGAATCCTACTGTCTTCAATGGAATTTATAGGTTAATCTAAGTCAATCGAAGATCATGGTATAGCTTGATCTATCATGTGACTCATCATTTTCTATAAATAACTTGAATGAGTGCCCTTTGCAGTTTAATGAAATTATAACAAAAATGAGTGTCAATTTCAGTGAAGAACTTCGTGAACAAGTCAGCTCAACCTCGCGTTTTTTATTCTATAAGGAACTTTACCAAGATGATTTTAATATGTTTAACCCTCTAAAGATTTGTCATTGGTCGAATTATGGTGGTTATTCAAAATCAGAGGAGATCTGCTTTATCTCAATGGTGCACCTTTTCGGGCTAGAGAAAATGTAATTTGTTCATTATTAGTAATTCAGATATCGTGAGATGCGGTCGGGTGTGATGTAGGTTTCAGAAAAACATTTTCTTTATCGTGCCAACGTTTCGATCTTTTATTGAGATCATCTTCAGGGCCTGGGATTTACAAACAATGTTTACATTTAAGAAATACATTTAGGATGTGGATAAGTGAATTTATACAATGCAAAATATATTTTATATTCAAACAAAGTATTTCTACTCACTCAAAGGGTTTGTCTTCTGTGTAATTGTGCCATCCTTGCGTGTCGTGTTGAGAGTGCCAGTGAGATTTTGCTATTTTATGTTTATATATGTTTGGTTTTGAAGGGGTGGGGAAGGAAGTCGGTATATAAAAGACAATTTTGTGTAAGGTGTCGGCTTCTTTGAAGTGAAAAAAGCCGACAAAGGGGAACGATGTGTTGGTAATAGTTCGGCCAGATTGTCCTTTCAGGATTATACAGAAAGGGGATAAATAGGAAAAGGACAACTGAATTGTGGGGAAATCAGAAGATGTGAAAAATATTTGAAGTGTGGAATGTAATGAGATGATATAGGTATGTTATCTGTATTGAATGTGATTAATGATATTGGCGTAGCTGCGACTGAGTTTACATGTATCTGTTCTGTAATCGATGCTGTGTTTATCTCTGTTGATATAAACCATTTCTAAGAAATTACGTTTAGGTTTGTTTTGTTCTGTAATTAATGCTGTGTTTATCTCTGTTGATATAAACCATTTCTAAGAAATTACGTTTATGTTTGTTTTGATCTGTGCGTAATATTTTTGGATTGTTGAAGCCTAAATTGTGTTTGTGTTCAAAATGATGGGTAGCCAGTGTTGTAGGATTTTGCTTGGGTTTTTTGCAATCATAGAATTGTTGCTTTACTCTCTTATCCACAAATTGGGATGTAATAATGATGTAAGTTGTAGGACAATTTAAACAATTGATTTTGTAGATTACGTCAGATTTATTTGTTATTGGTGTGGGATCTTTAACTTTGGAAAAAAATGTTTGGATTGTTTTATAATTTTTGAAAGCTATTTTGAAGTTATCGGACGAGAGAAATGTGTTTAATTTATGTGATAGGCCTTGAATAAATGGTATGGAAATACATGCTTGTTTGTTTGTATTTGATATACTTAATGTAGTATTATTAGTAATAGTGGAATTTGTTAGTGTTGAGTTGTAGTTGTTGATTATTCTGTTAATTATGTGCTTACGGTAGAGATTGTTATGGAAACCAAACATATATAAACATAAAACAGCAAAATCTCACTGGCACTCTCAACACGACATGCAAGAATGGCACAATTACACAGAAGACAAACACTTTGAGTAAGTAGAAATACTTTGTTTGAATATAAAATATATTTTGCATTGTATAAATTCACTTTTCCTCATCCTAAATGTATTTGTTAAATGTAAACATTGTTTGTAAATCCGAGGCCCTGGAGATGATCTCAATAAAAGATCGAAACGTTGGCACGATAAAGAAAATGTTTTTCTGAAACCTACATCACACCCGATCGCATCTCACGATATCTGAATAACTTTCATTAATAAAAGCCAATACCAGCTAACAATACAATAGACCGATCATCGTCGTTTGCCTATTTGTGCAGATATATGTAACACATAATAGAAAGAACAAAGTCAAAATGTATCCTTGGGACATTAGAAATGTAGAAAAACGACATAACTATAAGAAAACACACAGGTCAATCACTCAATTCTGACAAAACCAGAGAGAATAGTCTGACCAGGATGGTGATAAATATATGAGAAATAATATATATTAAATCGAAATGTTTAACACCCTGCAGATCTCACATAAAACCTCACATTAATATTAAATAGTATTTCAAACTTCTTCTTTCTTTGAGAATTGAAAATGGTTCAATTGGTGTGCGATCATCAACGCTTTTTTTCATTTTATTATTTTAACTAATCTTGATTAAGCCATTTATTTATCAAACTAATTACGCTTGATTATATGTCGTATATTTAAAAGCCTGATGACACTGTAATAGACTAGGTTATAAATGGCCTTATTAAAGAGTACATTATTTTTCACAAAAAGTTAACTAATATTATTATTCATTAATGATATTTTTGATAATTTACACTTCGTCGGTGAATCAAAAATACAGAAAACACGAACTTGATTTTTTTAACATTTCGTTACTTTGACATCTTCATTAACCATTTTGATTAATACAAGCAGGAAGGTTCTCAAAGATTAATTTTATTTCCTGTCATTATTATTGATGTAGCGGAAAATCCTGGACGATAATTAGAAAGCCAACAGGGGACTTCGCCGAATGGGAAAATCTTCCTGGCTTATTGACAAGAATCCTGTTAAATATTCTTTTGGCAACTTTCACAAAGCATTCTGTTTCCCCTCAGATATCCTGGGCTGTTCACTAACATTCTCGCTTGTACCATTCCTTTTTTTAGTTGAATGCTTTTCATTTTTCCTTTCTTACAAAATAGTACACGCTCTGGGCCTATCCTACAAGTAACAATTGAAAAATGTTGGTGGATCTAGACAGAGTTGCTTTTTGTGTACTGCGAATCACGAACTCAAATCCAATGTACGTCCATTGCCCCAAATGGAGACAATTTAAGCAGCGCATATGTGCTGGAACATACGGGCGAACATGGAAACGTTGATAAAGGACATTCACTTCTTTCAGCAATGTGGTGTGTCGAACGTTAAAATTAGCAAGGTTGTGTCAATTTATCGTTCGATAAATAAGGTTATTTATTTATCCTACTTCCAAGACCGTACGGTCTTTTATCTCATCTTTAAATTGTCCATGGGCATACTAGAAAAATTCGTGCCAAGATTATTTCCACGAATGTGTTCAGCGTTTTACGGAGCATATACTGACGAGATTTACTGTTTTCTTAAGCATCTTGGTAAGTATTGCATTACTAATTTTGCAGTAAAGTGACATCCGCTGTCATTTTAACATACACCCTTTTGCTTAGTCTATACAGGGTGAATTGCTACTCGTGCTACAAACTTCTCCAGTAGATTCTTCACCCTAAAATGAACAAAAAAGTTCATATTGTCCATGGTCCGATTCTCAACCATTTCAGAGTAATTTCGCTTTTTATCGATTTTGAAAGATATCACGTCCTGGCGTCGGAAAATCGTGATATCTTTTAATCTAAACATTTCTCTGAAAATCTAATAGCACCGTTGAAATTCCCGTTAATTTTTCAATAAGAAGATGACGGTGGCAAAATGTTTGGGCTAATTTTTTGTGTTTTATTTCAGCCAGAACTACAAAAAGAGTGGAAAATTGTGTAAATCGGAAAGTGTATAAAGTAATCCAGAGTTTCTAATTTTAGTCTCAGAAGGCAGCAAATTTGAGGAAAACTACCTGATTTAATAACGCTTCCAACGCACTCGTCATTTTCTTATTTAGTGGTTGTGAGACCAAGATGTTGATGACAAAAAGAGAAAAAATGGTGGTTCAAGGATTGCTAATGTTTGAGAGTGACTTGCTACTCGTGCTACAAACTTCACCAGTAGATTCTTGACCCTAAAATGAACAAAAAAGTTCATATTGACCATGGTCCGATTCTCAACCATTTCAGAGTAATTTCGCTTTTTATCGATTTTGAAAGATATCACGTCCTGGCGTCGGAAAATCGTGATATCTTTTAATCTAAACATTTCTCTTAAAATCTATAAGCACCGTTGAAATCCCCGTTAATTTTTAGAGAGAATCAAAATCATAATTCCATTGAAATTTTTTAATTTAATTTAATGCCCATTTAGTATGTAATGCTTAAGAAGTTTACAAACAGCTAGAAGGTCAAGGAAGAAAGACCCAAACGTTTTGCCACCTTCATCTTCTTATTGAAAAATTAACGGGGATTTCAACGGTGCTTATAGATTTTAAGAGAAATGTTTAGATTAAAAGATATCACGATTTTCCGACGCCAGGACGTGATATCTTTCAAAATCGATAAAAAGCGAAATTACCCTGAAATGGTTGAGAATCGGACCACGGACAATATGAACTTTTTTGTTCATTTTAGGGTGAAGAATCTACTGGAGAAGTTTGTAGCACGAGTAGCAATTCACCCTGTATAGTAGATAAAGTCTGCATATTTTTATGAGTAATTCGTTCTTACAATCTCCTTCTGCTTTACACATTATCGAATATTTGGGAAATTTTCTTTCCTGTTCAATGTTTTCTTCTTCAACACTCATTATATCACTGATCAGTCTTCCTTGTGGTTGCCTCTGGTCAGGTGGTGCCACTCATCTCGCCAACTTCGACTGTCTCCAAGAAAAGAACCTATGGCTAACCCCTGACAACAGGTTCACCAGCATTGTGGCCTTCCGGGAATATGGCAATATCAAAACTGTCTGTAGCTACCTATCGTTTAAAGTGTGGAGTAGCCACCACCTCATCCTTAGTGGGCCATTACGGCTGCCAAAGTTGACTGACATACACCTGCCAAAACCCTGGTACACCAAGGATGGGAAAAAAAAGAAATTGATTGGTAATGTGATAACGAGGATACGGAAATTTAAAGGTAGGTAAATACATTATTGGAAGGAATGGTCGTTCTAGATGGCCAGGAGGTAATTTAAATACAATTTACCCTAATGCCTGTTAAGTATTAATTCGCGTTTTGTTTTTTAATTTAATTAAATTGAATTGTATATGTTGTCATGATTATTAACGAAAAATAATATTATTGACAATTATTAATCCAGTTGTATCTGTGAGTGGAAGCATGTTACAAAACCTGGTTTCGATACGACTAAAAGATGTATTTAAATATTTAACTTTCGGTGTGGTTCTAAAAATGGTTGTCTAAATTTTTTTAAACAAAATGGAATTTTATATGAGTGAAGGTTGACACGTTCGTTACGGCACGGATTTGTAAGGACTCTCGGTACGGAAGATACGGCAAACATGTTTTTGCTTCAAAAAATTATAAATAATTACAATAGGTCTAATCGAAAAACAGTACCGTTGTCAAAGTGATACTAAAGGCCTGTGACACCGATTCGTTTCCATAAATCTCCCAACGTTAAAACAAGTCAGTGTCACGGGCTGGATTCGAACCCACGACCTTCGGCTAAATACGCCGCTGCTCTACCACTTGAGCTAACGAGACTTCGATCCACTCGGACACCAACTTCCCATCTCAACGCCATCTTTCGAATTTTCCCTCCTTTTTGTAATTTTTATCTCAACCAATACCTTACATAAAGATTAATTAATTGAAAGAAGTTATCTGGTCAATCAGACCACGAAATTTAATGGATTATAACAAGTATCGAAAAGGGGTTTTTCTAGAAGAGATGCGTCGTTCTGGTAGCTCTCTTTGTAGTGTTTGGTAACAACATAAAATATTCATTTTGAAAATGTATGCCATGTACATGGATATTTTTAAAAAGGTTTTCACTTTTTGGACTGTCATTTTGTTGCAGATTAAATGCAAATTTGTAAATAAAGGTCCAATTAAGACTTTAGTTCCTAAAAAATAAGAACTTAAATGTGTTGATTGATTTATTGTAGGCTGGGGAAATTAAAGGAAACTACTACTCCTGTCTTATTTTTAATTTCTAACCGTTTTTGAATGGCCGGCATGCTTAATATAAGCCTGCACATTCAGCTGTCATAAAGATATAATACCTTACATGATAAACGTCGGAGGGCTGCAATAAAGTGATCTTAACAAGATTCTTTAAGCAAGGCCTGTAGTTTTCTCGTTCAGGCTTCCGTCCTCGGGGTTACTTTTTTTTCGGCTGGAAAAACGGAAACGTGATATTTTAGAGCGAAGATCGTTTGTTGGAGATGGGGAATGCGATGAGGATTTTCCATCTATTTCTCGACAGGTGACGCCGATTCCTTTACGTCACAATAACTCAGCCGTTTCTCATATCGCTCTTTCGGCCAGGGGAAATTTTTTCCACCAGTGGAAATAATCAGAACACAAGGAGCTTATTACAAATTTTCTTTCCGATGAAAAAGTTTGAAAAAAGAAAATTTGTAATTTTAACTTATGAAGCGTTTTCTTTCTATATAAAAAGGTATGGAAGGGTCAGGAGTTTTCATTCAGGGCAAACATTTTTAATTACAAATTTCTATACAAACCGACTGTATCTAGTTTTTTCTAAACCTAACAACTCCAACGGAACAAACACTACTGCTTACAATCTATGGGGTGGGTAACCCAAATTATATTAATCATGAATAATCATAGAATGACAGAAAAACTACATTTTCATAGTTTATGTAAGATATAAAATTGTAACTATTGCACAATAAAATATACGTTAATATATAATTATATATGGATTACATATTGTATTGGGTACTAGTAAATTAATCAATCAACACTAATCGGTAAACTGTTTGTTTTTTCTCACTACAGTATCATCCCTCTGTCAGTGCACCATAGTGGATCCTACTGCATTTGAAACTAATAATAATGATTATTGCTTTTTTGTTTTACTTTTAAGGCTGGCAAATTCCATTTGTCATTGCCAGCTTTTTCTGTTTTTGATTTGCTTTTCTTGTCTTTTTTTGAGTTTTAATGTTACTGTAGCCAAGTTATGACCAGTTTAGACGATAGCCAATTCTCGCTTTTCTTTATCCTATTGCATCTCTGCACCTCAATGTCTCGGTGCTTGTGGATAAAACAACGCAAACAGAAAAAAGATGAAATAGTTCGCAAAACTCAGAGAATTTGATATTCCTAGGGGTAATTGAGGATAAGGCCCCACAATTCGCCCTATAAATTTCATTCACACAACAGTCTTCGATCACTCTATCCCAGAGTATCGAAATTTCTCGGGGTAATTTTCAATTCGTAAGATGAGGTGAAAAATTCAAAATTTATGATATTAATTGAATATGTTGTTATGTGTTTATGATCAAAAGGAAATGGCAGCGTCAGTTGGTCGGATCAGCATACGTAACAAGAGTCAATGGGTGGCCCTCGCAAGAAGTGGGATCAACCTCGTCCGACTAAGAATAGGCCCTGCGACTAACTAAGTGTTCCATGTGCTTCACTGAATTGAAGGGTGCCATTCATGGGCTACCTATAAAAGCGTGTAGTGATGCCACCTGATATAAGAATTTTGCTTGATCACGGCAGCGAGATTTGTGTCCCCTGTTTCAATTTTGTTTTTATAGAGCTGTTTTATTATTTATAGTACTGATAAAAATATCGTTTTGTGTTCGCATTAGTGTATATTGAGAGTTAATGTATTTATTAGCGTGAATACGTGGACCTCTAAAATAAAGTTATATTAACAACAAAATTATTTTTTTCAAATTGGTTGTGTATTTGTTAGCAACAAATTACGTAATTGTGACAGACTATCGACTAAGTTTAGGAAAGATGTTTTACGAGCTTTTGCCAGCCGGTGACCTGGAGGGAAGTGTCAAATAATATTATATTTTAGATTTTTGGGCCACCACGGGATCCTTGTAGGGTCCGATGACTTGGGTCACACTTAGGTTATTAGTGCTTAATGTAGCGTATCTTTTAAAGAAATGTATTTTCGTCAAAAGGCAAATATTTCGTAATTTGATGTTTCCTTATTTATTTTATTTACAATCATGGGTCCGATAACCGGAAAAAAGGTATCCGTCTTTAAAAATCAACAATACATTTTTTTAAGTTTTCAATTTTTCATCTACAATATCTTTAACCCTTTTAGAGCATTTCGTGTACCGAAATTTATTTTATTTTTTTCATTGAGAAATACACCGAGAGGCAAAAAAGTGGTCAACCTCGTCTTTTTAGTAAATACTTGCAATCGTTATATCTTTTTTTAGAGTTTGTTGTTTACTGTTTTATTTTAAAAAAATTAAGATATATCTAAATAAAACATTAAACTGAGTAAACTAATTTTACCAAATGTAAAATCATTGTGGAAATGATGAAGAAAATATTCAATTCAATGCGGATTACTTTCTTCTCTTGCGTGGATTACATTCGCCGGTGCTCGATTTGATGAGGTTTTGAATGCAGGGCTGTGAAATATTTGCATGCACTTTTAACAGCGCCGTTCCTAATTCGTGTAAATTTTCTTGTATCACTGTGCCACATTTTACCTCCTTTGTCAACTCGTCCCAAGGGTGTTCGATAGGGCTTAGGACGGGACTACATGCTGCCACCCCAAACATTGAATCACCAACGATCCTGGATGTGTGGGGCTTTGCATTGTCATGCATAAAAATAAAACCGTTGTAAATTAGTGGCATATAAAGAACAACTTCTTCTGACAACTCATCTTCACTGTATCACGCAGTTGTTTGGGATCTCTCGATGAAGATCAAGTTTGCGCGATCTTCCATGAAATGCCAGTTCTAACACACCACCACCTCCATAGCTCTCCTCTTCTTCACCAAACCGGCCGCCAGAAGACCTCAAACAAAACCTAGACTCTTCCGAAAACAAGATTTTAGTCCAACCTTACTTGGGCGAATTGTTGTGATTTTTTGCGAAACTTAACCGAGCCGTTCTGTGCCTTGTCAGAAGTTTGACTTTCCCGCCCGCAATTAAGCTTCTTAAAGTCTGCCTTATATTGCGTAAACTGACATTAATATTTCTAACTTTTTGCAGTTGTTGTTTGATGTCACCAGCGGTAGAATGTTGATTACTGAGAACTTTCGAAACAATAAAACGATCATCTCTCTGAGATGTGACACAATGGCGACCTGATTCACGATTCTTGAATAATCTCTAGTATTTCCAGCTGGAGATTGAAGACCCTTCGGACAGTTATTCTAGGAATGTTAATCACCCTGGGCACATACGCTTGACTTCTTTCGATTTCCAACAATGCTTTGATTCCAGCCGAATCAAGGACTTAAAACTATCACTCAAACATATTCGAAACTTAAAAATGTAACGATTAAAAAAATCAAACCATCTGAACGTAAGAAAGAAGTGTGTGGTGATTAGTGATCGTTAGTCGATGATTATTCGGAAATCGTGAGATGCAGTCTGGTGTAGGTTTCAGAAAAACATTTTCTTTATCGTACCAACGTTTCGATCTTTATTGAGATCATCTTCAGGGCCTGGGATTTACAAACATTGTTTAAATTTAACAAATACATGTAGGATGTGGAAAAAAGTGAATTTATACATTGCAAAATATATTTTTATATTCAATCAATGCATTTCTACTCACTCAGAGTGTTTGTTTTCTGAGCAAGTGTGCCATTCTTGCGTGTCGTGTTGAGAGGGCCAGTGAGATATTGCTGTTTTATGTTTATATACGTTGGATTTTGAAGGGGTGGGGAAGGAAGTCGGTATAGAAAGACATTTCTGTATAAGTAGGGGGCTGTATATACATATGTGTATTAATATTATTAATGAAATTCAATATAGATAACATACATATATCATCACATCACACAAAACATATATTATAACATATAAAACATTCATCAAATTCCACACATCTAACATTTTTATATTGTCTAAATTTTCAACAATTTAGCTTTCCTTCTCCTATTTATCCCCGTCTATATAATCCTGGAAGGATAATCTGGCCGAACCATTACCAACATTTTTCCATTCATCTGCTCTTTTCACCTCAAAAAAGCCGCCTAGATGCCACAACGCATAAAACAAAAAATTTGAGCCCTGAAGATGATCTCAAGAAAGATCGAAACGTTGGCACGATAAAGAAAATGTTTTTCTGAAACTATTCAGAAATCGTGAGATGCGGTCTAGTGTGGTGGTCTCACGATTTCTGAATAATTATCGATTAACGGTCACTAATCACCACACGTTTTTCTGAAACCTTCATCACCAGACCGCATCTCACGATTTCCGATAAGTAAGAAAGCAGCTTTACGGAAAAACTAACAAAGAAGGGATTGACAATTCAAAAATTTATTTTACAAAATCCAATTGTAAATAAAAATGAAAGATTTTATCTGTTTTATTCACCTCTAATCCTTTAAAATGGACCAAATATTGTTGTAAGATAAAGAGGATTGTCTAAGAGTTAATTATAAATATTAAGGGCAGCCACTTTTATGCTTCTCAGTGTATAATATCCGTGGGATGTGAATAGAACTGCAGAAGCTTTGGCCCTGGGCCCATTCTCCGTCCCTGACCCACGTCAACTAGTATTCTCCCTAATGAAAGGATAAACAGGGGATAATCTTATTAAGCCACCGGTTAAGGCGGTACAGCGCTCTTGATGGCCGACATAAATAGCCAGAAATTCATTCTGACATTAATTACAGTCCTTATATGTTTAAAAAATTTCTGCTTGTGTCCTTTCTTTGAAAAGAAATTAGTTAAAAATCAAATAAAAGGTGCGAATATAATTGTCCCTCATCTTATAAATATATGAATATATACCTGAAATGTATGGAGATGAATTTATTTGAAGATAAAAATTTAATGTGATATGTTTTAAGATAATGAAAAATTACGGAGTATCAAGTTTTAATGATATTTAAAACAATTAATGGTACATATTTTAAAATAATAATAGAAAATGAAATTGACTTTAATTATTTATTTAAGAAATAAAGTTGTCATATTGAAATTTCCAAGGTGATGCAATGTGACAAAGAGTTTTCTTGAAACATTAATTCTTCAGTTAGTGGAACAAATTAGATTCTAAACACTAAGCCAGAAGCACAGGCGTTATTAATGAAAATAACAGTAATTCCAGTTTCTACTTGGATGGAACAATCCAAGGCAACGCTAGTAATTATTATATTTATGCAAAACCCGGCGAAAATTAAAACGTAAATAATTTGATTCGTGATATTTTTTTGTACAAGTCTTTAATTTTACTGCTTATCTCAAATTTCGAAGAGCTTTCACGCAGCTTTTCTTCCTCTTTTACGGTTTTTTTCTTCACCTCAGGTGACATTGACGTTATTTGATCGAATAATTTATAATGAATTGTTGATCCAATTAAAAATTATTTCATTGAAATAAGTTAAGCATGTTAATACCATAAGTTTTACAACGAAATAAGAAAATTATGCAAGATAATATAATGAAAAGAAAGCCACTATTTTACTTTATTAGGAGCTTTGACGAGATTATTGGGGTGGTGCGAGTGATAACAGTGTTTGTTGCAAAATTTTTGATTAATTAATGCCTGGATAAATGGGATTTTAAGGTGGTTGTGAAAAATATATTAGAACTTTGAACTGAATGGATTGGAATCGTTGGATTCGAAGGTCCACCACAGTTCTATAGCATAAGTACAAATTGTTTGTACTTGCCTTTTTTTAAGGGAGGCCAAATTATACAGGGTACCCAGGCCCAGTTCAACTTCAAAATTTCAAATAAGACCACTACACATCCTGACACATCACTTTAAAGGATTATTACGCTGAACAAATCGACTGCACGACTCGCAATACAACCACTATCAATAAAGCAGTCGTACACATCAACCCGTTGTTGGTCGGAAAAATGTGTTCTTCGGTTCATTTTGAATGGAATACTGGTTGTAACGAATAGGTACTTTTGTAAAATTTATTTATTTCCAAGAATTAAGATTTGCTCTCATAATGCGAATTTGACAAACAATGACAAAATGTAAACAATAAAGGCAATTAATGTTTTAATTGACTTTAATGGAAGTTTTAATTAACTTTCGTAAAGAAGCAAATTATTGCAATTAACAATATTTTGGCATATCATCGGACCTGTGCTTAGTCTTGGGGCACAGCAGCGGGCCTGATCGCTGTTCCGGTACCTCAGGGCTGTAGGGATTATGTATATAGATTTTTTAAGTGTGTTTGTGTTGTGTCTGTGTTTGACTTTATGTTAATTTATTAGAATGAAAGGAAAGGGTTGCTTATAACCCCGCCCGAGGAATATCGAGTACTCTGGAGTGAGTTTATGACGTCTGGAGAGTAAAGTAATTTATTAGCGTGAAAGGAATGGGTTGGTTATGATTCCGCCCCGAGGAATATCGAGTACTCTGGGGGAGTGAATGTGACCAGACTTCTATGTTTTATCGAGTTTATGTTTGTGGTAATTTATTGTAATGAATGTAATTTATTAGCGTGAAAGGAAGGGGTTGCTTATAACACCGCCCCGAGGAATATCCAGTACTCTGGGGTGAGTGTGTTACGTCTGGAGAGTAAAAGTAATTAATGTGTTGTGTCTGTGTTTGACTTTATGTTAATTTATTAGAATGAATTTAATTTATTAGCATGAAAGGAAAGGGTTGCTTATAACCCCGCCCGAGGAATATCGAGTACTCTGGGGTGAGTGTGTGACGTCTTGAGAGTAAAAGTAATTTATTAGCCTGGAAGGAATGGGTTGCTTATGACCCCGCCCCGAGTAATATCGAGTACTCTGAGGGAGTGAATGTGACCAGACATCTATGTTTGTGGTGATATATATATATATATATATATATATATATATATATATATTGAATGTTTTGTTTCTATTCTGTATTTGGCAGCCTGAGGTACAAACGAGAGACTAGCATTCTAGGATATCAACGTAGTATATACTTGAAATCAGAGAGTAGCCAGATCGAGACAGTCATATGGCTGCAGTTTAAAACAAAATACACGCGTAAGAAGAGAAAAAGAATGAAAACATGCAGAGGGCCGGCGATGACCTCAGCTGTTTGTCGGCCCATAAACTTCCCACTTTATTATTATTATTGTAATTAACAACGAAACAAATGAAATGCGTCTTTTTTCGACCAATTTAAAATCCGATTGCACCTTTGTTTTCAGCTCAAAACTTCCTTTAAAATGATATGTCAGGATATATAGGGTCGTATTTTAAACTTTGAAGCTGAACTGGGTCTGAAGTACCCTGTGTAATTTTTCTCCAGAAAAGGAAAAAAATTTGAAAATATTCTACAAAATATTAAAAACGTAGTTTTTTAATATCGTCATTGGTCAAGAGAAATTCATCCGGGCCACCTAAAAAAGACACCTTGTTTAGTATGTAGTAAGTCTACAAGTTTGTTTTAGCCGCGTTTGCTAATTTCGTGTCATTTCTACTTGGGGTGATGAACTTGTTGGCCTATTATGAAGTAGTATTGTGTTGGTTTTTCTGGTTTACAGAATGTTCGCATGTAGGAATGTTCCGAGGTTGTATGCAAATAGGTAATTCACCATTTATTTCTCTCTCTAGGGAAAAACTCGTGAGGGTAATGGTTCATTAGGGCGTCTTATCGGGTGGTTGGGAAGAGTGCAGAATGAAAGATGAACTAGGAGCTTGGGATGAAGTTTCATGGTTTTATGCGTATGTATCGACTTCTTGATGTTTGACGATAAATTGGATTTGGTGTGTATTGAACTTCCTATTCCACATTAAGAAAAAATGAATAGCAAGGTTGGATACAAAGTAGAGAGCTTGACCAAAAGTTCGGAGGAGTTTAGACTACCCAATTCTTTCTAGGTTGGAACGCTTGGTTGAACCCAAAAGTCCAGATTGGTTGTCCATCACACATCATACAAATCCTTTATTTTATAGTGTGCGTTTGTAAATAGTTTGCATCGACTGTTCAGTTTGATTATTTTGATTCGAGTATGGCGTTTCAAGAAAAACTTTTTCGATGTTCTAAACAGAGGACGACATTGGTTTCTGAAAGAAGCACAGAGTTGTAGTAGATTAAATGAGATATGATACGACAAAGAGTGATAATAATTTGTTGGGATTTTTTTTCTTTGAGTTTAATCCTCAATTTCATGAACCATTCTTAAAAACAGAATAGATGGCCCTGTGGTTTCTGAAGGCCAATACCGGGTCTGTGTTCGCTGAAAAGTTGACAGTATAGTCCACACATGTGAGAAATATTTGGAATTGATAAGAACGTTTACAGTGTATACTGAAAAGTGAATGGGGCCAAGGATTGTGCCTTGTAGAACACCCGTTTTGATATAGTTGTTCGGGAGGTAAAAATGATCCGATTTGTACTTCTAGCAGTTAGGATTTTAGGATGAAGTAATACCCGAATGGAAAGATGCTATTGAGCAACGGGTAAAACGTTAAAACGAAAATGCTCGCCTAACATCTAAGGAAGAACCGTAGCACTGATGAACGGTAAAGTGATATCACTGAAATCAGAATTGTTGGGATGGAATGACATTGAAGCTGTCTAAGATGTGATACAGGTGTTTCAGGAGGCAAATAATGGCAGCAAACTGATAGAGCAATATGAAACAGGGATATGTTGAGTGTTTTGAGGTTTGAGAATGGTTTTCAGGCTTGACAAATTCCATTAGATTGGGAAATATATAGTTCAAAGGTCTGAGTTGTAAATGGTGTCAATGAAAGGTATTTTGGAAGGATTCGTAAATTAAAATGAGTTTTGCTTATGTGAATCAAGTTTAATAATTCCTAGTGTACAATGTTAAAAATATATAAAATTTAATTTAAATTACAGCAACAAAAGTATGCCCAGGTTCTCCCCTCCATAGAAGCAGAAAAGCGAGATAGTTAATGCCCTGGCATGGAGAAGGAAATCATAAAAAAAAGCTGAAAGCCTGAGCAATCAATCATATTTGTATCGATTTTAATTTAATTTCATTTATATAAAAACTCATTTCTGTTGCGTGACCTATTTTTCTTTTATTTTTTTTTCACAATCAAAGTTGATTCTGGGCGTTGGTGGCCGCAACGGTTTAGGCGTTGACACGGCGCTCATCACTGTAAGGCAAAGGTCTCGGGTTCGAATCCAGTAAAAAAAACAGTTGATCCTTTTCAGTTTGCCCTTAAGGTATTTATTGTTAATTTTTTGTTTGAAAGCAAAGTTTTATGCTTTATTTGTACTATTTTAATGTTGCAGCTTGACGTCTTGTGGCATGTATTTTTTGTTATTGATACACTATATATTTTTATTTCACAAACAAATTCCTTTGATTTTGAGGCAAAATCACTGGCTATACACACTTGAGACATTATTGAACTCATAATTTCTCGGAATAATCATTCCTCGGAAAGCCCCTTAAACAATATCCACAATTGTTTACTTCTCTAGATGTTGTATATATTCAAATAAAAAGTGATTCCTTAGTTGATTTTCCTTATTTCCAAGCCGATATTAGTTACATAAAATGATATAAAGTATTTGTTTTAAAACGGTATGTTTTCATTGCCCTTGACTTACTTTTTATTAGATTATTAATTGGGACTTGTTTTTGACACACAGGGACAAATAAGAATCAATGGATATATTAAACACTGCCAATTCATCCTAATATAGAATTTATCCTTTCAAAAGTGGAAGGATTATGAAAAACCGAACTAATCTTTAATCCAATCTAACGGATTCCATTTCCACAAAATTTTCTAACACGGTGGTTCATTCCAAACGAACTGTGCCAAGAATGACTGAATCAAACCGAAGACAATGTCGACATTCTCTCCCGATACCCTGCCGTTTCGTATTGTCTCCCGTTTTGCGGCAATATCTGTGAAATCGAGAGCTTGTCTCAAGGGTTATAGCTTAAGATCTAATCTAAGAGAACGCCCTTCTCATACCCCCTTTCTCTCTATTTTTATGGGGCGATGTAAAGTGGTAATCTCTGTCTTAACCCGGTCCTCCACATACGGCCACTTTTAAATTCGAGTTAGAACCTCCATGAGTTTTATTACTCCCGTTTTACCCTTTATTACCCTTTCAATTATTCATGACATCCGACGTATGAAAAGATCTTAATATAATAGAAATATGGGGTATTTAAGCTGGTATTATCGTTAAATTGCTTTTTACTATGCGATTTATGTAAATTGAGTTTGATTTTCTCCACACGCAAAAAATTATAGATAATTAAAGGCACTTATATTCATTCAATCGCTTTAGAAAAGTGTGGAAAATCGGTAAAAATAATCAGCTCTGATAGCAAAGCCTGTTTAATACCAATCTCGGTGGAAATTTTTGCTCGATAGAGAAAACTTTGTATCATTAAAATCTTATCTTGTATAAGAGAAGTTGGCCTTCGTAAAAACGGCTTTGAAACCCCATTTATCGGCCCCCAACCAGAAATACCTCATTCCTTGAGCTTTACCGGGGAAATAATTGAAGTTCGGGGTAAAAACCAATCCCTGGAGATAGGGATGTACTCCCATCAGGCTGCGTGGTGGTCTTAAACTTGGCGAAGATAATTAGTGTCCGTTGGACTGTTGACAGAATGTTGTTAACAAATTAGTTTTCTGTTTCAGCGAAGGAAAAATTAAATTATTTTGGTACGGCTTTATTAACTTTTATTAATTTATGTGTGTGGATTTGATTTCTTTTGAACTACTGTATTATTTCATTTATTAACCCAATGTTTTTAATTTCAGTTGGATCAAGGGGTACAAATAAAGAAAAAAGGAAGTTTTATTGCTCTGGTATTCCAACTGAAATAAAACAAATGTTTGAAAAATACTGCTACAAGTGAGACTATTAAAACACAATGTTCCTATGACATATTTCTTACTTGATAATTCACTAATTCGTGGTCCGCTTGACCAATTAATACATTACAATTAATTAAGGTCTTTAGTTGAGATAAAAAATTCAGTGTCACGAGCGGGATTCGAATCCACGATCTTCGGCTAGATACGCCGCTGCTCTACCACTTGAGCTATCGTGACTTCGATCCACTCGTACACTAACTTCTCATCTCAACCCCACCTTTTGAAAAGGAGGGAAAATCCAAAAGGTGAGGTTGAGATGGGAAGTTAGTGTCCGAGTTGATTGAGGTCACGATAGCTCAAGTGGTAGAGCAGCGGCGTATCTAGCCGAAGGTCGTGGGTTCGAATCCCGCTCGTGCCATTGACTTTTTTATCTCAACTAAAAAAACCTTACTTGATAATATTTACAGCCAAACCGTTTCACATAAAACCAAAATAATTTTTTTACAAGAAATAATTATCTTACATTTACTACAACTCTTGACTTAAAACATTGACGATAAGAAATTATAATGTAAGTTATAATAGTTACTTAGCAACATAAAATATAAACGGACCAAAAACGTTAATACTTTTCTTTGCAAGATACTCTTGTCTCGAAATTCAAGGATTAACTAATACAAGGTGGTTCAATATGAGATGTAAACATAATCGGGTTATAGTAGACTGTAAATGGAGTAAAATAACAGAAACGGAAAAATATGGGTTGTTGGTATCTCTCTCGGGATGTTAGTCTCATATGGATCGGTGGGTTGGTCGACGAAGATATTACAACTAAGCACGGTCAGGATCCTGAGTGTTTCTCAGAGCAAGCCTGAGCATTACTGGGGCAATGAGAACGACCCTTACTGATGCCCGGGAAGTCCTTCTGAATCTACCACAACTACATAACTTTATTTAACGAGAGGCGGGAACCACAATTCATAGGGTGATGACATTGCTTTCCCGTATACGCGGTCGTCTTAAAAAGGAAACTGAGGATCTTTAACATCCGTACCTAGCCTGGTCGGCCTTATCGGACGTTTTGATTCTCAAGATGAGAGCGCACCTCCGCATGGTGGTGTAGAGGCAGCTCAGCCCCGAGGGGCCGAGACAACCTCGCTCCCCGCTTGCCCATTTCGAGTGGTCGGATCTGCATTAAGCATCGAACCGTATGCCGCGCGCAAAGAGCTACGTAAGCCGAAATACGCAGCCTGGTCTCCTGCGCACTCCCTAGATAGAGAAGGCCACTCTATCTCCAAAATAGTGGGGCATCCCTAGCGTAGAAACTACCGGATCCACGCTACGTGCAAAGCATACTAGGGTAGAAGCAACCGATTCACTACCCGTTCTCATCCGCCACTACTCACGCATTCGAGAGATTTTTCAGCATAATCATAGCGTCCTCAACGCTTATTCGCTGCCGTCCGATCCGTCGTATCCCGTGAGGCCGGGTGTATAACGGTGGTCATAAGCAAGTTTCGTGCGAAGGTCACAGATAGAATATCTTGGTCTTCTCAAGTTCTCGCCAGGGGCGTCACCACGAACCGCTACGAGTCCATTCCCATTGTAAAAGGGGCCAACTTTGGAACATTTCTGTTACCTCGTAGTACAGATGGTTATGCACCCTCCTCCGCAGACAGGATCTGGTACCCTAACCGTCGTGTGCCTCTGATAAGGCCCGAGGCCGACACGAGTACAGCTTGTGCTTTAGAGAGGTTGCCAAGCCCTCAGGGCTGCACCATTATTTTGCGCCCGGACACCCCCCCTTGTACACAAGGGTTGAGAGGGATCACAAGGAACAATGCAGGAACCTGGAGTGAGAAATGGACGTGGATGAGGATACGAGGTACAGCTTTCTTGGGCTCCGAGCCTTAACCACATTGTACCACCCGTCATCGTCATAGTTCCACATTAAGCGAGCTACGACTCCCTGGCTGGAATAGGATGATGACAGTCTCCGATAGTTTATTCGTATAACAAAAAGCAATTAAAGCTTCGGAAGGGCTTCAGGCAACAGTGTTCTGTGGATGACTGTTGACGCCATGGCCCTAAATTCAAATTGGATACAAAATTTCAAATTAAAATTCCTGGTAGAGAAAACTTGGTAACAGGAATTCTAGTGGTGTGTCTGGTATAAAGATCGAATATGAGTTGGTAATTGAGGAATAAACCATCGACTAGAATTCGCATAAGCCTTTCAAGAGAAGACGGTGGCTGTTTAATTCTATGTCAAGGAGATTAAAAAGCTTGGTATTGTTAACATAAGAATAGTGATCTACTTGGACAGGCCAGGCATCACTAAGTCCAATTACCATATCAATAGTAAAGTCCACAGTCGTTTGCGATTGCATTAAGGCTAAGTCAGACATTGTGGATAACAAGAAATAAACCCTTACCAGTGTTAAATGCTTGTGTACAACCATATTTTATTTCGATCAGTATTTCTAATCTAATTGTTTATTTCTTTCCTCCATAATGTGGAAAATGTTAATTTACATACATTTTTTCATTAAGAAATATAATGTCCAGGGATGTGGTTAGGGGCTTCTGCCCTAGGTTCATTCAACGTGCTGACCCACGTCAACCCGTATTTTCTGTCTAATAAAAAGTTTGTATTAATATTTATTTTTATTCTGTACATGAATATACACATTAGAACTTGTTCTTAATGCTATAAAATCAAAACTTTAATACTACGGGCAGTACTACACCGGCCGGAGGGCACTATAATGAGCAGCCAGCCGATGCTGGTACTCAGTTGTTATCGAGTAAAGACAAGGAGGTTTTGGGTCTTCATCGGGTATTAAGCATTGATTATTGGCGGATGATAGTGAAATCCAGAGTCGTTTGGGGCTGCAATATAGCCCTGTCAGAATTGGGGAAAATATCAAAATTACGCTTGTTTGAGTACCAGGGCCTACGAGGGAGGGGGAAACGAAGAGGCCGATAAACTGGCCAAAGAAAGTTCAATAAGGACACCTGGCCCTGAACCATTTGTGGCTTAACAAACTACCAAAACCCATTAGATAATGGATTAATAATAAGTCCTCCGTTCAAGGGGAATGTAGCCCGGGACAGAGGCATGCGAAAAAGTTCATCAAAGAACCATCGAAGAAATTACCGGCAGGACTGCTAAATCTAAGGCGTGCTAGGACTAGAATAATATTTGGACTGTAACAGGACACTGCACACTCTGGGGGCATATATAAACTCGGTTTGGCAGAAACAATCTTGTGTAATACGAAGAAGAAGAAGAAGCAGCCAAGTCTCTGTCGGTTTCGAAGCCATAGGCTGACATTCCTATTAACGGGAAAGGAAAACCCGGGCCTGAAGGATAATTACTGAAGTACTTGAAAAAGCTTTGGGATCTGGTAAAAAGCCTTAAGCTTAATGAGAAACTCTTGATAGCTAATATAAATTTAGCGATAGTCAGGTTGCCCAATATTCCCCTTCATTCACGCAAATAAATGCATTTATGCTAGACCTTGTTTTTCACAAAGTAAGTGCAGTTAAAAAGTATTGTAGATTCCCAAAGGTATTTGGTAGTATGCTTCTCGTCTTCAGACACTCAACAAACATTCAATAACTAATCTACTTTGATGGGTCTGGGAGGTACTCTATATTCCGCCGTAAGCCAGCACACATTTAAAAAAAAGAAACCTTTCAAACATTTTGTTCTGACGAAAGAAATGGATACCCATTGGGGTATTTAATTTAAGATTGTGTCTCGCCACAAACATTCTATAAACCTAACTAACCTACTTTGGTTGGTACTCTATTTATCCGCCACAAAACGACAAACATGCTCAAATCACTCAAGCTAATAAATACATTTATACAATGAGGAATAACATGCGTGAAAGAGCCCTTAAATGCAGCTATGTGCGTCAGGTATCCAGCCAATTTCATTCTGCGACTGCTGTGTTTGAGAAATTATTTTAGACTGGGGATATATCACACCTTGTCATGTATGGCGATAATTGTTCACACTCTAATAGAACATTAAGCAAGTTACTAATGCTACGCACAGGGAGGTCTCGGTAGCTCTATATGATGAGATGATCATGTGTCCGCGTGGTTTGGCCTATTCGCAATCGTTTCATTAAAATCCTTCCTTTTCTGTCCATTTTCTTTATGGCTCTCGGTTTGACCGACATTTTTATTCCTATTAATTACATTTTTATTCCCATTAAGTCGGTCATTGTAGTCCAGCTATTTAGCCACATACTTGTTTCATGAAAAATATCTATCAGAAAAGATTTTTACAAAAAAATTGGTAAACCGTTCATGCAGAGAATTCTTGTGAAACATTAGCTTTCCGAATAATACCAGTGATAATTAATTTTAATTATATAATTAACACACTAGTATAAGTCAATTAAGCCTCATTAAAAGTTATAAGCATTGCTTTATACTGTATCACGGTAGAATATTTATAAAATGCACCAGAATCATCAAACTTGGTAGTCTCTTAAGTCTAATTAAAATATACCCGAACTGTTTTAACATAGAAATTTTACAAAATATAACATATACTTGTTTTAAACAAGGAAGAAACTTACATTTTCTCTTCTCTTTCAAGGGAAATGTTCAACTTTACATCCTCCCCTCAGGGGTATTAATTGCTAAAATAATGTTCAAGTCTATAAATTTTATGCGGATGATGTAAAATGATGTTGCATAAAAACAAGAAGGTGCCAAGAAAAAAATGATACACGATACTGTTCTTCCTAATCATCTATTTCATTAGGTCAGCCTAGAATAAACAGTTAATAATAATGTATTTTCCCTTGAATATATCTATTATTTTTCGCCTTGAAAAAAGTAGTACAGCGTTAGCATTCTTATGCAGATGAGCATGACTACGTTCAACTGTAGCCCATTCAGCAGCCCAGGAGCCAATTGACTATAAAATTTCTTGAATTCTCACAATTGCATCTTGTATGTAGGAGGTAACAGGAGCAATATTTTATGGATTTTGGTAAGTCATTAATGAAACGAAAAAATGGGATATCTACTTGGAACAGTCCGAAAGGAAATAAAAGGAAATAAGTTAGAAAACGAATAAGTTCGTTTTGTCAAAAGAGTCTAGTTTGGCATTTAGGAGGACTGTCGTGTTATTGATTTGTCTACTAAATCCATTCAGCTCTTAATTCAGTATTTTTTTAATTCTAAATCGGACTTTAGTCCGTCTGTCCCGAGCGTTGATCGTACGTATGCAGGGTCTGGTCTATGATAGATTTCTTCGTCTAGATAGGTTTAATAGGGATGTCAGTATATGTACTTAGTAAATAGTACAAATAGTCTTCAACGCAGACAACGTCTTTTGTCTATCACTTATTATGTTCCTTAAGGGTTCAGTATATACTTAAGTCTTGTTGTCATCTCATGACCTTCAACTCAGAATAACACGAATCCAAGAGGACTTAAATGGGTCCCAGGTTCTGTGCCGTTGAAAATGGGCTCTCTCTCAACGTCAATGCGTCCCAGACTATATTGTTTGGATCACATCCCCTTTCCCAATCCTTACGTTGTATTCCTCCGCACTGTATTAACAACCAACCGATCTCCTTTTATCCATCTGCCAATAAACTAGGGATTGTTCTTGATCAAACACTATCCTGAAGACCCCACATTTCCCAAAAATCCCGCCGCTACTTCACCACCCTCATCCGATTCCATCATGTAAGAGAACTCTTCTCAATCACGCACACGCAAACTCCTGGTCTCCTCCTTTGTGCTTCCTCATCGGGTTCACCAGCGAGGTCGTGCTTTTTCCACCGTCTTTTCCACTACCTCTAAATGTTCCGTCCGTGCAGACTCAAGAGAATCATGAACTGCTTTCATCGGTTCATATATAGTTTCCAAAAGGTTTAATGCGTGTCTTTCAAATCACAAAAGCTCAATTAAGCTGCGACGTATTGAGCCGAAGGTCGTGGGTTCGAATCCCGCACGTGACACTTGCATTTTCATCTCAGCCAAGACCTTAGATTAAAAAGTCAGTGTCACGAGCGGCATTCGAACCCACGACCTTCGGCTAGATACGGCGCTACTCTACCACTTGAGCTATCGTGACTTCGATCCACTCCGACACCAACTTCCCATCTCAACCCCACCTTTTGAATTTTCCCTCCTTTTTGCCATTTCATTTGTCGCCGAGAATCAAATAGATTAGACGACATTTGAAAAACTGACTTTTTTATCTCAACTAAAATCCTTAATTAATTGGTCGAAAATAGTGAATCTAATATATTAGGTTTAAATCTTTATTTATATATTCATTTGGACACAATTGTGCCAAATTTAGTATTTCTTTGTCATTCAAGGGAACCCAAAGCCCCAATATAAAACTTATTTTCTTCTTCTTTTTCTACTTTTGTAGTACTATACTGTGTACTGTGTAATAGTGGAAAAATAGTAGTTCAAATTTTCCGAGATAAGCGAGTGTTTTAATTAACTCTCAAACCAAATTTGCGTCAATATTATCAAATTAGAAAACAGAGAGTAAAAAAACCAAACATGTCGTATTTTTGTTAGAGAATGAACAGTTCATTGTTGATCCGCCTATTCTCGCTGAGACTGGGATACGTTGCTACATTTAAACAAGACAGATAATATACGATTTACAAAAGTGAAAACCCAACGCGTTCGACAAAGCAAATGAATTAGCAATTAAAACATCGCAAAAATTATTACAAACATGTAAATATGCAAAACATATTCCACTTTCAACATCCAAATATGCTGAAGAAAGTCGGATTGATAAAACTCAACTAGAATATGCTAATCATTATAGATTGTGATCAAGTTATTTCATATCAGACGATCTAGTTTTGATTACAAAAATATAAATAGATTGTTATTTTAATGTCCAGGGAGATTAATTTGTTGATGCTATTTTATAGATATGGCAGACAATGACGATCGTTATCTTTTCAAAACGTTTTTGTTTTGTAATACTAACTTCACACCTTTTTATTGTTATTTTCTCCCAATTATGACGCGTTTGTTTCTATTTCAGTATGAGATGTATTACATTTTGCTTGTGAGGAATTTTATTATTAGCAATTTATTTGTATTTTTAGTGGAAAATAATTGATTTATAACTATGATAGCAGTTAGTTTAGGGTTGATTACGCCGGCTGGCTGCATTTAACCCATTACAGGAAGATTAACAACTCGGTGGGCCTGAAGGATGGCCCGGGGTGAACAAGGCCGTGACGCCGGCATCAATCATAGCCTGTTACCGGCACGGCCACCTCTCTTGATGACATTTATGCATGATCAGTCATTTTCAAGATGCCCCGGTCCCAATTGAACGCAGTTGAATACCGGATGGTGTGACTTCCTTGTGAACTCGCGGCCAATAGGTTTTCCCCTCCGTTAGTGGCAGGAGCTTATTTTTCCACCCGTCAAACCCATTCGAAAAAGCCTGAAACTCACTGTTATCTCTACGGGGTCGGGAATGATCACGGCTAATATTTTCATTCTCTTTTTTCCCCGACTTATCGCACCATGATTGGAAAAGCTTCAAACCTCACCACTCGCCGTCTTAAAGTTTAACGGGCGTGGAAATGGGCGACGCACTCACAAACAGGAAATGGGACCGAGTTGGAAACAATCGCCTTTGGGAAGAGTCACACGACGATAAGGCCTAGACCGGAGATAGCTTTGCATTTTGATTAAGATGGCCATGAAAGGCTGGATGGACTCGTTTTGCCCCCTAGTCTAACGATTACGCATCAGTAGATACATAAAGGGTTGCTTTCTCTCCTATTCAATAAACTGGCAGCAACTGACCGTAAAATCATTTCTCGTCAAATAAACAAATTAATAAATTGAAAAGTACTTAATGCTTTCGAAACGAAGAAAAGGGTTTAAATTGACCAATTTCTTATAACTGTAAACTTTTTCTGTACGCATGAAGTTTGTACTGGCTCAATGTTGATTTAACCAACCAGCGGTTCTTTACGTTCTGTCTAAGCAGTCTTCACATTTACTTTTCAATTTAGAACTTTAAGGTTTTAACTTAAGTTTATTCATTCATATACTACTGCTACACTGGATAGCATGAAATTGGCCCAACACAAAATATGAGATGGTGTTTGTTTTTAAACTTTATTGTTAAAAAATCAACTATACAGTTGTGCTTACAAAGGTTTATACACTTGTAGTAGTCGCCGAAATATTAAACTGCTCAAAAATGAAAAGGGATACTTGTTATTTATTCTTATTCTATTAATTTTAATTAAATTACCGACATATTCTAGCTACTTTGATAAAACAAAACAGAAAATACAAACCAAAAATAAAAAATTTATGCATCCTGTTTTTTAAGGAAAGGATTTACTTAAGCATAGTAAACATGAAGATTACTCATTTTTTAAACAAACACCTTCTCCCGTCTTTTCTCCATTTTAATCCAGTTGTAGTCTCTTTAACCATGGGAAGTCATCATCTTGAAACAGAAGTTCGCAATATTATTGTGAGAATGAGTGATCGAGGTCATCGGCCAGTGGTTTAGGGATGGATATCGAAGAGGTAGTTGGCGTTTCACGGAGTGGTTTCCAAGGCATTACCCGATTCCGAGAAACTAGGAGTGCCAATAGGAGGCCTGATATTGGATCGCGTTTCTCTCTGTATAGGAACCCACCCAGGGAGTTGTAGCCCACTCAATGTGGAATTACAGCGACGACGGGTGGTACAATGTGGTTAAGGCTCGGGACTCTGAAAAGGGGCACCTCGTGTCCTCATCCATGTCCCTTTTTCAATCCAGATTCCTTCACTCTTTCCTCTGATACCTTCCAACCCTTGGTTACAAGGGGGGTGGGGCACAAAATAATGGTGCAGCCCAGAGAGCGTGGCAACCTCTCTAAAGCGAAAGCAGAACTCGTGTCGGCCTCGGGCCTTATCAGAGGGACACGAGGGTTAGGGTACCAGATCCTGTCTGCATAGATGGGGGAGGGTGGATAACCATCTGTACTGCGGGGTAACAGAAATGTTCCAAGGTTCAGCCTCTGTTACAATGGGAATGGACTCGTAGATGGCCGTGGTGAGACCCGTGACGATACTTAGAGAAGAGGCTGTATTCTATCTGTGATCTTCGCACGAAACTTGCTTATGACCACCGTTATACACCAGGCCTCACGGGATACGACGGATCGGACGGCAGCGTATAAGCATTGAGGACGCTATGATTATGCTGAAAAGTCCCTCGAATGCGTGAATAGTGGCGGATGGGAACGGGTAGTGAATCGGTTGCTCCTACTCTAGTATGCTTTGCACGTAGCTGAGGTCGATTGGAGGCTTTTACCGTAGGCGGTACTCCAATAGGGGGTGGTTAGCAATTCTACTTTAAAAAAAACCGCGTCCGGAGAGGATCCGGTAGTTTCGACGCTAGAGAAGCCCCAATACTGTGGGAGATAGAGTGGCCTTCTCAATCTAGGGAATGCGCGGGAGACCAGGCTGATGTATTTCGGCTTAAGTAGCTCTTTGTGTGCGCCATACGGTCTGATGTTTAATGCAGACCCGACAACTCGGAATGGGCAAGCGAGGAGCGAGGTTGTCTCGGGCCTTCGGGGCCAATGCTGAGACAGTAACACCATTCTGTCGTATGTGGAGGTGCGTCAGCTCACATCTTGGGGATCAAAACGTCCGATAAGGCCGAATAGGCTAGGTGCGGACGTTAAAGATCCTCAGTTTCCTTTTTAGGACGACCGAGTATACGGGAAAGCATGTCTGTATAGGACAGGATTAGTGTAGCCTTGAGAGCAGTTTGGCGAACCTCTGAAAAGATCCTTGCCACAATTATCTGTCGGGTGTAGGATCAGTTACACTTCGCGGACAGCACTACGCGAGTCCTATATGCGAGAATTACTGAACTAGTGGTACGTGGTGAGAATCCTTGAGAGTAGCCCAGGGGGTATATCTTACCTTCTGGACGGTGGTTAGTATTAAACAAAAACCGGTGTCGGCGTCTGACGGAGGGGTCAGACTAGGAGTGCGCCTCCACTCGGTCTGCCGACCCAGCCCTGCAGAAGGGTCAAGAGGGGAAGTGTCTTTTTCAAGGCCACGTGAAAATCTACGGTATTGCACATCCCACCGTAGACAGAAGCGTGTCGCCTCCCTTCTTGAGAAACGATAACAATATTTCTGTCCTTCCTTTGAGTCGTAATGCGCTGAGATCCACTACCAGGCCTCCTATTGCCACTTCCAATCCCTCGGAATCTTAAAGTTTAGCATTTAAACGTAATTTTGCAGAAGTGATAACCTTTGAGAAATTACGTAGATGTGGTTTAAAGCACAAATTTTTTTATTATTAACAATATTACCGCGAACTCCATTAAAAATTGGAGAATTTCCATACAATTTAAGAAAGCAATAAAAATAAAAGAAATCTGGAGTCCACTTACCTGACTTTGACCCTGCGCCAGAACTGTAATTTTCTATCTAATTTTCTAGCTAGTAGTTGATAGCACCCGGGAGGTATTAATTGATGGATAAAGTGGCTAGCAGTATCATCTACTTCATTTTTAAAATTCATAAAAAGTCATTAGTTGTTAAAAACTATGTATAACAATTATAATAAATTACATTAAAATAATATAACAATTATTTTTAACAAACCATTTATAAAATTTTAAAAACACTTTATCACATTTTTATCAACCAAAAATAATAACGAGGGTACTCTATGGTACTAAATATTCACAAAAAATAACTACCATATCACAAAAAGCATAAATATATAATTTTTTTCATTTCCACAATTTACATATTTTTATAGCATAGTATTGCGAATTTTGGTTGTACAATGTATCTACCGTCGGTAGAACGCTAATGTAAATCAACTATAGAAAAAGCCTTAAGACATTGCCTTGAGGCACTCTTAATTTTATTGGCTTTGAAAAAAGTTCAAGTTGATAAAGCGTTAGCCCACTTTAATACATATTTGCGTCCTTCAATTCCGACGTAATAGTAAAATTTTACATTTAAAAAAATGTTCTGAAGGAGTTTGATTTTTAGCTGTCTGCTATCAGTGCGTAGACGGTTTTTATTTTAATAATTTTTCTTGGCCTGAAAATTTGGATTTAATCAAATCACCCGTTCCACAGTTTCATGTAGCCGTCATAAAACTAAAAGATACATTAAATATATAATTTGTGTCGGGTTTTATTTGAAATAAGAAGTGTAAGTTAGAAGACCGTCATTTCGTAACATTAGAAAACCATTATTTCCTGTGAAGAAAGTAGACTTGTATATTTTAAAAGAAAGTTGGTAAAATGAAATGTGGAAAAGACACGTGTTTGTAAATTTTTCTATAATTTAAGAAATAAGTGAGTAAATATTTGGTTAGTAGGTAAGAACATTGGTCTTCATTTGAATGTATATATAATGTGCATGCGAGCGCATGTGTCTTTGCTTTCCGTACGCTAAAAATTCATCAGGGGGAAACTATTATTATTAGAACTTGACATAACTTTTATAAATGATAAATAAATCATTCAATCCCGGCTTTTTTTTGGGTTCTATAAAACGATAAGATAAATCCCCGTCTATCAAATTTCCAAATGCCCATTAATTTCCAAAGGCCGGTAGAAAAAAATGGGGTCGTCCAAAGCATAAAATATACGATATACCGCCGTGCAGTTTTAACGTGTGTGGGCGGAGGGGGTTGTGTATTGCCCAGAGAAACCCCCTTTGACTTATACAGGGGTGGAGAATAGTACGGAATCTGATGCGTATAGGTTACATTTTAAGCATAAATATACCAACTGCATGTCAAGTATGAATTGTATATTTTGTACTGACTCATGTTTTCAATGTATGTATAATTCTGTACTTCATAAGATGTATTTTCTGGCAGGCATAACAACATTTGGATGTAGAAATCGGACTACTGAATTGTTTGGTCGTTTTCATTTATTTTGATATATTCTCATAGTTTTGATCTGCCAGAAGAGGCTTCTTATAATCTTTAGTGGTGAGCCTGTACCAAGAATAACAACGTTATTTCATATCGGCCTCGTTTGTCACACTGTATTAACAAACCCTCCTTATAACCATGGAATCCCGCGCTGTAGAACTTATTTTCCAACCCACTAAAGTAATCTTTTAAAAACCAAAATTACTTCTTTTTCATCAAAACCTAATATCGTACCTGTAAAGCCTTTGGGAAGTGAGCCCATTGACTGTAAGATGTGGTCGCCTAAAAGATGAAAGTCAAGATATTTCATGTTTTTGCATTGTAAGCCGGGAAAAGTGAAATCTTCGTTAAAGAATGCAAAACATTAAAGAGGTGGGTCACTACTGGATAGAAGTGGTAGTCTGATAGAGCAATCGCTTTTTTCTTTTTGGCCGTTGGTGTAAAACCTGTGGTAGTCTGATTAACTAACATCGAGACGAGACTGGGTGAGGTTGATGTTTGATCCATTTTGGAAACGTTTGAATATGTATGCCGGGAAAAGTAAAACTTATAGAAAACAACTGTTTTTTTCTTATTTCTCGAAGAGGGACATTGCTTCAGACATTGGTCCATTGCTGGAAAGATGTGGTAATCTGATGGACTACGATCAAAACCAAAGTGTTAAGAGTGATATTTCATTCATTTTAAAGCTTTTGAAATTGTATGACGAGAAAAAGTAGTCTTGTAGAAACAAAATTTCCTTCTTACTTAATTACTTACCATAATACAGTTTTTACAAAGACCAAACGCATATAACAGTCTCATGGAGCAAGGAGTTAATCTCATAGTACAATAGCTGAGATTAAAATTTGGTCAGTTTTCGAAACTTTTGCTTAGTATGGAGGTAAAATTGTCGTAAAATTAAGTTATTTTGTTCTAAAAAACTCTCTCCATTTTAATAAAAATCTTCGGCAAAAGCTCAAGGAAGAGTTATGTGAGGAGAAGGTGGTTAAATTTTGATCTATTTTTAAAATTTTTTACTTTGTATGACGGTACAGAACACACTCTTATTTTTAATAAAAACTTTTAAAAAGTCTCATTTCTGCAATGGTTCGAGGAAATCCATAAGTAGGGAGATATAGTCTGAAGGTGTGAGTTCCAGTAGATACTGTTTGCGCAGCCAGAAAGTTTTTGCTTAGCGTTTAGGGTTTCTTAACGTCACACTTTCAGTCTAAAAAGAAACAGCACAGAGGATTGCGGGAAGACGAAATGCGTCTGATAAACCAAAACAAGGTCAGACAGACAAAAATGATCGGAAACGACAAAGCAACAGGTTTATTATCCCAAGTCCCCAAAACGAAATAATATTAAAGTCAAGTGGAAAAGATCTAAAATTGTCGCTCTGTTATTATTCAAATTAACATGCATTAATCGCCAAATAAATCCTATTTTCGTTAATTTTTTAATTTAAATCAGTACTACTTTTGAAATATAACCTTTTTTTATCATATACATTACTATATAATTTACATAATAATCTGCATAACTTGTCGAGTCTAAATGGATCGTTTCCTCGGCTAAGTATCTCGTACTTTTAAGCCTTTTGTAAATTGCTAATTTAAATGGTATTTGTTATGTAAATTAATCATTTACTTGAGAGTGAATTATTACCGCTTTTAATAAGGTAAAACAATTTTACCCGTTGACGTTGCAGTTGTAATCAATATTCCTTCCTCAGCGAGACAAAAATTAATTACAATCTGTTAATTTTTTATATGTTACAATGGATAATTTGATTGGCTTAATAAGAAAAATAGCAAGCGATGTTAATATGGAAATAATGGAATTCAGGCCTATTAAAAAAACAAAAAACAGACCCATTCGTGCAATTATTTCCTGTAACGTACATATTTTAACTTAAAGTTCCAAATTAATCGAGTCCTATGAATTTAAGCCATGGTTCAACTGATCTATTCTCTTGATTTATAAAACGTGTATAAGAAACATCGGTTTCTTCTGATCCCTTTTTCGTCCCTACTCGGCCCAACCCACAAGGACCCCTTAGGAGCATCGCTCGAGCAGAAGTCAGAGATAAAACAATTCTCCTTGCAAAAGCATAAATCAATTCTTTCACCCTTTATGGATCTAAAGCCAAGAAAAATATCTGGCCTTCTTTGTTGGTTTAAAGGTACGCCTTCTAAGAATATAAGGAGGGACGTCAAGTAGAGGGAAAATAACTTTTATAGACAATCATACAATCTGAAAAACCTTATACAATAAAAAAAAGAAAAATGCAATAAGAAAACCTTACAATAAGACATTGTCACATAAAAAGTATAAAGTTTCTAGATTGGATATGGATTTTTTTCTGAGTTAAGAAAATAAACAAAAAAGTTGATTGAATTAGAACACAGAAATTATTTGATTGTTCTCGAGATGTTTTAGCAAAAAAAATGCCAAGAAATTCTGGAAATATATTAAGTCTTACTCAACTTGGTTGGTTTTCAACAAGTAATGAAAAGCGGAAATGTTAGTTTTGTTAATGGAAATATTATTGCAAAAACCTTTAGTAAATACTTTTCATCAGTTTAGGATATGATAAATATGTATCTGTTTTTGCTAGTGATATCCTTAGATCTGAAAATAGGTCTCTGATAATTAGCAAAGAAGAAATACTATATTTACTAGATATATTATATAAAGCTAGTCAATAATATCTGTACAGATCCTGATGGAATACCATCAATGCTATTAAAAATTGTGCAATCTGCATGGTTGTAACGTTGTCCCGTTTATTAATAAATCATTAGCCTTTTATGTTGTGCCAGATCTGTGGAAAATAAATTTTGTTACTTCCGTTTCATAAATTGAGTAGTAAAAATGAAACTAATAATAAAATTATGGACCAATTTCCAATTTATCCACAATTTCTAAGATGTTTGAGGAAATTGTTTGTGATCAACTTTCACCTCGTTTTAATCGGGTTGTTGCGGTTGACCAGTATGGATTTACGCCAGGTAGGTCGACCACAACAAACCTAGTGTGTTTTCAAAGTGTCATCCTTCAGGCATATAATAAGGATTTAAGCAGGTCGAAGTAATCTATACTGTCTTTGCGAAGGCTTTCGACAAGGTCGGTCATTTTCACGTTGATAAGCTTCAGGAATGCAATTTTGGTTGTATTCCATTATTTCTGACGTAGAAAAATTGTTAAGCGTGGGAATTTCTTGTCTCATTTAATATTAATAACTTCATGTGTTCCCCTGGGAGGGCATTTGTCCCCTATTTTATTTAAATTATTTATAATTTATTAATATTTATGAATGATTTACCTTCTGTAATAATATAATAATAATATACTTTTATTGCAAAGAAATGAAAAGTTATGAACATTACATAATATATAATTTAAAGTAAATTTACAACATGGAGGGTCCGTCTGCCGGAGATCGATTTACATATAATTTAAATTTTTGGTCGACACAGAAAAAAAAGTACAAAAGAAAAAAAATGTATCCTTAAATAAATATTACAATTGATAATTTAATTTTTAATAATTACATTAATTACTAACATACATTATAAACCATAATTTTTGTTCTTCGTTTCATTTACGTTTAATTAAAATGAGTATAGATATATAAATCATTTGGGCCAGCAATTTAGAATGACAAAGCTTTAAAATATTCAAAAATTAAATTGTAATACTAACTCTTGGCGACAGTGCCAAGCGTGGAGCGCATATTTGATTTAATTTTTGTAATCATTACGCAGTAAGTTAATAACCTGTGTCTCACTCAATTTAGCAAAATTTGGATGCAGAAGCCGAATGTCCGATAGGATAGTGCATTTTGGAATAAAATTGTCTTCTTTAACCTGGTCATTGCATAATGAACAAATTTGTTTGAATATAAAATATATTTTGCATTGTATAAATTCACTTATCCACATCCTAAATGTATTTTTTAAATGTAAACATTGTTTGTAAATCCCAGGCCCTGAAGATGATCTCAATAAAAGATCGAAACGTTGGCACGATAAAGAAAATGTTTTTCTGAAACCTACATCACACCCGACCGCATCTCACGATATCTGAATTACTAATAATGAACAAATTACATTTTCTCTAGCCCGAAAAGGTGCACCATTGAGATAAAGCAGATCTCCTCTGATTTTGAATAACCACCATAACTCGACCGATGACAAATCTTTAGTGGGTTAAATATATTAAAATCATCTTGGTAAAGTTCCTTATAGAATAAAAAACGCGAGGTTGAGCTGACTTGTTCACGAAGTTCTTCACTGAAATTGACACTCATTTTTGTTATAATTTCATTAAACTGCAAAGGGCACTCATTCAAGTTATTTATAGCAAATGATGAGTTACATGATAGATCAAGCTATACCATGATCTTCGATTGACTTAGATTAACCTATAAATTCCATTGAAGACAGTCGGATTCCAAAAGTCTTCCTTCGGAGACTGGCTGCGTTGTCGGCGATGAGAACAATATCGTCAGCGTACATTAGAACTTTAATCAATCTTTGGCCGATTCTGACACCAGAATCGAAAGCAGTTGGCAGGTCATGTAAAAATAATGAGAACAGAAGTGGACTCAGCACAGAGCCTTGCCTTACCCCCGAGTTCACATGAAACCACTCCGAAATACCTTCTTTTCCATGTACTGCAGACTGAGAACCTGAATATAGAGACCTTATAACATTTATGAATTTGGTTGATACACCAATATTAAAAAGTTTTAAAAGAAGCGCTTTCTGTCCACTCGGTCAAATGCTGCCCGAAAATCTACAAAGAAACAATATGTCTTCTTACCCCTTTCAAGGAAACGGAGTTTAATAATATTTATCAACACAAAGAGATTGTCAACAGTGCAATAGGTTCGTCTAAAACCTGTTTGAAATTCAGACAAATATCTTAGCGATTGTATCTATAGAAGAGATACCCTTATAGTAGGCAACCTCGTTGATATCACCATGCTTGAAGACAGGAAAAATAATTGACCGGCTGAAAGAAGCGGGAGTAACACCTGTATTGTAAACGAAATTAAAAAATTGCAATATTTTTTCTTTAAAAATATCGGGTGCAAATTTATACAACTCATAACATACCCTGTCGTAACCATGAGCTTTGCCATTCTTTAAACCGGTAATTACTGCCGTCAACTCATCCTGAGTAAAAGGTGCACTAAACTTTGATCCTGAATAAATGTATCCTGTAGTTGATACTACATTAATTTCAGAGTTGATCAGACTACTAAAGAGGTACACCCACTGATCCATTAAAATATTAGATCCGCAGACCATTCTTTACCTTCTGTATTAAATTATAGTAGTATAAAATTGTTTGCAGACGGTGTAAAAATATTTAGGCCAATACAATTGGTAACTGATTTTAATCTATTACAATCAGGCTTGAATTCTATTGTTCGTTGGTATGAACTTGCACATTTCAATGCATAGTTGTTACCTTTTAACGAAAGAGCTGTAATATTAGTTACATGTATTTAACAAAAGACGATCCAATCGATACGTTAAATATGATAAAAGATTTAGGTGAAATTTTTGATAACGAAATGATTTTAAATGAACAAATATTTTTTATTCGAAAGAAAAGTGAAGAACTCTAGGATTTATAATGTGTAAAAGTGCAGATTTCAGCGATAAAGAAGTGTTTAAATCTCTTTATTGGATATAACAATGTTGCATGGTCGCCAAGCTGTGGTAAATATATACGCCGTCTAGAATTTCTGCAAAATAAATTCCTTCACTCTACAGCTAGGATATGATAGCGCTGGATATGAGCTTGGATATAAAAAAATGGATCTGCTGTCTTTTTAAAACAGAAGAATGTATTTATATATGTTATTTTTGTATAAATTAGTAAATGGCGTGATACTCCTAAATTGTTGGAATGTATAAACGTTAATGTTTCTAGGATCAATATGATAAATTGTCATTCATTTTATACAAATATGGTTGTGGCAAACGATATGAAACATAGCCCTTTTAACCGTTTAATGATGGAAGGGAATTTGTTACGTTTTGACTGGTCTTGATGGTGACATATCAAAAGTAAAAAAAGTTGTTGTAAAATATTTTTAGTTAATTCATTGTAATGATTAAACGTATAAAATGTATAACTGTGGGAGGCTCCTGTAAATAAATAGTTTACACTCGACACTAAACCATTTGAAAGAAAACAAGATCGGCTGGGTAATTTTGACAAAAACAGAAAAAACTATGAATAACCAAACACTGCTTATTAAAGAATGAGATTTATGTATTGAAAATGTTGCTTTCATACTACAAAACAATGACACCAGCTCACAAATTTCGAAAAATGTTATATAAAAATCTATTGAAAAAAGTAGAGCTAATGCAGAAAAGCAGACAATACATACAGCAATATACACAGGTACATTTATATACAAATTTAGGTTAAATTATTCAACAGTCGACAATATTTTTAATTTAGTCAACTTAATAAAAATAAAACTTAATGTAAAAAAACAAAAAGTGTATGCGTTCTTCGTCGATTTTTCTGCACTTTTTGACAGTATTGACCGATATGCACTTATATTTAAACTTCACGGACTAGGCCTTTCCTCAAAAATTATAAACTCAATAAAAACCTGCTTACAAATACTGTGGCTAACATTTGGTGCGGAAACGGCCTAACACAGGAATTACAAACCGACATGAGAGTAAGGCAGGTCTGTCTCCTCAGTACCACGTTATTCTCTCTGTACATAAATGATCCAGAGAGCCAATTTTGATTTAGAAAATCATTATTTAAATTGCAGCCTAATACTCGACTCTACGAGGTGGATCATTAAAATAAGAGGCGATGAGCCTAAATTATAAATACTTTAAAAAAGATAATATTGTATGTACTCTACGTAATAGACAAGAAGAAGAGGACCTATTCCACTTTCTGGCTGTCTGTCCCGCTTACAGTAACTACACGTTGAAATCTTTCAGCGAAGAAACCGTTTCAGATGAAAAAATGTTAGAGTTAACGGCAGATATTGGACATTATTAGTTAAATAATGTAAAGCGGCCAACACCTCTCGTAACAAACAGTTACAAACCTAAAACTACGATTTTTTATTTTTACTTTGATAGCACAGCATTATCAAGGTTAGGGTTTATTATTCTTATGTACTAATTAGAATCACTTATTAATATCATTATTATGTATTAAATATTATCATATACGTGTGTGGTGATTAGTGACCTGAAACTAAACTAAAAGGAGAAAACCTCACCTCAAAGAAGCCGACGCCTTATACAAAAATGTCTTTTTTCTATACCGACTTCCTTCCCCACCCCTTCAAAATCCAACGTATATAAACACAAAATAGCAAAATCTCTCTGGCACTCTCGACATGACACACAAGGATGGCATAATTACACAGAAGATAAACACTTTGAGTGAGTATAAATACTTTGATTGAATATTTAAAAAAAATTAAAATTAAAAAAAAATATTTTGCATTGTATAAATTCACTTTTCTACATCCTAAATGTATTTGTAAAATGTAAACAATGTTTGTAAATCCCAGGCCCTGAAGATGATCTCAATAAAGAACGAAACGTTGGCACGATAAAGAAAATGTTTTTCTGAAACCAACATCACACCAGACCGCATCTCACGATTTCTGAATAATTATTATTATATACTATTAATCATGTTATTTAAAAATTATCATAGTAGACTTCTCGGACGGTTTGAGACCGTGATATTTTTCTTTATGAAGAAATCATTTATTCATTAAAAGTCCCTATTATGTTAAGGTTTTCATTTTGTATGAATTAAAAATAAAGACACTTAATAATAAATATACAAATTTTGGTAAAATTTTATTGGCGGCCTGAAAGCTTTCCTCCCTTCTCCATAATTTAACATTTTGTAAAATTATTTTGTATACTTTTTCTGAACAAAGTAATAATTTTTTATATAGAAAATTACAGGAAAGGATTGCATTTCAATTTAAAAAATATATGATATGTATAAATATATGAATATATTGATAGAGGGTTTAATTTAAACCTGTACTTTCATTCGGCCTATACAGCCTAATACCGGGGGCCTTTGTTCTGTGTTACGGTTTTTCTTTCTCAAGCCGTTTTTCCAGCTCCAGCTTAAAGCCCACTTTTTTGGCTAGTTGGTCAGTTTGTTTGAGTTTTTATATACATTCACGTCACGAAACCCTTCTTAAGGTAAGCTTTTTTCGTGTTCCTAGGGTCATTAGGCAATTTAGGCATCACCAGCCTATTTTGGAGCTAAAAACATACCTGGCTCTAGAGAATCTGCAATTGTATCCACCTAATGCACAACATAGTCGTTGATGGAGCTTTGCTTAATATAGATTAATCTTTTAATGTGTGGTTTTCTACGGATTTTTGTTAGAACGGAAGAAGACTGATGAAACGTAGGAACAAGGAAGTGGACTGGTTGGGTAAAATTTGTTACAGAAACTGAGTTGTTTATGTACGTACATTAAAAACCTTTCAAAACTTGATACACATAATAAAAGCATTAAATGTTATAAAGCTTGGTGAAAATCGGCATAATAAATAAATTGAAAAGAGCAATGATATTATGGTGTAAATAAGTATTAATTTAATTCCAACTGGTAATGCGGAAAATCAGAGAATTCCTATTAAATCGAAACCTAATATGTTCATAATTTGAATCAATATGATAGATAACAATCAGAGGGGTGGGAGACAACCAACCAGTTCTGTATTTTATAACACGTATCAAACGGGCTCCATCTGAAAAGTCTACCGCTTTGTTCACGGGCTATTTCCCAAGTTTTTATCAGGGTTTCAAGGGGAAACATCAGGTTTGACTGCGGGGTTGTAAAGTGGCGAAAGGTGGGTGTAAAGGCCTCTGGAAAAGTTCTCAACACTGCGACTAGGTAACTCGATATCCGTGGAAAAGGAATAGGGCCGCGACTTTAACTTTTCTTTAATTTTATTTAAACTCGCGGGCCGTCGCCTGGCGCCTTTTCTCCACGGACGCGGGAGCAAAAAGCCGTCGGCGCCCTGGCGGAAAGCTTGTAATAATGTGTTTACCCCGGAAACGCACCCCTCAGTTGTTAATGAGATGGGAGAAAGTTTGCCTAAGCCACCCCCAACCCTTTTGCGACGCGTCACGCCTACACCATTCAGTTATTCAAACCTCGCCCCTGCCCAAAGAGACTTCATCTACTGACTAGCGACGGTGAACTCGACAACTTCACATGTATTGTCTTATTAACAAGAGAGCTCTCTGGATGTACATTCAACAAAACCGGGCCACTTTCCATTTTTAGACGGAAGAAATATAGGTCCCTCATTCCAAACTAATTGTACAACTAATTTGCCTTGAAACAGATAGGTTATGGTCTAAATGATAGTGGTTATATCTGAAAGCACATTAGTTCATCAGTTACTACTTATCATTTCACTTTTATCCTGAAAGGTAGACCAAAAATAATTTTAAATTTTGTGACTTCTTCTTTTCAGATATAACATTATTACATTATTCGGTCAGTACCTGACAAATGAAATACTAGACAAAACAATTTGTGTTAAAAAAAAACTCAATAAAACTAGCAACTTTACTACAAGTAGAGAGAGGAAAACTCAGGAGAGTGATAGAGGTATAAACCAATCACTGGCATCTGAGTAAACACATGCACATCATATTTTCACTGATGACTCCATTTGTAGGTTATACGATGGTGAGGAAGTAACGGCCACCCTCATTTCTTTCAAATGCGAAGAAGCGCTCAATGCAGTAACAACAGTCCATGACTTTCTCCTTATTCAAAGCAGAATCAGGTCAGTAAAACTGAACTAAATGACTAGTAAAAAGCACAATGAGCCACAAGGTTGTAGAATTTAGAAAACATCAAAGCTCTTCCTACTATCCTCCTAACTTATCCTATCCCGCACATTAACAAATAGAATCAAACGGAACTACCAATTTAACATCAATAGAAGTGTCTCTCAAGGGACTACTCTGGCCAATTCTGTAAAGCATATACGTAATCTACCTCTAAGTGTAGAACAGAAACAACCATGAATTTAAATTATATGATTGGCACAAAAGCTAGGAAAAGCAGGCTAAAACTACTATTTTTTATTGATTACAGCAACAATTTATCCAAAGCACAGTAAGTTACATAGATGACGAGAAAATTACAATTAACAGAATAAGAAAACCTAAAGAGAAGTGAAGAGCTATCCATTGATGGTACTCTTAAGCTAGAAATCTTTACTTAGTCACTCGCACTCTGAGAGTCGATGTGTGCCACTGCCTTTTTAGACGTCGTGGAAGATGGCTAGGAAGAGATCGGGAGGAAAGTGTACGTCGGGATTAGAGTGGGATGGAAGGTTAGTGTGGAATTTATTGTAGCTGGATTTTAAAACTTCAATTATAAAGGTAACATTTAGGTCGTTATTTATGTTAGAAAAATAGAAGGGGCGTTACAGATGTATCTAAAGATTCGTGATTGTAAGGTGTAGATTCTGCGGAGATTGGAAAGGTTGGTTAAACCCCATAGTTCTTTGCCGAATGTCTGGTTTCAATGTTACGTTGTTCCTGAGTTTTTGGTTGTCAATGGTGATCTGGTTGGTGTCTTGTAGTCTTTTATCTTTAGTCAGTATCGTCGGTATTCCATGTGATTCGTTTGTCTATATATGACTAGATAGCAATGACGTTTTCGGTGGGAAGGGGTTGAGATTATAATAGATTGGGTTTAGTGCTGTGACGGAGGGTGAGATTATGTTTTCGGACTGGTGGTTAGTTTGATTCGCTAGTTTTTTAATCATTGTAAATTTATGTCATTAATGTAGATGTATCTTGAGGGTTTGCTTAGCTTTAATGGGGTCGTAAATGGCATATAAACTTTATTAAATACAATATATATTTAAAATAAAAATAAAAAAATCGTGGTGGGATCAGGACAGTTGTTTCAGGTCTTTGAGATGAAATAAAAATAACCACAGCAATTAAATACAAATAAACACCTTTTTTTTTAAAATAAAAATGAACAAAACAGAATAAATTCCCTTTTTTTAAATTAAAATAAAATAATACAAATAAATATCTTTTCTATATTTAAAAATTAACAATATTGATTGAGGCCTTTTTATAAAAAATTAAGAAAACAAAAAAACATTGTGCCGACAATAATAAAGAAAATCAATTGACAAATGTGAACAATTGAAAATAAAATGTTCTCTGGACAAGTGATTACCCTGCAGCTCGTTGAAACTCCAAGGCAAATAGTTGTCAAACTCGTATGAAGCCGGTTGTGCAGTCCGACGTGCAGAGGCTCCTCTTCCCTCCGTAAAAAAAGGCTGCTGAATCCAGAAAACGTCCACTTTTCGTCCCCGGGGAAAAATAACGAGAGCGCAAACCACAAAAAAAGACCAGCCACCTTTCTCGTCGCCACGCGTTCCTCGTCTGCCGGAGCCGCCGCGCATCAAGCGAACTCTCGTGCACTCGCGCTCCAATTTGAATGTGGTTATAACTTATACTTTAAAGGTTCATAAATAACATTTTAACAGACTCTGGTCACAAACTTAATCGGATCATCCAGGTTTGCGTATTTCTCGCTTGTTTGGTTGATCTGATTTCGGCATTTTGTCAGAGGTGGTATGTCTGTGCGTTTAACCGTAAATATATAGTTAATATCTCTAATGGGGGTGTAGGATCATAGATTAAACATCTAGAGTAAGTTGATTGTTTCCGACTACTCTGGGTCTGCCTATCCTCGCTTGTTTTGCCAATTATTCTACGGTCATAATCATAAATGTTTAATAAATTGAAAAAAATCGTTTAAAAGATCGACGTCCATAAAGAGGTTTCTATTTTTTTATCGGAAAATGTCAGCTTTGATACTTTTCTAATGACCTGCGCGTGGACATGGATAATTTTAACAACGTAGGAACGTTAAGCAGACAGACGATCCATCATTGTTTCGTGTGATTTCCGACATTAGATGAATAACCATTTGTAGAACAATTTTACGTAATCGCGTAAATAGAGATATAACAGCGATAACGCCCTACTTTATCACGTGGGGCGGGAAAACAAACCGCATTGATTAACGTGTTATTAAATTGGAGGGTTTATTCTTTTTAACAAATTACACAAACACCTATTGGAACAACGATAATGAAATAGGGGACGTCAATGGCTCAAGGGTTTTAAGCATTGACACGCGCGATCGTTACTGTAAGGTACTGGTCCCGGGTTCGAATCCAGCTGCGACGAAAAATGTATACCTAAACCGCGTCTTCATATTTCTTTAAACTTGTCAAGGTTTCTCTGTCTCGTGGTCTAATTTTACATTCTATATTATTTCATTTAATTATCATTTTATGTAAGGTCTTGGTTGAGATAAAAAAGTCAGTGTCACGTGCGGGATTCGAACCCACGACCTTCGGCGAAATACGCCGCTGCTCTACCACTTGAGCTATCGTGACTTCGATCCTACAACCTTTCGAATTTTCCCTTTTTTTGCCATTTTCAAATGTCGTGTAATCAGGATTGGATTCTCAGCGAAATATGAGGTGGCCACGGGGAGCTGTTTAATGTAGTGATACTTCCTTTAATTATTAAATATTAATCCATTTACGTTATTTAACCAAGTTACTTCTTTCAATTAATTATGATTTTTATGTAAGATCTTGGTTGAAATAAAAAATCCAAGAGAATCGAAATTACGATAGCTCAAGTGGTAGAGCAGCGGCGTGATGAGTGGAAGGTCGTGGGTTCGAATTCCGTTCGTGACATTTGCTTTTCCATCTCAAACAAGACCTTAGATTAAAAGTATAATTAATATATTACATTTAAATCTTTATTTCAATTTTCATTTGGACACAATTGTGCCAAATTTAGTACTTTGTAATTCAAGGGAGCCCAAAGCCCCAGTATGAAACTTATTTTCTTGAAATTCCTTTTTCTTCTTTTGTGGTGCTGTCTGTAATAGTAGTAAAATAGTAGTTCCAAATTTTCCGAGATAAGCGAGTGTTTTAATTAACTGTCAAACCAAATTTGCGTCAAATTACAAAACAAAGAGTAATAAAAAACCAAACATATCGTCTTTCTGATAGAGAATGAACAGTTCATAGTAGCTTATTCTCGCTGAGAGTTGTACAAATTGTAAGCAATTTCTTCTGAAAGATGTAATTTGGTCAATTGACAACTAAACCGTAAATGGATTCTATATTTTATAGTAATTAATCCGTGATTAATGTGCAGTGTTATCTGTATAGAATTTGATGAGTTCTACCTTTAATGTATTTAACCGTGTTTCATTTTGGAATCCGCTTTATCAAAAGCGCCAAGGTTTCCTTTTTCTAAAAAAATATGTCTATTTTTCTTCTTACTACAAAATTTACGTTTTATGCTTTATTTGACGAAATATTGTGAATCCATTTCCGATACAGTTTATTTTTAATTTAGTCTTATAACGGATTTTTCCGTTTAAGGGACAGTTACAAATGCAGAAGATTCATTTTGTATGTAGTTAACACCTCTACTTAGGAGACACTCTCAAAAATTTCAAAGGACGAGGACAATGTCGGGTTATCCTCGTAGTTTGTCGTATTTTTCTTAGGTAGCATAAACGATCACTGAGTGTTAAAAAGAATTCTAATTACGTTTACAATTATTCAATTATTTATGTACAAGTATTACAATTATTTATGTTCCACATTAACATAAATAATTATCCACATTGAGATGGTGTGTTTGCGTGCTTTCTTTAACTTCTCCTTCCCCAAAACCCAATCCTATTTTATTTCTGACTTTTTTTTTACATCGTGATGTCTGTTTAAGTATTAATTTTTTATTTCTATAAAAACTTTAAATGGTAACATGGCACTGACCTACCAAAAATTGATTTTAAAATAAAGAAAAAGTGCATGTTTTTGATAAAAAGTTTAGGAAACCTAGTAAAAGAACATTAGCAAAAAATTAAGCTTAGCGAAGCTAGAATGGAAAATGTAAATCTACTCCTTACAGTAGGACCTTACATACACAGACTCCTATTATTTTGTTATCAGTTAATAAAAATCTCTCCTTAGAAAACAAAAGACATAACTCCATGGCAGTCTCTTAGCAAGAAGTTTCACTGTATAATGATTTTCTTACTTCTTCTTCACCACGTTCTATATGATTTCTTCTTTCCATGAATATTAGTTTATCAACTATACTGTTCGCACGTACATATATACGCACGAACGTGTTTATACATCTATTCACATTAACATAAATAATTGCATATGTTTATTTGAGAGATTTATATAAATTTGTATCATTCTGGTCGATTCAAAAACGGATGGACGAAACACATATAACAATAAAATTATTTTCAACAGAATTATAATTAGACTTTCGTGTTAAAATTCAGGGTTAATGCAGATTGGAAAAAATTTTAAACTATTATTCATAAGTAACAAACGTGATTATCAAATATAACATATTTGCAATATAACTTATGAAAGCGGCTAAGGACGGGATATAACTTAAGAGAAGCTTTCAAATATCAAGAGCCCTGACAATGGGTGGCCCTTGGAGGACCTGTCCCGTACAAGAAGGGTCATTAATCCGATTAATAATCCGAAGTTGCCACTGACTTTTGGGCCAAAGCCTGCATATGTCGGGATAGTAGAGAAAGGTTGCTCGATGTGTCCCAATTATTGAAGAATGCAATTCCTTGGCTCCATATAGAGAGCGGGTAGGAATGCCCGATTATGGGAATTGTGCTTGACCACTGCAGTAAGTATTTAGATCCTCTGTTCCGATTTTTGGATGAAACAAGGTTGTTTTTATTTATACAGGGTTTTGCAGGGTTAAATATCAATTCTACAACGTTGGATTCAGTAAATAAAAGGGTTCAGAGACACCAGAACGAGGTTTCTATCTTGATTCTTTCCTGAGTTAAACACATTTTTGTTATATTAGTCCAAAATCTGATTTTTTTCTACATAAAATCGCAATTTCTCAGCTTTAACGACATGAAAATACAAATCTGACTTTTATTTCCCAAACTACATTAAATCTTGCACTAGATAACAAGGTTTCCGAAAAATTCGCACTTTCGAATACACAGTAGACGCTCAAAGAATACCAAATGGCAAAAGCCATGTTCGTTTCTGGAAATATTTAATTGTAGCTCGTGCAATGACTTTTTCATTAAAATTTTGGGGGATTTCATCGAAGTTGCCTTATAAATATTCCAATGACATTCTCACTTTTACATTTTTTAGAACTTTTATTAGTGAAATCTCTTTTGCAAGGTTGAAAAACGTGATATCGAACCCGAAAAGAGTAAGAACACGAGAACATCGTACATGCCATATGTTTAATGAAAACGTTTATAAGTTGGTAACAGAAATTAGATACATTCTTTCAATTAATTAATCTTTTTATGTAAGGTCTTGGTCGAAATGAAAAAGTTTGTGTCACTACCAGATTCGAGCCCACGACTATCCGTTCAATACGTCGCTGCTCTAACGACTTGAGCTATGGAGACTTCGATCCACGCGGACACCCCTGAACCTTACATAAAAACAATTAATTGACAGATGTGATTTGGTTTGAAATTTGAAAAATGGAAAAAGGAATGAAAATTCGAAAGGTTGCAGGTTGGGATGGGGAGTTGGTGTCCGAGTAGATCAAATTCACGATAGCTCAAGTGATAGAGAAATAACATTTTAACGGACTCTGGTCACAAACTTAATCGGATCATCGAGGTTTGCCTAACTTCCTGACCAAAACCTTACATAAAAAAACAATTAATTGAAAGAAGTAATTTGGTCAATCAAACCACTAAATATAATGGATTTAATTAGATACATTCTTCACATGGCATGGCCAGCGAGGAGTCATGATTTGACCCTAATAGATTTTTATATACGGGGCACTCGGAAAAGTGCAGTGTACACATCACACTCATCGAAATGAGGGAACAGCTCATAGTGAAAATTGAAATCACATGCAATGACATGAGGGAAAGAAGGAAAGAAGTCCTTCATGCATTCCCGTCGGTTGCTCTACGTTCCCGCTTGTGTATCCAATACGAAGAAAAGCATTTCACATAATACATCAGTCAATTTACAAAAATTTAATGGGGTTTCATAATGTTTCTTTAATTATGTCTAGTTTATGAGAAGTATTGATCTGATTTTAGTTTCCAAGTAATGAATGTTTTCATTAAAAATATGACATGTACGATGTTCTGGTGTTGCTGCTCTCCTTCGGTTATATATCGTTTTTTAACCAAGCAAAAGATATTTCACTAAGAAAAGTTCGAAAAAACGTGAACATGAGTTTGTCCTAAGAATACTTATAAAATAAGACAACATTGATGAAATCCCCGAAAATTTTGATTGAAAAGTCATTGCATGAGTCACAGTTGAGTCTTTCCGAAAAACATGGGTTTAGCCATTTGTTATTCCTTCAGAGACTACTGTGTATTCGCAAGCGCGAATTTTTCAAGGGAAATGTTATATTGTGAACGTTTTCTTGTAGTTTCCGATATAAACGTCACATTTGTATTTTAATGTCGCTAAAGTTGAGAAATAACATTTTATGTAAACAAATCTGATTTTAGACTAAAATCACAAAAATGTTAATATCTCAGGAAAGAGCAAGGTAGAAACCTCGTTCTGATGACTCTGAATTGCGTTTCATTTCGTGAATCCACCATATCAGTATTGACATTTAATCCTGTAACACCCTGTATAGCACTGATGGTTTTGTGTCCTTAGCGTGTGTTGAGAGTGAATGTACTTATCGTACTCAATTGTAATAGCAATATGTGTAATGGGTGATGGAGGAATATCGAGTACTTTACCGCCCCAATGGAATCAAAAGTATGTACACATGAAAAATGTATTAACTAGTGATAGTGTGAGTGGGTTTGGATGAAGAGCTGATTGCGTTGGTGGCTGAAATGACTTATTTGTTGACTGCTCTTCGTATCTAACTTCGGCGTCGCGACGGACAAGACGCAGGTCGCGGGCTGCAAAAACCCGAGGTGGGTGTTCGCGGCCTCCCGATCATTTATCGTCAGTTACACAAAAGCAAGAATTGTCGACGGACTGCAAGAAGTCCTAGGTTAATGTGCGTACCTCTGTACAATAAATACATAAGCAGAGGTAATTTTATATAAATCGTAAAGACAATTTTTGTTTTGTATAATGCAAGCTCATCGCGCGGAATCGCACGACTTGGTCGGCTCAGGTCGCAATATGGTACATTCAAACTCAACAACACCTAGGCTCTTTGTAAATTCAGCTTCTACTCATGCGATTTATCATCCAATGCAAATGCGTCCCTAGGTTTCAACGAAGCCGTTTGTATTTTATACGGTGGTACTGGTAATTGAAGATCCATGGTTTGGCCAGAGACTCCACAGCTTAGCCAAAGATTTTTTTTACAACTGCATTCTTCGACGCAACAAGTAAAACATATAATCTTTACATATAAACAATTATAACAGTAGCATGAAAGCTTGAACACCTACCATCCAGTGGTGGAGTGGTGGTAGCAGTTAGTTCATCAATAGGATGAGCGAGATGGACTCCGTCCTAGGAGTCCGATGTCAAGTGTTAAGGTTGTTACGGGGCCACCGACGCTTCAGTCTTCTGTTGGGATTATTAGGTAATGTGGTGGATGGCAGGTTTTTTACGAAAGGGTCGGATGATGGGGTAGTTTGGTATGGAACGTTTTGTAGCGGGATTGGGCTAGCTCGGTAACAAGAGGGACATTTAGGTCGTTATAGATGGTGTGATTGGATACAAAGAAAGGGACGTTGACTAGTGTTCTGAGGATTTAGGATTGAAGGGATTGGATTCGATTGAGGTAGAAACGTTTAGCAGTCCCGTAAAGTTCAAGTCCGTATGTCCAAATGGTGACCAGGAGGGCAATGTAAAGTTTTCTTTTGTTTGTTAGTGAGAGTTTTGATCGTCTATCGAGTAGTCATTTAAGCATGAAAAATTGTATTTTACAGACTGTGCGCTCATGTCGTGTGTGGGGGTTCCACGTCAGTCGTTTGTCCAGGTAGAGTCCGGGGTATCGTACATGGTTCGCAATTGGGATGGGAACGTTGTTGAGATATACTGGTGGGAGCGTTTTCTTGTTTAGGATTATGTTTGTTGATTTGGTTTCGTTGATCTTGATTCTCCACTGAAGGAGCCAGCATACTAGAATGTTTAGGTGATTTTGAAGATCACGGGAAGCTGTGACAGGATATTTATAAGGAGAAAGGATTGCGGTATCATCGGCAAAGGTGAAGGTGATAGTGTTAGGTTGCGTAGGTAGGTCGGAGGTATAAATTGAGTATAGGAAAGGAGCGAGCAGGCTGCCCTGTCGGACACCTGCTTGAATAGGATGGATAGTCGTCAATGAATTTCTGTGGGATACTTGGAAGTAACGATCGTTAAGATAGGATTTTAGGAAAGGTAATTGGTTGCTGGTAGGATGTTCTTGGGCTTCCACAGCAGCAATACATGTAAGATACATTCAAATATATACAAATAAATGTAAGATGTGAAAATGTATTTATACAATGTTATACACAATATGGAAATTTTTCGTTGATCTTGATTCTCCACTGACGGAGCCTGCATTCTAGGATGTGTAGGTGATTTTGGAGATTACAGGAAGCAATGACAGGATCTTTATCAGGAGAAAAGATTGATTAGCCAAAAATAAATTGATCTTTCCGATGTTCGGTTGGCCCGACTTCAAGTTTGCAGGACAAGTTGGCAGTTCTAAGCAAAAAAATATGATACTAACAAAGAACAAAATTTGTATCATGTTCATTAAAAAACATTTGATTCCTTGGCTTGATTTGAATTTCCTTAAATTTCAGAGAATATATATAAATATTTAAACCCATCAAGTCCTAAAAACGTTGAAATTATAAATAATTAATTAAGAATTGTAAACTCAGTTTATTTCCCAAAGAAAGCGGGCGAATTGAGCCTGTTGTAATTTGTCCCTCTTCTTGTAATCGCTCGTCGGCCTTTTTATTTGTTCCATTTACATAATTTAAATAAGAAAATAAATAAAAACTAGGCTAAGGAATAAAAGAGAGGTTTTTTGCATATGCAAATTAATCTTATTAAATGATAAGAGTGTATTTCCTTGTGAATATAATTCACCTGTTCCAAACCCGGCTGAGATCCCTGCTGTGTTTTTAAATATGCACTAGAGTCTTATCGTCTTTTCTAGCGAAAAAAAGTCTGTGTCACAACGTAATTTTAACTAGCTGTGTTTGCTTGTTTTTGTCTGTTGAATAAATTAAAATAATACTGATGGAAGAAGAAACATTAAATTTACAGGTGGGTATGAAGTTAAAACTGTTGTATTGTTTAAATGTTTTTCAAATTATTTTATCATTGTCAATAATTGATTCAGGAGTGCCAATGTTTATTGATAACATGCTGCTACCTTTCAGGTTTAATTATGCAATACGATTAAAAGCTTTTTCCTATTATATGAATTCCTTCCTTCAGCAGAAAACTTTTTCGTTTAACTGTTTATATTCACAGCACTATGCAGGCATAAAAACCGGTTAAATTACTCTTAACGTAATTATTAATGCGGTCTTGATTAATAATTAATAAATAAAAATAATAATAATTTGCTAATAAGTTTGGAGCTTAATAAAAGTTTTAGACTGAGCGTTGCTGACACCATATTTCTTAAGTCGATTAAGTTTTTTAAGTTTAAAAACAGCCATTATTTTATTTAATAGGATTCTAAGTTTTGAACAAAATATTGTCTAACAATACAATTTAGTCTATAGTACTCCATTGAAAAATAGTTACTCGCTAGCAATATCATTTGGCAAATTTTACTTCTTAGGTCTTCCAATACATGAAAAATGTACGAAACATTGTTACATGAATATGACGTTTTTGTAATGATTATTCAAGATTATTCCTTATTAATTATTTCTTATGCGATTGCATGGTCTTAAAAGGAAAACAGGAGGTACATAATTATCAAGTATTTCATAAACAAGGCATACAGTTTTTACTTTTGATGTCGATAGAAGCCAAGAAAAAATTTTCTCCACTTATGAACTCCATGCCTCTTTCATTATTCATGATTCCTTCTTTACCAACACCAACTATTACAGACTCGTACCCCATCCTTAAAAGGTCCGGGACTTGGTTGGCTCACGTGTCCTGCATAAATCTCTTGGACTTGTTCACAAACCTCAAGATTTTGGACCATCTCGGGGAGTGATCTGGTAATGTCAAAGATTTCAAATCTGCACCTAGCATACCTATCGCACTCTGAGATGTAGTGCCTTGCCGTTTCTTCTTTTGTTTCGCAAAAACGGCAAAAGGGATCTGGTAGAATACCCATTACAAAGAGTGCCTTCTCAGTGGCCAGTGGCCCGTCAGGATACCTTTCAGCCTCCTAAATCCTTTCCCCTAGATAGAGAACAGCCATTTCGATTCTGCTGGTTTGATCACATTAACAAACTCCTTCGATTGCCTCTATCTGGGGGTTAAATTCCACTGCTTGAGGAATTGTTTCATGCCCCAGTTTTTGATACTCTCCTTCGCTGTACAGCGTGAGGTAATACCGGTTGTGACCCGATAAACGCAGCAGATAAAAAGATTAAAACCCCTTGGGAGAAAAAGTACTTTCAGGTAGTTACCCCTTGTGAATATAATTATAGTTTGGATGATGACCATCGCAACATAGACTGCTACACAGATGGTCACTTATCAAAGGTATAGGGAGTGGTGCAGGAATCTACATACCTAAATTAGGAATCAGCATCTCATCCCCTCTTGGCACTAACACCTCCGTTTTTCAGGCGGAAATCTGGGCCATTAATGTGTGTTATAGAACACTCATGGAAAATAAAATCACAGGTCCTAAGATAAACAGAAGACAGTCAGGCTAGTCTTAGGTCATTACAAAAAGATTTCTCACCATCAAGACTGGTGGAGGAAACCGTAGGTCTTATCAATAGTATCTCTTCCAGGTTTGAGAACAAGGTAACCCTTATTTGGATACCATCACATAAAGAACACCAACTATTACAGCTTCTTGTTCTCCATCATTTTTTCCTCGTCCACTACAGATTCAACATACACGGTTCACCTCTATTTTAGGTGTGATGATTCAGCTCTCATCACTTATACATTTGAATGATCTTGTAAAACCTCACGTTTTTGTGTTTCATGTCTTACCTTGTGTTGACCGGTGAATTGCACTTTTTCTTATATCGCTCTAGCTTAATTTCTACTAAAAGTTGACCTATTCATCCTTTTCGCTCTGTTTTCACAATCATTTGAATACATAGGCTCCATATTATCACTGCTATATACTGAGACCAGTCGTCACCTGATGGTATCCATGACTCAGCATCATCGTATCAACGTCCGGTTATGTCTCTGCAAAGACATAAGGCATCGGTGGAGTGTACATGTGGTGGTCTGATGGACAAGGTCAGGACCACTAGAGATTGGTTGAGGTTGAAGTTTTATCCATTTTCGAAACGTTTTGCTTTCGCGAGAAAAGGCGAGGTCGATTAAAAATAAAACTTTCTTCTTAACCGTAAATACGTGTTTTTGCTTCTACAAACGCTAAAGTCTACTAGTAGAAAAATGTGGTAGTTTAAAAGTGCGATGTCAGGTCGATAAGGTTGGTGCGGTAAAAGCTTCTTCCATTTACATCGATCAGTTTTCCTTTTTGTAAACGTCTCGTCACTGTAGCATTTTACACAATACCACTACTCACTCTGAACAAAATATTGAGAAAGTGGAAAAGACAAAAAAAAATTGTTTTGTACACACTTTATAACGATGTCATATTTATTACATCACACCCAGAAAACTATAAGACTCAAGAATATTTGGATTGTTTGTATTTTTTCCTAATATTTTGCGATGGTTTAATTGTACGAAGTATGGCTGGCGTTATTGATGCTAAAGTCAGAAATATTTAACTCCTTGAAGTTCTGCAGAAGATAGTGGAGTACAATGGAGGAAAATAGAGGGGAGAATGCCATTTGGTAAGGTGAAAGTGATATTATGGCAGTATTGATCTTAATCCTAGTTCCATGTGGTGCAAACAGCGCAGTGAAAGATCGTAAACACTGCTCCTTGGGTGCATTATTCTTTTTTGTGGTGGCTCTATAAATCCGAGCTTATTTATGAGTATGGCTATTTTTTAAAATTGTTTAGAAAATAACTTTAATAATAGACAAATGGATTAGTGTGGCGTTTATATATTGTAAAGATCAAATGAAATAAATATATCCTTGAAATATACGTGTGGCTTATCTGCAAGTTGGATTATTTTGTATGCACCTACTGCAATCTCACTTCTATTCAAATTCTATTTTATTCCTCCGCCCTCTTGTAAAAAACAAATTGTTTCAAGTCGTGAAATAATAATTTCGCGTTTAGTCCTCGTATAAATTAAATGAGGGAGATCGGGATCAGCGCAGGGCATAAAGAAAAAGGCAATTACCTGGGAAAATATAAATCTCTTCGGCCGTTGAGTAAGTACTGTCTGCCGCGAGGATTCGTTTTGGTTTCTTCATCGGATAGCCCGACTTTTCCGAGACATTGAACTGATTATTTTCCGATAATCACGTTCAGCCCTGGGTAGGAAGACCACTGATACTTTCACGCAACAAACTCGAATTATTTTTAAAGTTATTGCCCCCTTTTTCGTATTATCTTATCGGTCTCACTGTAAAAGTATATCTTCTTTATCTTCCAATTTGGCATCAACGAAACGAAAAGTGATTCCGAAGTTTATAAGGAAAAACTTAATTTGAATGTTTCAACCTTGTCTTGTCTAGATTGGATTTATATATTTTACTTGCTCGGAGTATTCAACTGTGTTTAAATCAATCAAAAATTCAATTATCCAGTAATAATGAATTACTGAAAATTAAGAAATGAGCAAATTAAACCGTAATTTTATCTTACTTTATTACTTTTTTTAACGCATACAATAAAGTTAAAATGGGGCTGCTTGTATAAAAGTACTTATTTCATTCGATTGTTGTTACTGCTTGAGAAGATTTGTTTCAGTCTGATCGACTTAATGCTAGTAGCCATTGGGATATGCTTCAAGAACGCGGAAAAGTCTCGCGGAAGAAAATCATAAATCTCTCGGATTACAGCACTTTTCTCCAAATCGCTCGTAACTTCCGTGTTACTCGACTTGTAAATATCAAAGCAAGGACTGAAACTTATCGGCCACTTCGTTTACAAGTAGATTTGGATGGCGGAATGCCATCCGTTTCTCCCGACAAGCTGATCAAACAGATATATAAATAAAAATTGATACAGGTTAATTATTAGTATTAGACCAGTTCGTTCAGAAGCACAAAAGTAAGGGTTGAAATTTTTTTGAAGCTATTCAGAGAAGAAACTTCCGGTTTGAAAATGCTTGGGCCACGTTTACATTTTTAAATGGCAAAGACTGTCCACAGCTTTTAATATTACAAGGAAGCTAAAAGTTGAGACCGACGTCGGTTCAAAAAGTTGGCTGTTAATTTGCATTATTTTAAAAATAATCTCGCTGAAATGTCATGCTGCTTACTTTTAGTAGGCTTTAAAGTACTGTTTTATTAAACCTAACTGTATAAACCAACATTAAATTTAACATTGGAAGGTTGGTAAAAATAGAATAGGGTTGACCTATTATTATTATGAAATTTTTGCTCTATGTTATTTATCGATGTTTATGTTGAATTCGGGTTGTGGTTGAAAGGAAAAATACTAGTGTTGTATCAACGCCAAGCTTTCGACAATTTTTATTGTCTTCCTCAGGGCACTACAGAGACCGATAACAATTAATAAAATAGTAATACAATTTTTTGTTTCATTTTGGCTACAGCCAGATACTCTGTCAGTATGTAAAGAAATGGTTCTGCATCATGTCACTCATTTTTTTAAAAACTCTTCTTCACACACTTATTTTAAGATATATGTAAAATAAATAAATATAATAAAAGACATAAATAAATAAAATAAAACTTTGATGAATTGCAATACTTGTTATCACATGGGAGGTTCTTTAACACTACCACTAACTAATAACTAACATTTTTGACAAGTAATTAAGGTTTTTAGTTGAGATAAAAATGTCAGTGTCACGAGCGGGATTCGAACCCACGATCCACGGCTAGATACGCCCGCTGCTCTACCACTTGAGCTATCGTGACCTCGATCCACTCGGGCACTAACTTCCATCTCAACCCAACCTTTGGAATTTTCCCTCCTTTTTGCCATTTTTCAATTTATTCATTTTCCAATTGCCATTTTTTTATCCCAACTAAAAACCTTAATTAATTGAAATATATTAATTGGTCAAATGGACCACGAAAACTAGTTAATTTAAAAAGTTAAAATGAAGTACACCTTCACTAAAGCTCTCCGTGGCCATTTCATTTGTCGCCGAGAATCAAATATTGGGTTGTCCGGAAAATAATGCAGGATTTTGGTATTAAACAAAAAAAAAGAAACTAGTTACTTTAAAGCAATGTTCTTTAATCAAAATAATTTCCCATACTCTCAATACATTTCTCCCAACGTGTTGGTAACTTATTAATTCCGTCTGAGTAGAATTCAGAATTTTTAGAATTGATAAAGTCAATAAATGCATTTTCCAGTTCCGTTTGATTTTTGAATATTATGTGTTGTAAGTAGTGGTCCAGGTGTCTAAAAAAATGGTAGTCAGTAGGCGAGAGGTCCGGAGAGTAGGGTGGGTGAGGCAAAGTTTCATAGCCAAGCTCCAATAATTTTTGTGACGTTACACGTGACACATGTGGTCGAGCGTTGTCATGCAACAAAATGGGCCCTTTCCGATTGACCAAAGAGGGCTTCATTACTGCCAATTTCTGATGCATGGTATTAATTTGGTTACAGTATGATTCAGCATTGATGGTTTCGCCAGGATTTAAGAAGCTGTAGTGTATTAAACCAAATGAAGCCCACCATACCGTAACCATTACCTTTTTTTGATGAGTTGGGGGCTTTGGAGCTTCTCCTTTGTCGAGCCACTGTCCAGAACGTCTAGTGTTATCGTAGAGAATCCACTTTTCGTCACATGTAACAATTCTGGCCAGAAATGGGTCATTTTTGTTTCGACAAAGAAGTGATGCACAAACATCAAAGCGCTGATTTTTTGGCGATCGTTTAATGAGTGTGGAACCCAATTTTCGAGTTTTTTCACTTTTCCAATCGCCTTGAGGTGGTCAGCGACGGTCGTTTTACTGACTTTGAGTTGCTCTGCAAGTTCTCGAACAGTTGTTTTGGGGTTTTCTTCCACCACTGATCGCAGAACATCATCATTAAGAGAGGAAGGCCTTCCACGACCTTCTTCATCTTCAAGGCTGAAATCTCCCTCCCGAAATTTTTTAAACCACCTTTGCACAGTGCACTCATTAACACAACCCTCGCCCCAGACTTGGTTAATGTTTCTAGCCGTTTGGGCTCCGCTTCGGCCGAGTTTAAACTCGTAAAAGAAAATCGTACGAAATTCTCGCTTTGACATTATAAGGATGACTGAATTATTTCCAAGTAGCGGAATGCTACAGAGGTAAACAAACAATATCATTTGGAAGAGGATTAATAAGTGTTGACATTCATACAAATGAGTAATCCTGTAAACGTAAACAGAATATTTTATATAGATTTTTTTTAATGAAAACTTAAAATCCTGCATTATTTTCCGGACAACCCAATAGATTACACACATTTGAAAAATGGCAAAAAGGAGGGAAAATTCAAACGGTGTGTCCGAGAGGATCGAGGTCACGATAGCTCAAGTGGTAGAGCAGCGGCGTATCTAGCCGAACATCGTAGGTTCGAATCCCGCTCGTGACACTGACTTTTAATCCCAACTAAAAACCGTAATTAATTGAAAGATATTAATTGGTCAAACGGACCACGAAAGCTAGTTCTTTTTTTTTCAAGGATTTCTTAAAAACTATTATCACAGCCTTTTTATCTAAACTTTATGCATAATAAATATTCAAGTAAATAAAATAAATAATCCTTATATAAATAAGTAAAAAATGTATTGCTAAAATTCTCTCCCACGTGATAACAAGTATTGCAATTCGTCTAGTCAACACCTGTGCTATATTTACCTGTAACAAGTTTTATTTGTATTTATTTATGTACATATATCTTAAAATAAGTGTGTGAAGAAGAGGTGGTAAAAAAATGAGTGACCTGATGTACAACCATTTGTTTACATATTTACTGGGTATCTGTGAGCAGCCAAAATAAAACAAAAATTGTATTATTATTTTATTAATTGTTATATGTCTCTGTAATGCAATGAGAAAGATAATAAAAATTGTCGTAAGCTTGGCATTGATACAACACTAATATTTTTCCTTTTGACCACAACCCAAATTCAGAATAAACATCGGTATGGAACGTTGGTCAATCAGATAGGATCCGCTATGTTATTTATCTCAAAGCGGGTTTTTTGATCAGTTTTTATTCGTGATCAACGTTTTATGTATCCATTATATTTAGTGGTCTGATTGACCAATTACTTCTTTCAATTAATTATCTTTTTATGTAAGGTTTTGGTTGAAATGAAAAAGTTAGTGTCACGAGCGGGATTCGAACACACGATTTTGGAATCCCGCTCGTGATACTAACTTTTCATTTCAATCAAAACCTTACATAAAAAGATTAATTAAGTTTTTACGCCTTTTCAACAAAGATTTGATGTATTTTTTCAAAGGTAAGTAATCTTAGAATTAATACACACTTTATGACGTAAAATGAGAGCTATTAAGATTTTTATAAAGTGGTTGAGAATCGTAAAAAGACTGTAAATTTCGATTTTTTTCAATCCTGGCGTTGATCTCTGTTTGAAAAATAGTTTTGAAAAAAAAGAAAAAATTTCGTCGTCGTTCGTTCAGTATGATCGGACAAGGGCGTCAGTCTTCCGACGTTGTCATTGGGGAGCGTGGTTCAATGGGGCGAGGCAGACTGACAGCCGGCCCGGATTTCCACGGTTTATTATTCTGCCAAATGACCCGTTGAAAGGAATGCGCACCAACCGATCCGCCACCGTTAACAATAAAACGGGAACATAAATGAAAAATTTCACCCCATTTCAACCTCCACGCAGCGACGCCAATAGGTATTAATTAAATTATGTACATAGATTTCAGTATTAACGCGATTTCTATGATAATTTTAAGTAACCTGGTGAGAAAATGATCGTTTTATAGGTGTTTTTAAATATATGCAATTTTGGGCAGAATCATGGAGCACAATAACAAATAAACAGAACCGAATGATGTACTCAATTATACTCTTATATTTTTCCATAATTACATTATCTGATTGCAACATTAACTATTTTATATTTATTTACATATTTCGATGTTGAATTGAGAGAGCATATAATCAATACTATTTTTACAGTGTGTGTGGTGTTTCATGACCGTTAGTTAATGATTCTTTGAAGATCGTGAGATGCGGTCTGATGTGACGTAGAAAATAGATAGAAAAAAATCTATCAAATATGGACAAACGTATCCACGCCATTCATTCACGTCCTATCAAATAAATTAAACACATTTCTCTCTTCTGATAACTTTAAAATAGCTTTCAAAAACTATAAAACAATTCACACACTTTTTCACTGTCATAAGTCTTACGTAATTTTCAAAATGAATTGTTTAAACTGGCCGGAACTTACATCGGAAATACATCCAAATATCTGGATAAGGGAGTAAAGCAACATATCTATGACTGCAAAAACCCCAAACAAAATCCTACAGCACTGGCTACACATCATTTTGAACACTAACACAATTTCGACTTCAACAATCCAAAAATATTACACAGAACAAAACAAACATAATCGTAACTTCTTAGAAATGTTTTACATATAAACAGATTACAGATAAACACAGCATCAATTACAGAACGGACACATGTAAACTCAGTCGCAGCTACGCTATATATATATATATGTTATTGATATTGCTGATGCATGAAGAAGTGCCGATAATCAGCTCCCCAAAAAAAGTCCTGTCTTCATCCGGTACCGGTCATAACTCCTCTTTGTCCTTCCTCTCTCTCTCTTCGGGCCAGCGCCACACTGTATTTGTTATAAATGCACAAAACCCAAACAAAATCCTACAGCAGTGGCTACCCACCATTTTGAACTATTACACACAGAACAAAACAAACATAAACGTAGCTTCTTAGAAATGGTTTACATCAGCAGGATAAACACAGCTAAAAAAAATTAATCAAATTCAATATCGATAACATACTTATATCATCACATCACACAAAACATAAAAAAATCATCACATTCCACACATCACATATTTTTACATAGTCTAATTCTTCAACAATTTGGCTTTCCTTTCCCTAATTATTCCCGTCTATGTAATCCTGAAAGGATAATCAGGCCGAACCAAGGCCCACGTTTTTTCCCCAATTTTCGGCTCCTTTTACCTCAAAGAGGCCGACTCCTCATATAAAAATGTCTTTCTATCCCGACTTCCTTCCCCACCCCTTCAACATCCAACGTATAAAGACATAAAACATCAATACCTCACTGGCACTCTCAACACGTCACACAATAGTGACACATCTACACAGAAAACAAACACGTTGAGAGAGTACAAATACTTTGATTGAGTCTAAAATTTCTAGCATTGTATAAATTCATTTTTTTCACATCCGTCATGTGTTTGTGTAATTTAAACAATATTTATAAATCCCAGGCCCTGAAGATGATCTCAATAAAGATCGAAACGTTGCCACGATAAAAAAAAATTTTTCTAAACCTACGTCACACCAGACCACATCTCACGATCTCCAAATAATTATTTTTACACTGCACCTTATTTCACTACTTCTACTTCATCACCAATTCCTCAAGTCGTTGCTGGGCCATTTTCGGTGGAGACGCCTTATTGGTTTAGATTGGTGGGTTCTGTTAGACAAGGCTGGAAAAGACCATTAAGATGATGGGAGAGATTGGTAAATTTTTGAGTAATTAAATTTGGATAAATTAAAACAATAAATCCAGGAGTGCCACAAGGTAGCATATTAGGTCCACTTCTTTAGTTGTTAGACACCAATGATTTTCCTAAAATAGGATTAAAACTGCATATTTAAGTTTTTACAGGCGTTCTCAAATTTCGTTGAAGACCGACTATGTCCCTATGTTGCCGGGGACTGTCACAATCACAGAAATTTTAGATCGGCTGCAAAAACTTAAATATGTCAATCTGTAGACATAACAGACGTTGTTTTGACCTTATGATGGTCAGAAAACAAGTTGAAGGCTTGGCAGTAGCAATTACATTTGCATTCTTCTTCAAGACCATATCTTGATTCAGAGTGCTCGTAAGTATTTAAATTAAATGTTTTTAACTGATCAATTCCAATATTGAATATGTTAATTATTTAAAATATTTAATGAGTTGTTATACACACTTTTATTTTCAGTCGGAAGGCAGCCTTCCTCCAAAACTGGAATCATCTTATTTATGGATGCAACTAAATTTGCTTTCTTTTTCAAGACATTTTAACTTGGTCGATACTTCTAATACTGAAAATATATAAAAACAACTACAATAGAGAAAAGTCGAAAACAAAGCCAATTTACAACATTGTTTATAAATGGATATTAATTGTAGCAACTATGGATATGTAGAAATTAATGTAAATGTGAAATTTTCATAAACAATTTATTATTTCCGTTGTTCGTTCATTATTGAAAAATCAGAAATACATTAAATTGAGAAATGATACATTTTAAAAAATTTTGTGAGAAGACACTTTTAAATATATAATGTAGCAACAAGAATTTTTTTTGTTTTTAAATTATTAATTGCAGTTCCAAAGTTCTAATGAAAGGGATAAATTCTTAGGAACCTCAAGAAAGTAATTTTCGTTTTCTAATTTGCCTCGTCGCTGATCGGTTTTTAATACATAATTAATTTTATACAGGGTGAACAATTACAGCCTCGCTTGCTCCTAAAAATGAATTATGTCTTTTATATTCTTCACCGGCATTCAAATGACAAGGATTTTGAATTTTAGAAAATTATTCAGTTAACAAGGCAATTTGTACTACGATGGCACAAAAGCGCACTTGTAGATTCCAATTAGAGATCTCAACACGGCCGCTCTTAGAATTGATGAGAACGCCTCTTGGCCCAAAAAAAATATATGAAAAAGTCAATAAATCTATTCGGCATTATATTCACACTCGTTCGCCATCCAGTATATGAAATTGGCCGGAATTTATCAAGAACTGTAAATAAAAACCACCCCTACAGTCAATGTAGCCCTTTTCCTCGGACAAAGCACTCTTGATATGTCACAGGCAGCATGTCCGATTTTTTTTCAGTTGTTTTAATCTTCTATGATTTATGAGCGGACACGCATTTGTCATCCTGTATACATTTTTTTAATAATTTACGGAAGATCTTATGAAAGTTATGGAATGAAAATCAAACATATATATGACATCATGCTGCTTTAATACAATAATAATGTTAACTGGTTTTCATATTGTTTGGGTTGGCGTCTTTTATTACATCTGACAGAAAAAAAACCAGGCAAGACGTCCTGGACAGATTTAACAAATAAGCAAATGTTACCAGCGAGTACAAACGTACCAACGGATCAATTGTCTATCGCATACAGAGTGAACAGTTCGGATATTACGTTCAAAGCTCTTAGAAGTAATGACCGCCCCCTTATATTGATTAGGAAGGACGACAGTTGGTTACTGATGGTTTCCTCATTAAATGCCAGCCCTGCTTTAAGGGTTGGACGGTTCAGCTCTAGTAATTACCGAAAAATTTATCTGGCCCTTTTGCCCCTAGTTCAAGACAGCTTGTCAATATAATTCAAAAGCCTGAATTGCAAATTAACCCCAACACAATTCAAAACAATCAATCAATTGCATCAATGTCAACAAAGAAAACCAAGTATTTCATATCATTATTTAGATGACTATTTGATCTTTTATTATCAAAACCTATCAAGATTTTTTTCAAAAATTAAAATATAAAACCAGACGATATTCATAGTTTTTGAACATTGAAGCACACCAAATACAAAGGTATACTCTATCAAACAGGATAAACAATTAATTGTTCAAAAAATTATAAACAATTATGCATTAAACGAAGATATTTGAGAAAAGTATATTATGTGGCAAAAGCATCTCGATAATCTAACCTTACCAGTAATTAATTAAGGTTTTTAGTTGAGATAAAAAAAAGCTAATGGCACGAGCGGGACTCATAAGGTGGGGTTGAGATAGGAAGTTGATGTCCGAGTGGATCGAGGTCACGATGGCTCAGGTAGGTAGAACAGCGGCTTATCTAGTCGAAGATCGTGGGTTCGAGTCCCGCTCGTGCCATTAGCTTTTTTCATCTCAACTAAAAACCTTAATTAATTGTAATTTATTAATTGGTCAAGCGGACCATGAAATTAGTGAACTTACCAGTAATGAAAGATTTACGTTTAAATTTTTGACCTCGTTTCTTGTCAAAATCCGCCTATCTTACAATTAGCTGTTTTGATCTGTCAGACGCGTTTCAATTTTTCCCCTCAGTTGTAGGTTCGTTTTTTAACCCCGGTAAAAAATGGTTATTCTGAGTATAACATTTTTTAATGACATTTCTTAGAGGATTTAAAAGTAGTCATAGACAAGGTTTTCTTGTTGATTTTGGTTATTAAGTTGTAATTATTCCCGGTGTTTTTCTTCTAGGAGATAAACGAAGTCATAGACATGTATTTTTGTTGATTTTGCTTATTAAGTTGCACTTATTCTCGATGTTTTGGTTTGTCAAATAAGTTTTGGTTTTTCGCCGTATTTAGAAGTGGGCTTGTTCTTAACCCAGAAAAAATAGTTATCTTAATTGGAAGGGTTTTTTTGAGATTTCTTGTGGAGATAAACGAAGTCACAGACATGGATTTTTTGTTGATTTTGGTTATTAACTTACACTTATTCTCGATGTTTTGGTGTGACAGATAAGTTTTGGTTTTTCGGCATATTTAGAACTAGGCTTGTATTTAACCCAGCAAAAAATTATAATCGTAATTGCAAGGGTTTTTTTGAGATTTCTTCTTATTGGAGTTGACGAAGCGAAACCTGTAGTTTGGGCATTTCTGGTCATCCAGATCCTTCTACCCTCGATGTCACGTTCAGATATGTTTAGATTCCGGGCAAATATATAAAATATACAAATATACCAGTATAACGTTGAACTGAATATTCAAATAATAGTAAAATAGCAAATTTGATATAATTAATATAAAATGATAGTTTTTGGTAGATTATCATTGTCTAATAAGATAAGATAGATAATAGTACAATCAGAAAAATGAATCATGGAATGATTGATTAACTGGCAATGATGATGACAGGAAAATCCAGTTGGGAGTGGTATCGCAATACCATTTCGGCCTTCTATCGGGGTTTTCCCGAGGATATAGCCCGGTTTATTTTCAGCGTTCATGACCTACAATCCTGAAGAGGGTGGGCCCGTTCCGAACTTTATATCTTTCCCAACGTTCTTATCGTTTAGTAGGGGTCGAAAAAACGGTTCATTTAAAAAAAAAAAAAAAAAAGGAAACCTGAACCTAAACTTTTTTAAACGCTGTCTCCTCAGGAGAAAATAAAAAAAATCAAAGAAAGTCTAATCCAAAAAGGAAAGACGTAAACCCCCGGGTACGTTTCACTGCGCACAATTTATTGCGGATAAGTCCGAACCGAAATGTTCAGAGCATTAGCTTCCTAAGGAGCTTAGCACTTTTCCCAGTCTTAAGAATAAATGACAACAAATTAGTTTCATCTCGTGTTCACCCTGTGAAAAATACAGTCTTGTCGTGAGAGTTATCAAAACGGTGATTTTCCCTTGTTTCGTGGTACGAATGGGCAAGCTCAGTTGTAATTAGAGGGCTCATTAAAATAATTCAAATATTTGCGGTTTCGGATTCGGCCGGAGAGACAAATATTGATCCCACCCTTTATTTATTATTCTGGAACGGCGACGGGCGGTTTGCAGATCATTATAACAGGCTTTGTTTTGACTGCATGCTATACTATTTAGGGGAATTTGGGACTATTTTCATATATTTCCTTAATAACAACCAGCAACCCTTTTAACGCACTTTGTGGAATATAACATTAATTCCTCATTCAGGACATCATGATAAACATTTACCTTAGCCCATTCTAACAACATGAAGTGAAGCGTTTAATGTATAAATTTCGTGAATAAAATGGTACCTAATTATAATTTTATTACCTTTGTCAACACAAATTATATAAATTTTGCAAAATATAAAAATTTTGCCGATAGTTAAGCTATTTGTGATAGTATTTATGCAATACAGTCAAAAGTTATTTAAAAAAACTGACAATATACATATCATACACTTAAACTTGTTTCACCGTTCTAAGAAAAACTTCTAAAATTGTTATGAGCAAATTATTAAAAAGAATGCCGGATCGGAAGAGATTTTAAGAGGAAGATCGATATGAGACCATCGGAGGAATTGAATCGAAGAAGAGGGATCATACTACCGGCCATATGTAGATTGGTACAAGGACACTTCTGTGCCAAAGTCAGCCTATATGTATAGACACGATCTGTCTCACTTAATTGAACGGTGTCGTTTATCTGCTCCATATGGAGAGCGAGCAGGAATGTCACCCGATATGAAAATTGTATTTGAGTAGTCTTACTCAATGATTAGTATTTCGGTCGAGTTTAGATTTTCGGAATAAACCGGGCTGCTTTCATTGTAAGTAGTACCTATAGTCTCTGTTTTGAATTTCCTCTGGGTGTATGGAGAGTGAATGCATTTATTATGGTGCTTGCAATTAATTAATCCTTATATGTAAGGTTTTTGGATGAAATGAAAAAGTTAGTGCTACGAGCGGGATTCGAACCCACGACCTTCGGTTTAATACGCCGCTGCTCTACCACTTGAGCTAGCGTGGCTTCGATCCTCTCGGACACCAACTCCCCATCTCAACCTGTACATTGACCCAACAATTTTACAAAATGCTTGAATTAATTTCGGATACATTTAATTATTAAATAAGAACAAAAGATTCCGGATTCAACATTTATTAAGTCTTTACAAATTACAGTAATAGATGCCGGCACTTTAATCTAATTTAACAATATTCTTTATAACTAAATTTGATTTACATATGAATTTATTATCTTATAAATAATCAAGAGTTTAAGTTCCAAAATATTTGAGTTCACTTCTTGGTGAAGAATTTAATTATCAAATCCGTAGATGCGGCAGGCGGGCAACAACAATAATAAAAAGAGCAATCTCGAGCACAACGTATCAGCACGAGATTGTTACCTGATGTCTAGTTGACGTCAGCGGATAGGATATATAGCCTCTCTTATGATTTATGCGGCGGTTAAGTAAAGTGCCTTCACGATGGCGGATTTTGTCTAAGGCAGACGACACGACGGGTTTGGTAATGTTCTGGTTATCCAAACTGAACACCGGACTGACACTTCGTAAAACAAGAGGTTATCGTTTACGCATGCGCACAAAGAACGCGGTATTGACACTATTGAAGTTGTTCAGAGAGTGTCACAAACATCTGATCACAGACCAGAGGACTACAAAACAAAAGAACTCAAACCCATGGCATCTAAATAATTACTTTAATATTGTTGGCAACAACACAACCTAAAATCTTTCGAATTTTCCCTTTAATCAGGATTCAATTCTCGGCGACATATGAAGTTGTCACGGGGAGCTGTTAGTGAAGTTTATTTCGTTTTACTTATTAAATCTATTATATTCTATTGACCAAATTACTTCTTTCAATTAATTAAACCTTTCATGTAAGGTTTTTGAATGAAATGAAAAATTTAGTGCCACGAGCGGGATCCAACCCACGACCTTCGGCTAAATACGCCGCTGCTCTACCACTCGAGCTATCGTGACCTCGATCCACTCCGACACCAACTCCCCATCTCAACCTCACCTCTCGAATTTTCCCTCCTTTTTGCCATTTTTGAAGATGTTGAGATGGTGAATTGGTGTCCGAGTGGATGGAAGTCAAGAAAGCTCAAGTGGTAGAGCAGCGGCGTATTTAGCCGAAGGTCGTGGGTTCGAATCCCGCTCGTAGCTCGAACTTTTTCAATTCAACCTAAAACCATACATAAAAGAATTAATTAAAGGAAATAGTTATAACGTTTAAATTGGAGGAAATGTTTTTTATTCTGAGGCTTTAACAACTCTTGATCCATCCTAACTCCACTGCCTAAAACCTCTAACTTTCACATCCAGAAAATGGACCACGTCCGTCACCTTAATCAACGAGGATTTGAATCATAGTTGAGGGATCATCCTCACTTTTTTAAGAATAGGTACTATGCGTGTAGAGCAAGGTTGCACGATATGTCAGACAGAATAAAAGGGTGTTATATCTTGGCTCCATATAGAAAGAGTATGTAGGAAGGCCACTCGATATACGAGTTGTGCTTGAACACGTCAGCCCGCAGTTCATATTTTTGGAGGAAACAGTGCTGTTTTATAGGGTCTCTTGTATATACCTTCCTGTGTTACTTTTATGTATATCGTCAATGTATGTATTTATCAGAGTGGATTTGTAGTGTGAGAGAACATGCAGTAGAATATTGAGTACCCTATATCACAATTAGATTAGTCATATAGTACGTGTAAAGATCGTGTAATCTTTAGTTAAAATATAGGAAAGAATATTTATAAATGAATGAAAATGTGAGACTGTTCAAGTTTAAAATCTGCGGGTGCGTTTTGTAGCGTGTTTTTCTCAAAATGATTTTGCCCGAAACCAATATGACATCACAAGAATAGCACCACAATTTATGCCCATTAAGGGAACTTTAAAGGAATGATTATTCCGTCTTGTAAGGTTTGATAATGCCCCTTGTTTGGATAGACGGTGATCTACCTCTAAATCAAAGGAATCTTATTTGGGAAATAAATCGCCAATTTAAATGCAGAGGGACGCCTCTATACTGCTTCTTTAAAAATAAAAAATGTATTTCCTTAAGAAATCAAGATACGTTCTAAAAAAAAATAAACCGATAACTTTTGCCTACGAGCAAACAATAGACGAACGATAGATAGATAGAAATACTTTATTTTACAATTTTGAGCACATCATGAAACATTTAAATAAAAGTATATACAACATGAAATTAAATCCATCTGTCGTCGGAGAACGTTGTAAACTGAAAATTAAACATACAACTCTGGATATACATGCATTCATTGTAGAACATAAAAAGAATAGAAATAAATACATACAAAAATAATGACTATTTCGTCCAGATCATTATTTTTTATTTATAATTATAGTATTAATGAAAGAAAGGTGTATACGAAATTAAAAATTAAATTCCTGGACTAAATGGTATGTATATTTCGAGACGTGGCGAGCAAACTTTATGAGATCCAGGGATCCGAACCATTCAACAGCTCAATGATTTGAGCTCCTGAGAGAGTGAATGACCCGAGGTGTAGTATGTGATGACCAACGTCAGGATTATGGGGTGGAGACTGAGGTAGAAGTAAACTTAACGGGCTCAGGAAAAAATTAACTTCTGTATTAAGAAATTAATAGCTACAGGAGTGGAGGGCTTACGGGAAACAGACTCGTCAAATATTACAATCATTCGTATTATATACCCTGGTGGGAGGTCTAGGGGGGAATTGGCAATGGTGGGAGTGAAGGGTTTTGGTAATGTCTTATCTTGGGAGTCGGTACAAGGGGAAAAGCTTTTGAAATATAATATTTACGAATAATTGCAATAAAGGATATTACAAGTAGACGAATCTCTCATAAAATCGAACACTCAGTTATGAAGTGAAGAACTGTCACAATTAAACGAAATTTCTCTCTTTTAAATTAAATAAACTACGTGAATGAGATGGGTCTTTGAACAGCAAGAAATTATCTGAGGATTGAACACGGCGCATGCATTCAGTTCTATGATGCTCTTTTAATGCCGACAACAAAGCTGAAAAAAGATCTGGCCATTTATCAAGGCTATCAAGGGTTGGGGTGTTTAGGGAGAATTTGTAGAATTACTATAGCCAATGTGCATACCAGGACGTCTTCGACCGTATGATTTCTAACGCTGTTATTTTTGCAAACCTGGAATCTGAAAGATGTAAGGTTTTAAGAATGAAAGAGAAGTGAAGCTGAAAGGTATGTATCGGTCTGTCGACGTTTCTAAGAAAATCATATAACATAATCATATTAAATATAACAATAATTAGTACCAAAAGTATTAATATTGGGTTGTCCGGAAAATAATGCAGGATTTTGGTATTAAACAAAAAAAAAGAAACTAGTTACTTTAAAGCAATGTTCTTTAATCAAAATANAGGATGACTGAATTATTTCCAAGTAGCGGAATGCTACAGAGGTAAACAAACAATATCATTTGGAAGAGGATTAATAAGTGTTGACATTCATACAAATCAGTAATCCTGTAAACGTAAACAGAATATTTTATATAGATTTTTTTTAATGAAAACTTAAAATCCTGCATTATTTTCCGGACAACCCAATAATATTGGCCTGAAGGGCAAAATTAAAGAAAAAAAAGACCAAAAATAAAACCATAAATCAAAATGGGCTACACAACATAAATATATTTTATATAAATAAAAATTAAAATGGATACCAATCTGATTGAGCTGGTTTTTAGCTGGAATTTTTTCTTTTAGTTTTCCTATCAGTGCCAAGGCTAAACTGAATACCCGTCCTCGCTTTTCTGCCTCTAGCATGGAGGGGAGAGCCTGGACATACTTAGTTGTTTTGCCCTGAAGATGACCCGAATAAATGTCGAAACGTCGGCAAAAAAAAGGCGTTTTTCTAAACTGTCTTATTCTTGACCCTTCCTGACGAAAAAAATATAATCTGCATGTCGATGGCTGAAATGCTCTAGTTGTTGACTACTCCTGAAGCCTAACTGAGGTGGTTCTGCCCGAGTTCTGACACCATTCCACCAAACAAGAAAATGGGCGATTAAAAATATCAAATTCTTTTTAGAATATTGATTCTGGTACACTTTTTGTACACAATAATGAATAAAAGGTTAAAACATCTCATTTTTATATTGTTGGGGTCTACGTTCAGATCAGTATGTGTTTCTCTACTTCAAAATGGAATGACGAATTTCAAATCTCACGTGTTGTTTATTTATTACAATCTCTAACAATATTTTACTGCATTTTCTTCGAAACCGTCGGCTCTCCAAATCCTTGTTTAATAGGTTTTTCAGAAACGAGTATGCTGAAAAGTTGTAATGCTCCGGAATAAACTTATTTAAAAAAAGATCCATCTCATTTGTTCAATAGTTTTTTAAAATATTTCCAGAAAACAATTTAATACCATTGTGTGTAGTGTTTAGTGAGCGTAGTTAACGATTATTCGGAGATCGTGAGATGCGGTCTGGTGTGACGTAGGTTTTAGAAAAACATTTTCTTTATCGTGCCAACGTTTCGAACTTTATTGAGATCATCTTTAGGGCCTAGGATTTATACACATTGTTTAAATTTTACAAATACATGTAGGATGTGGAAAAAAATGTATACAATGCTAGAAAATTTTAGATTTAAAAAAATCAATTTATAGAATTCTAGAAAATTTTAGATTCAATCAAAGTAATTTTTTATCTAAAATTTTCTAGCATTGTATACATTTTTTTCCACATCCTACATGTATTTGTAAAATTTAAACAATGTTTATAAACCCCAAGCCCTGAAGATGATCTCAATAAAGATCGAAACGTTGGCACGCTAAGGAAAATGTTTTTCTGAAACCTACATCACACCAGACCGCATCTCACGATCCGAATAATCTTTAATACCATTGTAAACCACCTTCTTGACTATAAATTTAGTGCTTAACTAATCCTTTAAAATTCTAATCTAAACTTATGTCCTTACCTTAATCTATTATAAATTACCTCAACTTGTATTATAGGGATGACCATCACAAATTGTTACCTGTTACTGCACATCTTGGAACGCACTCCACTCACAATTGCGGCAGAAATTACCCAGCTGGCGAAACTTCTGGGCATATCTGTCATCAACGCTAAGTTCTCGCTCATTTTTTTAATTCGTCACAATTCATCCTGATTTCGAAATGTACAAATTGTTTAGTAGTGATGAGAATCTTTCATGTTTTGTACCTTGTAATTCTATGCATCTAACTCCTCTTATTTACTTATTTTGTTAAATCAGCAGCAAAATATAACGATCCAGAAGGGGCAAGGGATTGCAATAAATTATGTAAGAACGGTGTAGCCAGGCGTTTTTCTTTTCGTGAAGGTAGAAGAAAACCACTTGAGAGATGGAGCTATATATTTCCCAGTTGATTCGTCGGAGAGACTCCCGCATAATATAACCATACCCTTCTAGACGCCACCCCAGGCCGAAGACAGTAGCACGTGTGTCACGGATTTAAAATTGCCCTTTCCGAACACTCTCAATTATAATATTCCCAGACACAACAATCTGGATAAGCAAGCATAAAAAGCAGGACGGAGAATGGAATAAGACAGCTAAATGAGAATTCATACTATAAAACCCCAACGGCATAAATTTGACCTAAAATACTCAAGGTAATTTACTTCTTTCCATTTAAGTACCAAGGGTTTTTCTTTATAAAACTCTGTCTACTTAGTAGCAATTATTACTTATTCATTAGGAAGTTTACTAAAAATTCTTAAAGACTGAAAGCGTGAATTTTCTTTTGAGAGAACCCTTCCAATCAGGCTTGTACAAAAGATACAAAAGGTGTTTAGAATACTTTTTCTATTCAGCCGTAGAGTCATGATACAAAAAAATTCTCTTCTGCTTTAACATTTTCGTTTTCTTTATTTTATTATTGAAAATAGTTAAACAAAATGCCCATTCTAGCAATCCTGTCGCTTTGTTCCTTGACATATGTTATTTTCTTTATTTAAGTAATTTGAACAAATAAACGAAACATTCAAGGCTTTAAAAAATGTTAATCAAACTTTTGTGGAAGTACTACACCCAATAATGTTCATCACAACAACGAAAAAACAATTTTTAATATTTACACAAACTTATTTTTCAAACCGGGAAAAAGCGAATACATAAAACGAGATACCTCATATATCAACATATAGTTTTCAGTCACAATATCATTTCACATTTTTAGAAACGCAGGTCCATGTGCCTTTTTCTCTTTAGTCTTTTTCTATTAGGCGGTGGTGAAAAATTGTGTGCTGTGTTTTAATGATTATTCGGAGATCGTGTGATGCGGTCTGGTCATTTTTTTTATCGTGCCAACGTTTCGATCTTTCAATTAATTAAGGTTTTTAGTTGAGATAAAAAAGTCAATGGCAAGAGCGGGATTCGAACCCACGATCTTCGGCTAGTTACGCCGCTGCTCTACCACTTGAGCTATCGTGACTTCGATCCACTCGGACTCGAACTTCCCATCTCAACCCCACCTATTGAATTTTCCTCCTTTTTGCCGTTTCGATCTTTATTGAGATCATCTTCAGGGCTCAAAATGTTTATTTTCAGTGTGTTTTTAATTACCTCGTACACCATGGAGTGTGAATGTGAACGAGGCTTCTTTTAAGAATGAAATTAACGTCGGGAAAATCCACGTCTGTGTGCAATTATGAATTTGAGCTGAATTTAATAAAAATTCGTAAGTTTTTATTTTTTACACTTGTGCTTGTTTAATCGGTAGTTTGACGCAAATCCTCAAATTGCGCATTCATGCTGCCATATTAAACGAATTGATGTTAGATAACCCAGCTTTTTTAAGTGTAGAGAATAAGATTTTTCAATAAGAGCTTTTAGGCAATGTATGCTTTATATCTCAGTTAGTCTGCCAATAGGGGTCTTGGGGAGCTTGCTATCAAGTGCAATGCCTAATAATTTGACTAATTCAATTTTAGGAATTCGTTGACTTTTGAGATAAACAGCATGGGCTGATATTTGTTTAGGTATGTAAATGTTACTAGCTTCGACTTTTCTGGATTTACGATAATTGCTGACATATATTTGCGTCAAACAGTTTTGTAGTCGATGACTGCTTCATCAAGCCGCTGCGAAAAACCACGAAGACTACATGTGTAGTTTGTCAGTCCTAGGAGGATCAGCAATGAATATACGATACAAGAAGGATAACGCTTCCCTGTGGTATTTCTGTTTTTATTTCCTGAGTTTCAGAATACTTTTCTCGTTTGACTGAAAACGTTCTTTCTCCTATGATTTCATGGGGGTGGGTACAAGGCAAGAGTGGAGTTTATAAAGCAGACCATCGAGTCAAATGTGTTCCTCGTTTACAAGAATAATTCAGCGTAACTTCTTGAGTTCGTATACATCGAGGTTGGTTTCTGTTTTTCGATGAAGTTGTTGAGTGCAGGAATCAAAGAACGAAAGCCAAACTGGGATTTGCGAACCAAGATATGTCAAATCTCGTGTTTATCTCATTACCTTTGGAATCATGTCCACAGGTGCGTGTTATTCAAAAAACAAAGTTCGAAGAATTCTACAAGAGCAATAATAAAACCTTACAAAATTAAATTCAGCTTTTATCTCATTACCTTTGGAATCATGTCCACAGGTGCGTGTTATTCAAAAAACAAAGTTCGAAGAATTCTACTAGAGCAATAATAAAACCTTAAAAAATTAAATTAAGATATTTTCTCAAATTTTGAGGACAGCCAATGGGCTGATTCCTCATAGCAAGTGTCATGTTATATATATATTGCAGTGCTGTAAAGTTAGCGAAACTGTATATGACAGAAATGTTAAATAAAGTTGTAAAAAAAAAGATATTTTCTCACCAACCAACTTGATATGAAGTGACCTCCAACACCATTGTGCTTTCAGCTTATTGACTAATTGACTTTTCTTTGCTTCGATACACAGTATTTAATATAGAAGGAAACAAAACGTTTTACCTACCAGCAAACATGTTTTTGTCTATTTCTGTAAATGTACGATCATAGGTTTATGTTCAGCTTATTTCCGAATTATTCTCTACTTCCTTAAAAAATCTCTAGAGCCTAAAAACAATTTAATTAATATGAAAAGCCAAGAAAAAAAATCGCTCAATAGTATGTACACTATATTAAACCCGCCAATCTCTAAGAGGTTTCTTCTTAGCGTAGTAAATTTTTGAAAGTCTTCAAACGTCTTCCTATATTTAAAGTTTGTAAGTTTGTGTCAGTGAAACACCATTTAGACATAAATAGTTCAGTAGTTGAATCGTTCTTTAAACAATTGAACAAACGAACAACTATTATTTTAAAAACGAACTTAAATTTGACCAAAATTGCAAACCTAATCGAGAAAATTTGTTTTTAGAGCAACAAGCCTGAGCGTTTTTTCCCAGAGAAAAAAATCAAAAATCGTACCTTGCACAATAAACAATTCTTTTTGTAGAATTTTTCTTTATTTGAAATTTACCAATTGTTCTTTGCATCGCATAGAAAACCACCTAGTATACAATGTAGTGCTCCACGATATACTCGACACTTTCTAGTCTTCTATAAAATGTTATTTCTAGCCTTTAATTAGCAAATCTTCTATCAGACATCGCCTTAAAAGCAGTACGACAACAACTTTTGTTACGAGATTGATTAGAAAATAAAACACTTTAGAGCAGTTGAAAGAAAAGTATTTCGTACGTGCCAACGAAAGGACTTAACTTGCAGAGTTCAAACAAATTATGGAAGCATAATTAATAACTTCTTGGCCAAGGCCTTAAAGTTATTGATCCAAAACGTCGGGTACTAAACAGACCGAGCATTTCAGTCAATACCGTATTTTCAACTTACTTAAATTGTTTACGGAGACAAACTTTCCCTCTTAACTTTGAAGTTGGTACAGTATTTTTTTAAATCGTAATTTGTTTGTTTAACCTAAACGATGTTAGAACGGTAAGTGTTGACGATTAACTTTTAATAACGTTGTAAATAAATCAAATATCTACAAAAAATTAAGGAAAAACGATATGCTAAATCCTACCCCCAAGCTCTTGGCTTCCACAGTGCACTGTTTAAAACAATTACAAGTTTGGCTAGTTCAATATTTCTAAATTATATTTTTCAAATTAAAATTGGCTTTTTTTGTATATCGTCGACGAACCGAACTACCACAATAATTCGAAAAAATATTGCCTGGCGAGATTCCGATATATCGAAATTTTCTTAAATTAAAATCCTAAGAATAATATAACTCATAAAAGAACGTGCTTACGGAAAACATACAAAATTTTAGCTACAACTTTAAATTGGCTCATTGTACTACGGAGTCAAATATTTCTACACTATATTGAAACTATTATAGACAAATTTAAGTGAATTTTGTTCTATTTCCCTTAACCAGTTTTTTCGATTATTTTTTATTTTTTTTATATACCATTTATTTTTAGCATAGTTTTTTTTGTCATCAAAATTAACCGTATGAAAAGAAACTTTAAACAATTATAACACATTTCTTTAGTTCAGATTGTTTGTTTTGGTCCTTGCCGAGCATTTCTAAAGCTGTATTTACATTATTGGTCATTTGGACCAAGTTCATTTTCCCATTTTATCACGGAACGGTTTATGAACGTTGACGGATTCATCGGTTAACAGTGTACATCGGGTCCATTTTCCACTGAATATCGGTGTGATGCCGATCCTATCACACACTCGTTATTTTGAACTTCGAAGCAATTTTGAAAGTTCGTAATGACCTTAATGAGCTCTCGTTAAATGAATATCGACCAACTCACTAACAAATGTGCAAAAACGGGACTTTTAAGCATGATAATTGCATACTTTTTGATATTACATCAACCACAACGAGAAGCATGTTTAATGCACTCAATAAAGTTTTAAATATAATTTATTATTGACTTTAACATTAAACGTGATTTGTACTTATAACTTTTTGTATTAAAAAAATATAACCTTTGTTAAAATCATGATAATAAATATTAATAATAAATTTTTATTTGCATGAATGTACATTACATATAAATGATTATTAAGAAATCGTGAGGTGCGGTCTGGTGTGATATAGGTTTCAGAAAAATATTTTCTTTATCGTCCCAACGTTTCGATCTATATTGAGATCATCTTCAGAGTCAAAGTGTTTGTTTTTATTACAAATAAATTTACAACAAAAAATAATATTTTGGTACATCCCTGCCTGCTGCCCAAAAGCAAATTTCGTACTAGACAGCAGGGGTTTTTGGAGATCATCTCTACTTACATCAGAGAAATAAACCGAATAAAAACAAATATTGTTGCACAAAAGCATAATGAAAAGCAAACAAATAACGAAACATATACAGAATAAACCCACCAAATCAAATTTTGGCTTTAAAATATCTTAACTACAATTTAAAATTTTTGAAATTATAAATTGTTTGCCTTCTTTGTAGTCTGTGAAATTTTGAATAATGATCCATTATTTATTTTAAAAAAACGAAGTGCCATATTTAATGAACAATTATAATATTGCGTAGGATTTACGTTGTAAAAATGGGTTAACCAATGAATTGCTTCTTGTGTTTTGATGTACTGGTGTAAGTAGTTAAAAGATTAGTTATATATATATATATATAAACATGAACATTTAAGAAGATATATTCATTAATTTCTACTTCTACTTCTGACTACTGTCTAATTTTTTCTTATTATATCTATACAGTTTACGTCAAATAATTTGAAGAAGTGAGTTTATAGTTACATCCACAGTCTTAGTGTAGCATTTATTAGTACCTCATCAGCAAACAATACCCTGTTATTATGGATGGTGCAAGAGAAAAATATATTGCCCTTAAGGGTTCAATTTTCATAAAGTAACGTAAAATTCTAAATTTATAATGAACTTTCTCAGACGGGAAACCAATGTAAATTAAATCTCAAATTTGAATCCAATGCAACACCAAGATATGTAACACTGTAAGCAAAAGGGATAGACAAGCAAGAACACTCATCATTACCAACACAAGTATGAAAAGCAAATTTTAAATTATTAATATTTATATTCTTTTTTAATGAATAGTGTAATGCATTAAATTGTTTTTATGTTTGAAAGTAGGAAGTTTGAGTTTAAACAAAAATTGTTTTGATATCATTGTTTATAGTCCATTATATTTAGTGGTGTACTGATCAAATTACTTCTTTCAATTAATTATTCTTTTTATGTGAGGTTTTTGTTCAAATAAAAAAGAATAATTGAAAGAAATTGTTTATAGCTTTAGTTAAATTAATTAAATTATCAAATGAGAAAATACCAGCATCATCTGCATAAGTAAATATATTTCCAGATAATTTTCAAAAAATTATTAATAAATAAAAAGAAACAAAATTGGGCCTAAAACTGTACCTTGTGGTACTCCCGGTTCAACGCGTAAAGAAGAAATATGAACTGTTCCAACCTTTGTGAATTGAGGTCTGTCCGATAAATATTAATCAAGGAGTTTAAGGGGAATATTAGAGATACCAATACACTTAAGTCTTTTTAGGATGAACTTAACAGAGTCGAAAGCCTTTTTAATTTCCAGAAACAACCTTTATTAATTTCTTGTGAAATCAATAATCAAATTAGTAACATCAAACAAAGCCTGCTCAATGGCTCTGCCGAAAAAAACCATACTGTTTTGGAGAAATTATTCTATTTTTAATAAAGAAGTGCAATAATCAATTTTTAATTGTTTTTTCTATAATTTTGGATATGGATAAAGTTAACGAGATAAGCCTATTATCAACTTACATAACTTTGTCCTTATTGGCACTACTTTGTGATTTTGACTCTACGTGAAAACTTTGTGTCTACTTAGTCATTTTTATAATTGTAAATATGGATATGAATAAGGATAGGGATAAATGAAGGGATAACAAGGCCTTCCACACCTAGTCCTGACTAGAACTATTCTGCCCCTCTATTTTTCTTAACTTATTGGGCAGCTTTAGGTTGTTAGTTAGTCCCAATAGCCTTGCCAGCGGCTCCTTAGTGTAGGATCTTGCTTACTGCTTCCTCTCCTAGTTGCAAGAATTTCTATTTACTTAGCCCCTCATAAAAACGAGGAATGTGTTCTGCGTTCTCCTCTACTTCCTGGCACACTATTCTATCTGCACAGTACTCTTATACGGTACATGTGCCTTCTTAGGCGGCAGTGCCCTGTCAGTACAATTAGAATCTTGGTTCTCTTGTGTTTACCTTCCATTAATTCCTTTGAATATCTTGCGGATGTTTGAGACTCATTAAAGATCCATTTTGACCTGTTTTTTTTTTTTCTTTTTTTTGGGAAGGTTCTAGACCCAGTAGGATTCGGGGCATAGAGAATTCAAATTGGTCCATTTTGTTGGCCAACGTGTCCACTTCCTCATTGCCTCTATATCCCGAATGCCCACGGATCCATGCCAAGGTGGTCATTAGTGACATTGATTTCTGTCAGTGATTCTATACAATTCCATACGCTTTTCACATTGCAACACTTGTAAATAACTACTTGTTTTTGTAAATTATGCTTGTATGCATTTTAAATTTTGTGTAACATTTCATTATAGTGTTTGAATTGTTTGATTTATTATCTGATCAAGATTTAAAAAACAATTGCGTAGTGACGACCTATTCTGTTGCAATTAGCTTATAAAAAAAATAAGATAAAATTTTGATGGGTTTTCATTTTAATGAAAATAAACTTTTACCACTAATTGAGTGAAAAAAATTATGGATAGTGCTTAAATACTCCTTGATAATTTATCAAACTAAAAAAATGTTGAATTTATTGAATAAAAGTATAAAAATAATTTGATTATAACATGAACATGAACATTTATTTATTAAACTTTTTGCATTCGTACCCGACATACGTTGAAATGGACTTTTTGTCAAAAACACCGGCACCTCGAGGGTTTATATAATCTCATAGTTGAAACACCCTCGTAAAAAATAAAAATAAAAAGATTTTTTTTTAATACAAGCAAATACAACATTTTATACGAGAATTATTTGTATCTAGATAATTTTTATCATAGTCAAAAAACAAATTTAATCGTAAAGTCCGGTTTAAATTAACATTATTTCAATTTGTCTTGCAGTATTTCATAGCTGTGTTATAATTGTTGCATTAATTATTTTCTTAAAGTAATCTTTTTTTAAATTTTTTAAATATTTTTTAATGGAACTTCAAATGATGCCTAATTTGATGAAAACACAGTTTTGAAACAAGAAGTAATTTAGTTTACTATTTCAAAAGAAGTGGATCATGAAATAAAATGAAACAAATTCAAGAAAGGCTCCAGGATTAGATCTCATAAGAAAAATCATTAAATAATTACCCAAAATAGTTGTATAACTAATCCATTTATTTAATGCGACAATAAGGTTAAAACAATTTTTCTGGAATCTGGAAGATGGCTGAAATTACATTGATCACGATGCCTCGTAAACCACCGAATGAAGTTCCATCATATAGAGCAATCGACTTCCAGTGATTCCAAAATGCTTCGAGAAAGTTTTACTCAAAAGATAAAAATCTTTCAAGAAATATCTGGTTTTATTTTTTTCTATGAGTCTATTGGCACTTTCGAACACTTCCTATTGTACTTGAACTAACATCTACTGATTGAACGGCCATCTCATCTCTTTTATCCACCTATGGGAGCTATAGCCCACTTAATGTGGAACTACGTTGACACTGGGTGGTACAGTGTTGACGAGGGGAGGGGGGGTGCAGCCTGAAAAGGCGAGCCTCGTGTCCTCGTTCACTTCCCTTTTTCAATCCAGGTCCTTCAGCATTCTTCCTTGAGACCTCTCCCAACCCTTCGTTGCAAAGGAGTATCGATGCGCAAAATAATGGTGAGCCTTCAGTGCGTGGCAACCTCTCTAAAGCACGAGCTGGATTCGTGTCGGCCTCAGGGTCGGCAGGGGACGACGGGTGCTTTATCAGAGGCACACGAGAGTTACTAGATCCTGTCTGAATAGTCGGGGGAGGGTGCTTAACCATCTGAACTACGGGGTAGCAGAAAATGTTCCAAGTCCAACCCTGCTACATGGGAACGGATTCGTAGTGACTTTGTGGTGATGCTCCTGGCGGGAAATTAGAGAAGAAGCTGTTCTTCTATCTGTGACCGCCGCCTAAGAACTTGCGTATGACCTTCCTTGCAACCTCGGCCTCACGGGAGGCGAAGGATCGGACAATCGAAGCGTATAGGGTTGAGGACGCTCAGACTGCACTGACGGAGTCCTTCGAATGCATGAGAATGGCGGATGGGAACGGATAGTGGTCGGTGGTGCCTACATGAATGGCGTCCTTTACCGAAGGCAGTCTCCTGCAGTGGGTGGTTAGCAGTTCCACTTTAAACAAAACCGGAGCGGATCCGGCAGTTCTTAAGCTGGAGGAGCTGGAATACTCTGGGAGATAGATGGTCTCTCTAACGAGGGAGGGCGTGGGAGACCAGGCTGATGCATTTCAGCCACCTTGGAAACCTCTACGCGCGGCATACGGTCTGATGCTTAATACAGACCCGACCACTAGGCACTTGGGCAAACGGGGAGTGAGGTTCGTCTTGGCCCCTCGGGGCTGGGACAGCTTCTATACCAACGCTTGCGGCTGTAACACACATTCAGTCGTGAGCGGAGGTGCGTCATCTCTCATCTTGAGAACAACGTACGGTAAGGCCATGAGCCAGGTAATGACGCTAAACATCACTGTCCTTTTAAGGACGACCGAGTATTTTGGAACGCACTATTGTACACGAATGTGTAATGATGGGATATCGAATCCAGTTTCCATCCCTGTTGTGGGATAAGCATCCCACTCTTTTATGTAAGACAATCTAGTCTTCCTAGACTTGGCAGTTTATTTCATGTCTCCTATGTGTGTTTCATATGCTTAACTACAATTCATACATGTTTTTAAATTTATTCATACACAACTCAAATTAGTCGTCAGAGCAACCTTAATTACAAAAGAAGTGAAAACGCGCAACGTGGACTTTAAAATGGACACACCCACACAGAAAGAAAGCCATAGCGAAAATGTCTAATCGCGAATGAAAAGGGTTTTAATTTAAAAAAACCTGAAAAAAGAATTGTTTCGGTTAAAAAAAAAAACAGGGGGAAAAAGGGGGAAAACGGCGGGATTTAAAATGTGGAATTACCTTCCTTCCCAGCCGTGGAACATTCCCATGCAAATCTGGGTCCTCGTGCAATAAGCAAACGGCTTTCATACAAATGAAACCGCCGTCTTAATTACTTTCGTCCGCGTAGCTCCGGCCAAAAGCGCGATACCGGATTTCGGTACAAGTTCAGAAACCTTGGCAACAGCATAAAATCCAATTGCGGCACAGCGCGCGGCCCCCAATTGTGATGAAAATTACAAACCTTGTAAATCCGAAAAACGGGAAGAGATTTATTATCGTTTAGATTAACAGAATTATATCGCTTTGTGCGACATAACGTTGGGGTAAATGCTTTTGAAATGTGACTCTAAAATACACCCAAGCGTTATGCTGAGCCTGAAAAATAACGGTTAATTTTTGCGTAAATAAAATAATGTCTCAATTTGTAAAAAGCAGTTGTTTCCTAATAAATTATCTTTATTTATGAACAAATTTCGTTTAAAAATCTTTTGATAAAATGGAAGGTCAATGATTACTGTTTTATCGATCATAAAAAAATACATGTCTAAGTAGAAAAATCTACTCGGGGTTGATGATGTTAGTAAAATCGATATGAGAAACAAAAATTACAATTATACACTGAGAGGCAAAAAATTCCACCCACTTGTAATATAACTTGATTTGTATATGTTTTTATATATTAATAAAAGTTTATCGTTCAATAATTGAGCCTTTGTCTAAAGGAAAATTTAAAAAAAGACGGACAGATAAAATTTGTTTTAGATTTTTCATTAAAAATTCAATATCGCAATTAATATTTCAATATTTTCTCGTCTTGCCTTAATTATATCTCGAAGACGCCTTGGCATACGTTCTACCATTCTGGAAATGTCTCTTTGCTGGAGTTAGCCTATGCTTCACGAAGAGTCCTTTCAAGATAGTGGAGTGTATCAGGAAGTGATGGATGTGATATTCGTCTTTTGCGGTTATCCCATAAATGTTCGATGGGTTCAAGTCTGGAGAACGAGCTGGCCAGGCTAAGACCCTGATGTTAAGCTGTTTGTAATGAGATAGTTGTCTGTCTGTGTTGATACTTACTGAAAGAATGTACTTATTACTGAGAATTTAACGTCCCGAATATGAAAAATTTCGAGTACTCAGACATGAATGAATAAGTTGTATGTTTGTATTTATTGGTTTGAAATGAGTAAATGAGAAACACTAATTGTTTCAAAGTACCGACTGAATTCAATTTATTGGCGTGGAAGTTGAGACCCAGAGGAATATCGAATACACTGGAGTAGCGTGAATGTAATTTATTAGCATGAAAGGAGGGACTTTTTTTCCAATTACCCCAAGGAAAAGCAAGTACTCTGGGGCAATGCGCATGAAGAAAAAACGGAAAAGAAGATTCCTATAGAACTGTCAATTCCTGAATAATTTATTTGTGCTTTTGGTTGTAACTTTTTGCTTAACACATTCAATACGCATTCACACAAATAAATACATTCACACCTATATATATGGCATTCAAGATATTTCCCCCATCAACTTGCATACATTAACAAACTAATCTAATTGGTGTAGGGTTCCAATGTATATCCATTATTTTATAAAGTGCCAAAAGCTCGGTGAACCCAGCAATTAGTCTTCTTTTTTCACCAGTCTAATGTCCTCTACGAAGATTGGAACCCTACATAGATTGGTCGAACGACAAACATCATAATCTAATTGGGGTCAATGGGTTACTTTTATAAATATTCCACCATCGACCCAAGTCACGTACACAGCGAGAGGCGATGGGATGCTATTCCATCATCAGCCCCTCCCAATTCACTCTAATAAATACACTCACTCATACAAAACACATCTTGACGGCTATAAACGATAAAAAATTCCCAATTCCCCTAAAAAGCGGAACAGGGGACCTTGAAACTCGTCCGAGAACCATTCTTAAATCCGGCGGCATGCCTACCCGCTCTCTATACGGAGCCAAGGCATGATACGCCTCTATTATGTGGGACACATCGAGCAACCCTTCTCTGCATAAAGAGCACCTGCGTGGGCTAGTATAAAATATTTTGTTGAAGTCGTGAGAAGCGTCCAACAATGAGATAGTTTAGAAAAACATCTTTTTCATTTTTTTTTTTTTGCCGACATTTCGAACATTATTCGTGTCATCTTCAGGGCATAAAGTGTGGTGCTATTCTTGAGCGCTCCTCACGACTTCAACAAATTATGGAACAACAGATAACAGATCACTTAGAAACACTCATTATAAAATATAATATCATTATATTAACTATTATTGTTAATACGGTATACCTAATAGCTTATTATTTACAGTTTATTTTTTAATGATAATTAACCATCCCAAAAAAAAATGGATACTTAATAATTTCTGTAAGCATTATTAGCTCTACTGTTAGTTCTGTTTGAACAAAATTTATAGGACACCAAAAAGGGACTAATTGATATAATTACTACTCATATATAAATGAATAGAAATGTTAACAAAAAACCGATATTACCTTCTGTTCAACGCAATTCTTTCCTTGAGAGAGAATAGGTCAAGTAATCGTAATAGATTCAGCATCCTTTTTATTATTCACTACTATTAACTGAATTGAAATACATTTTACAAGGCAAGGCGCAGCGCAGGAACCAAAAGAGGGAAAAAACCCGCTGAATTGTAACCGACCCATTTAAAGGGTGAGCCTCATTGTGGCTTTTGTTAAAGGGTAAACTTTATTTTTATACGTTGAATTATGCTAATTAATCTCCAACTTTGTTGTTTTACAAGTACTTTTTTTTCCAAGTCCGGGCTCTAAATTATGGCGTAACCGTTAAGAAGATAATTTCTATTAACAAAATATTCAAAGGAAAACTATTATAAGTTTCCAAACCGTTCCATCCTGTAAGATGATATTTTGTTTGAAATACCACAATTTAGTTTCGTTTTATGAACCTTGTCGTAAATCCGAATTAAACATAAAATAAATATTTTTGTCCTTGCATTCTCATGCATAAAAATAAAACCGTCACCAATTAGTGGCTTATAAGGAACAACTTCTTCTGATAACACATCTTCAATGTACGCGCAGCTGTTAGGGAACCCTCGATAAAACTCAAATTAGTGACGTGCGATACCAATCGATATGAGGAAACTGTCGAATATTTTCTTTCGATACCGAGTTTTTTTTTTTTTTTTTTTTTTTTTTTTTTTTTTTTTTTTTTTTTTTTTTTTTTTTTTTTTTTTTTTTTTTTTTTTTTTTTTTTTTTTTTTGCCTTACCGTAGGTATTAGCCATCAGCCAGATAGTTTGTTGCTTATTTTTTCCTAATTCAAACTGCGATGTTACTAGCTTGTAAAAATGAATATATAGCCTTGTAAATACTTTCTCTATCTTGCGCTAATAGTGACTTCCAATTGTACGGTTTCAGAACTTCTTGCATGGTATCCATCTTTTTGAACAAAGCTTCCCGTTGATATTCATACTCTACACACGTGAAGACAATATGGTCGAAATCTTCTACCGTATCACAAGTGGGACAGTTAGGGGAGGGTCTGAGATTTATCTTATGGAGATACTGACCACAAATACCATGATTCGTTCGTAACCTGGTGATAGTAGAAAAATACTTTTTGCTACCCTCTGTACTATGGATGAACCAGGGCTTATGCCTAAGTATCGGAAACGTAGACCTATAATAATTACCTGTTCGGGCGCAGTCAAAGCTCTCTTACCATCTGTTCCTATTTTTAATTAAAAACTTATTATAAGCATCATTTATAGGTAGCTTTATATCTAGTAAAGTGCCTTCAGTAGTGGCCCGCTTAGCTTACCGAGTAATTTCCGTATCGAATATTGTCATTCATACTTTTGTAGTATCGGAAATTATACCCAAATAGATTTTTTGTCAGGTGTTCAAGTAATATTGAATTGTTGTTTACCGTTCGAAACTTACCTCTCATCAAACTGGGAATTGACTAATTACTGTTAAGAGCGCCTACTAGCGGCATATGTCAACAAAGTTAACCTAGATTTTTAAATGATCGTTGGTAATTCTGCTGATAATCCTGGTAACTCAAAATTCTTCCCCACGTCGCAACTCGTACTTTCAATTTCAATAATTTTTATAAAATGTTTTTGTCTTCAAGTCTCTAAAATGTGTTCGCCTTCCTTTTCGTAGGCAGATACCTAATCATATCTCCTTCCAAAAGTAAAGCATGATTTTTACTAAGAAAACTGAATCTTTGGCATCTTGTACACTCAGGGGGATACAGCCGGAATAAGTCTTTTCTTTTCAAACATTTGAAAACCAAACACCCGTTGATCAATTTTCTCTAAACTTGATAACGATAAAATTTAAATATCATTTTTTATTTTTTTTATTATTAGTTGAAATATGTTTGCAGCTTTTCCTTGTTCTTATCTACATACCCTGAATGTAAAATACTACAAAAAAATACTAAAAAAACTACAATTTCTTAATTGTAACGCATGAGCGTGTATTAACCAAAGTCCTCAATAGTAAGTTGATCATTTATGAATAAACGAAAAAGTACTCATATGAGTAAGTACTCGTTAGTATCGAATAATTTTTGTCGATACTTGAGTAGTATCGAATATTTCTTTCAATAACAGTATCGAGTACTGGTATCGAATATTTTCAGGTATCGCACGTCACTAGCTCAATTCCTTCTATAGACCTGCCGTAGAAATGCCTGCCTAAACCAAAAAATCACCACCTTCATAGCTTCTCATGAGTGAAAATGTTGGGGGGGGATATTTCGCTCTCCTCTCTCTCCAGGAGGAAAAGGCCTTCTCGGAGGTCAGAAGACGGTTGTAATACTGCGGACATTTGACAAAATCCAGAGTAGTTCAGAATTTTTACGTTGAACAGGGGAGTATAAAGATAAACATTGCCCCCGGCTCATCCAGCCAAAAAATGTATATTTTTATTGCAATTAAAATTTGAATTTAAGAGCTTTAAAGAGTACTTAAAGAAAAGCAAATTGATTTTTTTGAAACCAATTTTTGACCTGCTTTACGAGAAATATCTTTCCGTTTTTGTAACTTCTTTCAATATGTTGGTTGTAATAAAGTTGAATTTGGATAAATTTTAGTCTGTTATAAAAATTGTTAAGTTGACTTCGGCGAAAAAAAATTGCCTCCGGCGTATCGGGCGAAGAAAACTAGTTTTATATTGCCATGAAAACTCGTTTATTTTGCAGTTTTCATACTTTTAATGACGTAAAAGCTAAACCTTGTTGACATAGGATGGACCAAGAGAATATAAGCTTTCTGACCCTTCCTAAAAATGTCTATTTTTTGTCGTTTATAATTTTGTTTAAAGTTTGTTATAATAGTACTTTAACGACTTTTTACGAATCTGAATTCTTTTTTATCAGTCTTTTTGGTTTTTATTTTTTATTTTTATTTTACGAGGGTTTGCAAAGGCAGAAGTTATATCAACCCTCGGGGTGCCAGTGTTTTTGAACAAAAGCCCATTTGTAAGTATGTCGGGTTCGAATGCAGGGCCGCTGGATTCGAACCCAGGACCTTTGCCTTACAACACTGTAACGCCTAAACCGTTGCTGCCACCGACGCCCCTACGTCTTTTTGGTTTAGTAACAATTTATATATTATCTAATCTCATTTAATAAACTCGTGGATATTGATAATTAAGAAATAATTATTGGTTTAGCCAAATGTTAGTATTATTACGTAAGCAAAATACTACGACTAAGCAACGAGCAAGCAACTATGATGCAACACATTATTTTCTTATTCCACGAAAAATCAATAATAATCTTGAAATACTTGCACATCAAAGACAGAATCGATATTAAAAAATAATATTTAAATTATTTAATACATTTTATTTCTGTCTAATATCTTTCGAAGTAGCATAACCAAAATATGAGGGTTTTTTGTTTTGTTTTTTTACGAGGGTATTTCAACTACGAGGTTATTTGAACCCTAAGGGTGCTTTGGAAAAAAAGCCCATTTGTAAGTATATTGGGTTCGAATGCAGGGCCCCTGGATTCGAACCCGGGACCTTTACCTTACAGTGATGAACGCCATTACAATCGTTGATCTCACGTCCGTAGACTCCGTACAACTTCTAAGTAAATTTATGATAACCTTTTTTATTTGTTGTACAGTATTGTACAGTTCGAGGTCCGATTGACCAACTAACTTTTTTCGAATTTTCTCTCCATTTTGCCATTTTTCAAATGTCGTGTAATTTATTTGATTTTCGGCGACAAATGAAATGGCCATGGAGAGCTTTAGTGAAGATAAGAATAATTATACTGAAGCATATCTTCATTAAAGCTAATAAAAAAGCTAGAGTCACGAGCGGGATTCGAACCCACGATCTTCGAAATGTTGAACGTTGAGATGGAGAGTTGGTGTCCGAGAGGATCGAAGTCACTATAGCTCATGTGGTAGAGCAGAGGCGAATATAGGCGAAGGTCTTGGGTTCGGATCCCGCTCGTGACACTCACTTTTTTATCGCAACCAATACCTTTCATAAAGATTAATTAATTGAAAAAATATTTTTGTTTATGTTTAAATTACTTAAAGGCAAAGTTTTTTCTTTATGTTTAATTTTAAATGTGTGGTGATTAGTGACCGTTAGTCGATGATTATTCGGAAATCGTGAGATGCGATCTGGTGTGACGTGGGTTTTAGAAAAACATTTCCTTTATCGTGCCAACGTTTCGATCTTTATTGAGATCATCTTCAGGGCTCAAAGTGTTTGCTTTCTTCATAATTGTGTCATCCTTGTGTGTCGTGTTGAGAGTGCCCTTTCTTGTGTGCTTAATTTTTAATGTCACTGAATTGTTTCATTGTATTACTTATTGCAATATATGTTATCATATTATGCTATCCTTGTTAAAAGAATCGTACTAAATTTAAAGAGATAAAATTCTGCGTCCGACGCTTTTATTTTTGGACGATATCGGTTTTGGGTAGAAAACTGGTATATTTGAGTACAAGTTTATTTTAAAAAAGTACTGTAAAAAGGTTTGACCCTTCAGGTAGTTGGACGTCAGCCTTTACATAGGAACTACTTTTATTATTACAATAATTTTTAAATTTAATTTAGTATAATATTAACTTTTATGAAACACACACTTGATCACAAAGTATTCTTTTAATGGAAAAGTCAGATTTTTCAGTTAGTAAAAAATTGTTTTTACTATTACAGCGACAGCTTTTCTAGATCATTACTCACTTTTTTCAGTTGTAATATGTGTTCAGAGGCTCCAACAAAAGCGCACGTCTCCCTTCTCATAACACACCATCATATGTCTCGATGTCGCTAGCTAGACTTAGGATTCTCCCAGGGCTTGTTCTGAAAAATTTATTCGGGTTAAACAATATAAACGTTTTGATGATTGACGAAGGAAGGATGAATCGGCCGTCAGGATATCACCAGTAAGTTAGAGAATTTGATCCAACAAATTTTTAATTTTGATATTAAATTAGTCAAGAAATATGTGAATGATCTATTCCTTATTATTAAAAGCTCTCAATTGGTGGATTGCTTTTAATTCATATCACCCTTCATTGCAGTTTACACATGAACCGTACAGTAATGGTGTCCTTCCTGTTCTGGACATTTTGATGATTAGGAAGGACAATGGATCTATTTCCACGAATTGGTACCAGAAACCATCACGTCCCGATAGGGTTCTTCATTCATTCCAAATTAAAATAAATGTGACTCTTGATCTCATTGATTGGGCATTTAGATTGAGTGATATCTCTTTTCATGGGGAAAATAATGGTTATCCAGCATCACTGATTAACAACCTTATTTAACAAAGAAAGTTACCTCATCTTGATAACAGTATTAGAGGGGATAGGACAGAGAGATTTTCTCCTTTAGCATACCTTGGCGATGCTTCTAAAAAGATTAAGTTTCTGCTAGAGAGTCATTTAAATAATTCAAAATTCGTTTCCAAATGTAACAATAAGTTGTTGAAGTCGCGAGGAGTGGTGTGAGATGAGGTAGTTTAGAAAAACACCTTTTTTATTTTTTGGGCGACGTTTCAACCTTTATATATATAAAAACAGTGTTTTTCTAAACAACCTCATGCTTGACCGCATCTCACGACTTCAACAAATTATGAAACAACCGGTCTCTAAGAAACACAATAAGATGCGTAAGAAGATTCTCACAAAAATAAAGTGTGTTGATCCGCCTTTAAGATTGTCCAGCGTGGTTTACTCTATCCCGTGTACATATTGCTCCCTGATTTACTAAGGTCAGGCCAAACAATACCTCGATACCAGGTTGACCCAGCACAGATATGATTGTTTTGACGTCAGTAGGCCAGGAACAGCTTTGTCAAAGCATCATCATGAAACTAATCATGAAATAAACTTTAATGAAGTGGATGTGGTTGACAGGGAGAAAATCATGGTCAGAAGATTATCAAAAGAAATCTCACATATTAAATCTGACGTTAGTTCACTAAACTTGAGAAGTGATATCAACTTAGCGCCCTCTACAGTTGTCTAATTTAGTCCTTTCTATCTGTGATGTGTCATTCTGTGTCTATAACTACAATTGGTTACCTCTGATTTGTCTACATACATATTGTTGTTTTCTATTGTTATCATTATAAAGGTGTAATTACTTGTAGAGCTTTGATGAAGACCTCAATAAAGGTTGAAAGCTTGGCATAAGTTGCAAAACTTACAAAACAAATCATACATAATTTAACAATGAGCAGATAATTATTCAGAAATCGTGAGATGCGGTCTGGTGTGATGTAGGTTTCAGAAAAACATTTTCTTTATCGTGCCAACGTTTCGATCTTTATTGAGANGGCACGATAAAGAAAATGTTTTTCTGAAACCTACATCACACCAGACCGCATCTCACGATTTCTGAATAATTATCGATTAACGGTCACTAATCACCACAAATGAGCAGATAGTTAAAGTTATCGTTTTATATTTCAGTCTGCTACGCATGTTCTATAGGATAGAAAGTAATCACTCGAAGTGCTTCGAAGGATCCGGTATGTTTAATGACGGATGGGCCTATCATAACAGCAGTTACTTCAAACTTTCATAGTTGCCCCATTTATGTTTATTTATCGTGGTACTGAATAAATCTGAAGTCTTCTCTATCTATTCTTCAACCTCGTATTTTAGTCTATAAACAAAATTCTCTTCTTTCTTCGGCGTAAAAACATCGCGAGTCGTTTGCCTTTGCAGCTCCTAACTTTAGAAGCGTAAAAGAATTCTTAAAACGAAAATGTTCTTTGTTTCTCCGACAAGTTGCGCAGAGATAAAAAAAAGAAAGAATATGAAAGCGAGGCGAAAAATATGTAGGAATTTTTTGACAGATAGCCCGGCTATAGGTATTTTATGTTACTAAGTTCACTCCACATACATCCAGTTGCCACTTATTCGCGCACTTATACTCGAAGCCCCGTGAGTATAAATCAGCAAACTCATTCCCAAACTCTCGTGCCCCGGCCCGAATACAACGAGTTATTTTCATAATATTCCGCTAGAAGGAGATCACGGCGGACCTTTTCATATTTTCCATCAATTGTTACAATCCGTCTGGGGCAAGGGGATTCCGGAGGAAGGGATTAGCAGGATTCCCATCGTGACAAAAAACCTCCCTTTCTTTACCAAAGGGGCAGGGACCAACAAATCAACGCGGGCACCTCTTAAACCTTTTTAAATGTATTACCTTCAGAACTACCTTTGACCTGATTTACTTTTTTGTACAACGACTATTTCTGTTCAAATATCAAGCCAATATTTCATGAATTGATTATTATTATTTTTTACAATTAATTAAGGTTTTTAGTTGAGATAAAAAAGTCAATGGCACGAGCGGGATTCGAACCCACGATCTTCGGCTAGATACGCCGCTGTTCTACCACTTGAGCTATCGTGACCTCGATCCACTCGGACACACTAACTTCCCATCTCAACCCCACCTTTTGAATTTTCCCTCCTTTTTGCCATTTTTCAAATGTCGTGGGTGTCAAATGAAATGGGAAGTTAGTGTCCGAGTGGATCGAGGTCACGATAGTTCAAGTGGTAGAGCAGCGGCGTAACTAGCCGAAGATCGTGGGTTCGAATCCCACTCGTGCCATTGACTTTTTTGTCTCAACTAAAAACCTTAATTAATTGTAATATATTAATTGGTCAAGCGGACCACGAAATCAGTGAATTTAATTATTTATTGCCATATTTATTATTATTTATTAGCAATCTTATATATAGGTTAATAGACATAATTAGTTATTTTTTATTTACTACAGCAAGTGCGTTTAAACCACAATCATCAACCAAGTTAGAAAATTTGGCCGAACCAAAAAATTAATTAGTAGTTAGCATATATATTTCAGTTGAAAAATAAGTTGGTAAACAATTCAAAATATACCTGTTCTAGATCTGGGTTTTGGAATTTAAAGTGCAATGGTTGTAATGTTGATTAATTCAAAGACCATAATTGCTGATAAAGATGTTTACAATATATTCTATAAGATAAATATATCACTGTTCAAAACAGAAAAGTGCTCTCCAAATTTCAAAATTACACTTGAAGTATCCACGAGTAAAATGTTACATGTAACAAAAAAATACAGTTACACATTTTCTTCAATATATGCTCGCTGGATCATAAGTGATGTAAGTACGAAGAAATCGAAAGTGGGCTTAGACTATAAAAATTAAAATTCAGGTGGCGCGTGCGAACATCTTTCAAACCGCCATTATGAAATCAAAATGGAAAAGTTATACTTTCGTCAACACATTGTAATATGATGGTTGCAAACTTGGTACTGTATTTTATTAATTTTTAGGGTTGAAGAAGTCTCATTTCAGCTTTGAATATAAAAGAGCATTGTAATATATACGGCTTCCTCTTAGACAAGTCCCAAATCTTAAAATTCGTGATATATATTTTTTTAAATAGCGTTAGGTTTCCTTCATATAAGCCAGAGGATACTATGTTTATTGATTTATAATTTTCGTCGGGTGAGGGGAAGGAGAGCGTGAAAAAAATGCCTGAGGCGACGGTAGGAATCGAACCCATGACCGCGGGACTACGAGCTGAAGTCATTCACGCTAACTACTCGGTTGTATGTATATTTTAGGGCAAAGAAAGATGTTACTATTATTTAAGCGATTGGCTTAGGCTTTAGTATGTCATGCTCACAACATAAGTTTTCTATGACAATTATGAGCAAGAAATTCATTAAAACGAGTTGATCGTTGTGAAGATTCTTGATTTGTTTGTTAATTTTTTAAAATAGTGAATTTTAAATTTTGACCAACAACCTAAATTTGTGATACAATTTTACACATTCTTTATATCATATAAAAATAATCATTTACTACAATTGTCCTACAAATAGCAATTCATTCAAAATGATGAAGGGTTTTGGAGAAAAGTATTCAGCAAGGTTAAAAAATAAAGCTTTTCAATTTTTTTTATTTTTTATTAAGGTCTTAATTTTCCCCGTTGCCGCCAGGTTTACGCAATACAACTGTTATACGCCGATTCCTCTTGGAAAACGGAGGTTTGCTAAAAGATGTTTTAGACAAAAAGTTAATTTTTTGAGACAAAATATTCATAAAATGGGTCTTTAAATAATAAGAAGAAAGCTTGATTCGCAACTTTCAAAGAAATATTTTAATCACTTATCAACCCGGGAACTTCATGTGAATATTTCATTCTATCCAATGAAGGTTGTGGTTCAAGTATATAAAATTGCGCGTAAGTGGTAATGTTGGTACTGGGTTGTATAGGAAAATCACCAGTATAAATGGTATAAAGGATGAGACTAAGAATGCTCCCTTGTGAGACGAGGTTGCTTGAACCTTAAAAAAAATTCATGAAAAATCCAAACCATTTTATGCACAGTATTGTTTAGAGATTGATAAAACCTTTTATCAATATCACGCTAAGTGAAGTCTTGATTTTAACAATCTAAGAATTCGTACTATAATTGAATTATTTTTTGTCATTATATCCAGATGAAAGTCAAGGTGTTATTAATAAGTAATTATGCGTACTTCTAAAAAACTATACTCGTCTAAACCATTTGGAAAATTAAACATAATTAAATTTGTTTAACATAATTAAACCATTTATCAGAAGTTTTTTCGTCGTTTCCTGGTATAGATAAAATTTTGAACACGAAAATACTATGTTTGAACTTTTCCCTATTCATAAAACAACCAAAAACTAAATAGCTTAACAAACTGTATATAAAACCTGTAAATTTGAAAAGTTATTACAAATTTTCCGGTATTAATTTGCCTTTGAAGCTTATTTTTACCGAAAGCATATCGATTAACGGTCACTATCTCTACTCAATACTAGTAACTATTAACAATATAGTTAAGCTTTATAAAAGTGTTTCTTGTTTGACCTGGTACACTAATTTCATTTGTTTCTGCAATTGGATATGTTTTTGAAGTTTATTTTAATTTTCAATTATATCGTGGAAGATCGATACCGATTTCTGTTTATTTTCTGGCATTAATCAATGTTTTAAATGCTGCTTTAATTGCAAACCGACTAGAAACCATTCTTGCGCGAAATGTTTGAAACATTGGAATAATTAATGTTTTTACTCTGCACACAAATTGTATTCATAACAGGATAAAATTTGTTTTTCAATATCTCAATAATTCTGAAATGGCCTTGATCAAAATCTGTCAATTCTCTGATTGTTTACTGTTGAAAAACTGGAATGAAAAGTATATGTCGGACTACTTGAAATTTGGTCGTTATTGATCATTTTGGTCTCTCAGATGCGTCTCTTTGAGGATAGAAAGACTAAAATGACCAATAATGATCATAATGTTGTAACCCTAGAGGTCAAATTTTTATATCAAATACAGTCTGGCGCTGGCCCGAAGAGAGAGGGGAAGGCCAAAAAGGAGTTCATCCACCTCATCGCCTCAGAGGCCAATGAAATTTGTAACCAGAGCAAAAAAGAGACTATTAATGTAAAGCATGTCCTATTCGCCCTTGACAGATTGGGGTTTGACGATTATCGGGTTGTGGCTGAGGATGTACTCAAGGATTGTAAGGAGGTAGAGGTTAAGAAGAGGAGACAGAGCACCAGGCTCGAAAATCTCGGAATACCCGAGGAAGAGTTGCTGCGTCAACAACAGAAGCTGTTTGCAATGGCTAGAGAGAGCAACAACAATGGCTGCAACTTCAACAAGCGACCAAAATAGTGAATATGCAAAACACTGCTGATGAAAGCGATCCCGATGATTATTCTTAATTTCACCATTAAAATGTTTGTGTGATGTAAATGGTTAGGGATGGTTAGGGATGATGCTGAGATTTTTATCAATTAAAAAAAAACAAAAAAAAAACATTAAATTATTTATTTTCTAGTTTTTGTTTCAAACTGAACCTTCATTATGGACAATTTTTTTTCAACAAACTGATTTATTAAAATATCCGTTGTAAATAATAAATGACATTGAAGATATCTTTTTAATAGCTTTTAATTTTTGAGCTATGTATGTTCAATGTTATCAATTTTGATATATTATTTTTAGATTGATATTTTATCTTTTGAAAAAACGTATGCACATAATTTTTTTTATGACTGAAAACAAACATTTTGTATTACACCTATATGTAATTGTAATTTTAAAGATGGCAATTGAATAAATTTATATCCTGAAAAATACAATAATTTTTAACGTCAAAAAAAAAATTTGTAATGAAACGTGCTGTTGTACATTAAAACAAAATCTTCGAAAGTCTTTTTTAATGAATGTTACCTTCTGTCCTAAAATAAACATTTATTAAGGGGGACTTATCTTGATGGAGTTATATATTTTAATAAAAAAAAATTTCATTGTACTTGAGAAGTGATATAATGTATTCTATAAGAATGACAAGATTCCTTGAATTCTTTTTTTTTAAACTAAACAAACAAACAAAAACACCTAACATACAAAGGTACATGTGCCATGAGCAAAATTTCAGAAAACTATGTACATACGTGCTTGCTATACGTAAATAGCATCTTTTGAATATCTTACATTAATTTAATTAGGGAAAGATTACAAGTTAAAATTGATGGTTGATAATTGTATTGGATAATTGTACGTACGTTGATAATATTGGTCTCCAATGTGTGAAACGAGTCTTCTTGTTTGATACTGAACCCAGTTTGATGTCTGAAGAAGTGCCAATAATCAGCTCCCCAAAAAAAGTCCTGCCTTCATCCGGTACCGGTCATAACTCCTCTTTGTCCTTCCCCTCTCTCTCTTCGGGCCAGCGCCACACTGTATTTGTTATAAATGCACAAAACCCAAACAAAATCCTACAGCACTGGCTACCCACCATTTTGAACTATTACACACAGAACAAAACAAACATAAACGTAGCTTCTTAGAAATGGTTTACATCAGCAGGATAAACACAGCTAAAAAAAATTAATCAAATTCAATATCGATAACATACATATATCATCACATCACACAAAACATATCATATAACATATAAATGGATTATCACATTCCGTACATCAAACATTTCTTCATAGACTAATTCTTCAACAATTTGGCTTTTCTTTCTTTAATCATCCGCGTCTATATCTTCCTGAAAGGATAATTAGGCCGAACCATTACCCATTTTTTCCCATTGTCGGCTCCTTTCACCTCAAAGAATCCGACTCCACATATAAAAATGTCTTTCTATCCCGACTTCCTTCCCCACCCCTTCAAACTCCAACGTATATAGACATAAAACATGTCACACTTGCTCTCTCAACACGACAAACAAGAATGACACATCTACACAGAAAACAAACACTTTGAGTGAATACAAATAATTTAATTGAATCTAAAATTTTTAGCATTGTATAAATTCATTTTTTCACATCCTACATATATTTGTATAATTTAAACAATGTTTATAAATCCCAGGCCCTGAAAATGATCTCAATAAAGAACGAAACGTTAGCGCGATAATAAACATTTTTCTAAAACCTACGTCACACCAGACCGCATCTCACGATCTCGAAATAATCTTTACTAATTTTAACCCAAGCGATTACTTGTTTTCCTCCTAAGAAATCGAACCGTCACTTTCACACAAACTGTGTGGCATTGACAAACGATCATTGGGATTTTCAATTCTGTTCCTGTCCTACTGGTACAAACAGTGTATTTGCGTCTATATTTTAATCAAAAGTAGACACGACCACGTTTGGCTAGAACCTGCTACATCGTTGTCAATTGGTCCCTTGGCGCACGGGACGAAATTATAAACACTTTGACAGTACATTCATCATTTGAGTTTGAAACAAAAAAAAGTTGTTTCTTTGTTTCAATGACAAAAGTTGACCCTTCCAATTTCTTGGATCTCATTACATTTCATATTATTCAAACTGAGTTTTATTTTATTCAGAAGTGAAGCTCAATCTATTTTCAAATTGCTTTTTAATGAAAAGGGGGTTGGTTTAAAAACAGTAAATTAAAAGTTGAAAATCATTCGTCTAAAATAATCTCGAATAATCACATTAACAATAACAATGAATTATAATTTAAAGGTTATTCGATACCATTCTGCGGTCCGGTGGAGAGGGAATTATATTTTAAATTATTATTATTACTAATTCGTTACAATGGCTTGTTTATACCACGATTCGATCTTCGTTACAACAAAGATACAAAAGGACTCTCGAACCACCCAACTGCGACAATTCAATGAAGAGCTTATTATATTTACGATTTAGATAAAACGTGCTTGAATGATTTCAAAGGATCTTTTGTAAATCGGACGTCCTTTTATTTGTTCGTATACAGGATACGATGACCAATATTTCTCTCAAATCATTTTCATAATTTTAGAAAGATTCGTGTTTTGAACGTTGTATAAACAAGTTTACACATCATTTGTTTTCTTGAAAAACTGCAATGTCTTCTTCTCTTTTCAACTATTTATCTTTTTACATACGTCTTTCGTTCGTATATGTGTAAAAATGATAAATGCATGTACATCGTTTCTGTGTTTTTTCTCTTTCTTCTTTCTTTTCATGATTTCTGAAGGAAAAAATCTACTGGTTACTTTGAATATCAACTCTATGTAGTCGATAGAATGGCAAAAGGCCCGAAACGATTACAACGAGACCAGCATCCCACGAAGACATGAATAAAACATGAACAAACGAAAAAATATTAAAAAAGGAAGAAAAAGAAAACAATAAACGATGAACAAGAGTATCATTTTCGGGGTTGTTAAAAGGTTTATAAATCGGTATTTCGTTGTAAAAACGAGTATACACAAACACAAATGTAAATAATAGAACGATTTTCAAGGATGCAATTTTGAAAAATTTTGGAAATTAAATAAATCTTATTCAATACACATTTACAGATAGAAAAATAGAGAGAGAAGCACTAGCAGGATATGCAAACTACACATGTAATAAATTACATGCGACATACGAATAGATAGAGGGAGAAAATCAAGGAGAAAGAAACACAGAAAGAGGGGTAGAGAAAAGGGTGAGTGAAAATAAAAATTCGACCGACAAAGAGGTAGAAAGATATATTGGGAAGCATACACATTAATTAAGCAATTGTCATCGTAATGATGTTCTTAAAAAATCTTCAATTTTATTTTACTTCTCAATTTGTAACATTAGATATTTCGTTGAAATTTTCCACGGGAAAAGGTACCAATTTGAAGGAGCTGTGCCGGATGAATACACAGGATGAGGTAGACCGAGGAACGACGAAATACGAAGCCTCGACTTTTCAAGGATGAAAACGACTCCACTTATGCAAGCCGGTTTTCCTCAAGTTCGGTATTTTGTATCATTGACCGTCAAGTAGTAAAAAAAACTTATTATAAAATAACTTCTCTAGAGAGAAATATATTCTTTTAGTTCATTAAGTAAATATTTAGAAATAAAATTTTTTTTTTATAGAATTTACTTTTTATAAAATATCATTGATATGCATTATTTGTTTGTTAATAGTACATTTAAAATTCTGCCAACCCAGGCATCACCAGCTGGCACTAGCTAATATAACTACAAATATATCGAGACGGTTACGCAAATTTATGCGAACGTGAAACTAAGACCCCTAGAGTTCTATTTATTTATTTAATAGAAGAGGGTCGGTTGAAAGCTCTGGCAAAGCAGCCCTTTAGAATTATATTGCTTCCAGTTTCACTGTATCCTAAATATCGCTTAAATTTGGTATTTTTAATCATACCTAAAAATGGTACTGATTATGGTATTAATTATGAATACTAATAAGGTTCGATTACTTATTTTACTTTACTATCCACCTAGTTTCTTTGGTGATTAAACGAACGGTTTTTTTTCTGCAGATTCTTAATGTCCTTCTTTAGAGGGTTGTTCAGTCAATTCTTTGGGCTATTTAATATTCAAAGATGGTTTCTGCGGAGTGAGAGTAACCCAGTAGAGATGAGGGGTGTTTGATCATTCACTTAAGACATTTGGTCCTTGTTAAATATCCGTTTGTGTTTTTCGTTCAGAAAGCAGTAATACGATATAAATTGTTTAAACTAAAACTGGATTACCCTGCCAATAGAATTTTTTGTCAAATTTTACGTCTGGAAAGACAAGGTAATATTCTCGGTACAAGGACAGTACATGGAACATATTAATGTCAAAATTCACTAATTTCGTGGTCCGCTTGACCAATTAAACATTACAATTAATTAAGGTTTTTAGTTGAGATGAAAAAAAGTTAATGGTACGAGAGGGATTCGAACCCACGACCTTCGGCTAGATACGCCGCTGCTCTACCACCTGAGCTATCGTAACCTCGATCCACTCGGACATCAACTCCCCATCTCAACCCCCACCTTATGAGTTTTCCCTCCTTTTGGATGGTTTGGTAAACAAACATGTTTAATTGGTCAAGCGGACCACGAAATTAGTGAATTTAATGAATTAACTGAAGTACACTTCACTAAAGCTCTCCGTCGCCATTTCAATTGTCCTCGAGAATCCAAACCGATTACACGACATTTGAAAAATGGCAAAAAGGAGGGAAAATTCAAAAGGTGGGGTTGAGATGGGAAGTTAGTGTCCGAGTGGATCGAGGTCACGATAGCTCAAGTGGTAGAACAGCGGCGTATCTAGCCGAAGATCGGGGTTCGAATCCCGCTCGTGCCATTGACTTTTTTATCTCAACTAAAAACCTTAATTAATTTTAATGTCAAAAGTTCAAATTTTATCAATAAATTTCGCAGGTTTTGATCTTTATTCCTACCATATCTTGCAATACAGATTGTAAAGACAAGTTCAATAATAAGTCGTTTTTATTTTATTTTTAACTTTTTTTATTACGGTTCAACATTTGAGCAGTCCATAACTGATTTGGTAGGTCTTTTATTTTTCTTAGTATATCCAATTAAGTCTTCACAGCCTTAGGCTGGTTTTCAACCTGCATTGTATACCAATTCTATATCTCAACTGGATGGAGTAGAAATTAAAATTTTTAATAGAAATTAAATGCTCTCTCTGATGGGACACGTCCCTTAGCCGTAAGACAAAACGTATTCCTAGTGATAAGTCCTGTTCTTCCCAACCTGGTATAATAATATATTTATATATGTGTTTCTCTGTACTGATAACAACTGCTCAAATAAAGTTTGAATCTGAAATTTTTGAAAATTTGGTTCCCGGATATCCACTACTTTTTAAAATTAAGTTATAAATAAATTATATTATGCCAATTATGTTCTTTTATAGATTTTTTTGTAGAAAGTACGCACATAATTGATCAAAATACTTGCCTATCTGTCTACTAGTACAGAATGTTCAGCTACTCGTGTTACAAACTTTGCCAAAACATTCAAAACGGACCAAAAAGTTCTAATTAACTAAGGGCTGAATCTCAACAGTTTCGGAGTATATAAAGATTTTTCAAAACTTTTTCTGATGTTTTAAGACTTCACGACCTTGCTTCAAATAAACAATGATAACTCCAAAACCAAAATGTTTTGGACAAATCCGTTAATACCATTGAAAACTACGTTAAATTTCCAACAGGATGTGATCAACGCTAAACTTCCAAACGTTGGTGAAATAAGCGTTTTAGTAGCCAGAACTTTGAAAAAAAAGTTTAAGATAGCGGAAGCCAACAAAATTCTATTCTGCAGGAAGTCACCCACTTCCAGGGTCTGAACCTGTGTATTGTGGTAAGGATAGAGAGCTTCCGTTTTTAAAATTATACTTACCGATCCTGAAATGGGGAATAACTCCGAAACTGTTGTGATTCGTACCATATTAAAAGAGTTTTTGGTTTAATTTTTAATGTACAATCTACTGGCAAAGTTTATAACACGAGTAGCCAAACACACTGTATATCTATCTTCAGATTTCCCTATAAATACATACACATATGTTTATGTTTCTCAGTATTTCGTATTCTCAGAATAGACTTTTTATAGTTTTCTTAGCCTTTGTAGGCCCACATATCCTCTCTCCCTCTCTCTCCCTCTCACTCTCACTCTCTCTCTCTCTCTCTCTCTCTCTCTCTCTCTCTCTCTCTCTCTCTCTCTCTCTCTCTCTCTCTCTCTCCCTATATCTATCTAATTCGTAAGTCGCATGGGTGCTCGTCACAATTGCTTAAGTCAAGTTTTTATCTCAATGTTTAAAATCTTCCTCGTGAAATAATTTACATACATAATAAATAATTTCTCTACAATGTAATTTATAATGTGCCGAAGATCGTGGGTTCGAATCGAAAATTATATTTAAGATTTTGTAAAAATATAGATCTGGGGTGTTATTTTCTATTATTACAGCATTAAAAATTAAATCCATCAGATTTCGCCGTCCGATTGACCAAATAACTTCTTTCAATTAATTAATCTTTATGTAAGGTATTGGTTGAAATAAAAAGCCAAGGTCACGAGCGGGATTCGAACCCACGACCTTCGGCTAGATACGCCGCTGCTCTACCACTTGGCCTATCGTGAACTCGATCCACTCGGACACCAACTTCCCATCTCAACCTACCTTTCGAATTTTCCCTCCTTTTTGCCATTTTTCATGGGTTCGTACCTTACATACAGATTAATTAATTAAAAATTAATTTTACCTTTTCGGATATTGGATTAAACCAGCAATCCAGAGATTCCGGACAACGGCGAGCCCACCTAGTTTTTAACCCGTTGAGCTTTTGACATTTCTAAAGGGTGCGTGACAGTTGTAAATGCGTTTCTTCCCTTGAATGTGAAACAAAGGGCGCGGCGTTCTGCCCAAGGTGGGTCTTTCGCGTGACTTGCTCCGATTTCTCACATCCCCGAGGCTCAGCTTTTCACCCAGCCCTAAAGGGCAGAACCAGCTGTAGTCCAGCTTTGGGTCTTCCTTCTGGCACTGATTTTTTTAATGGAGATCATTGAACAATTGTTTTACTACAGATAATCTTATTAAACTTTCATGCCGGTTTCAATTCGGATTCCGTTTGTAACTGTAGTTCGCCCTCGACTCTGCAACAAAGAGTTAATAATTGATTTTACAAAGTGAAATTAACATTAGAGTATGTGGGATCTCTCGTTTCCCGAGCGGGTCTCATCAATTTTATTATTAATTAATAATCAACCCGGCGGCGCGGACGAATTAGGTTAGGCGAAATGATGACCGCCTTTCTGGGAAAACTCGTCCTCTGGGATCGCCTGGGTTGAAAATTCGACCAAAAAAATAAAATCGCTATTATAAGAACACAAAATCAACAAAATCTTAGTAGAAGGAAAACGTAGCTGTTAGATTTCGTCAACATTTAAAATAAAATCTCTTAACAAATAAATACAACTTAGAATGAAAGTTATGGAAAAAAATCATCATCTGAGAATTAGATGGTATAAATTATGATGTAGGTTTCAGAAAAACATTTTCTTTATCATGCCAACGTTTCGATCTTTATTGAGATCATCTTCAGGACTCAAAGTGTTTGTCTTCTGCCCAAAGTGGGCATTCTCAACACGACACGCAAGATTGGCACAATTACACAGAATACAAACACTTTGAGCCCTGAAGATGATCTCAATAAAGATCGAAACGTTGGCACGATAAAGAAAATGTTTTTCTGAAACCTACATCACACCAGACCGCATCTCACGATTTGTGAATAATTATCGATTAACGATCACTAATCACCACACTCACAATTGCATAAATTTTAAAAAAACATGGATAATGGAAGCCAAATATATTTTAGAAAACATCATAGAATCGAAACATAGCTATTGCCTCAGAGGGAAAATTAATTATCCATTTATTTCATATCGTATCACTACAGTAATACTTAATAATATACTAAACATTTAAATTAAACCATTCGATTAAACTTAATAATGCATCGCAAATCAATTTGTCCTGGAGGGAACATTAAATTTTTAAAAGGGGATGTAATTTTCGTGCCAGGAATCTATAATGAAAAAGTTGTTTTTAATTTTCTTTTGTTAATGAATTGCGACACAAGAAAACAAATGAGAATACGCTGAATACACATGATTCTCTTTTAAATAATTTTAAAAACAAGCATAGCAAAGAATAAACGTGAGCTGTAAATCCATCCCAAAGGCCGACATGTAACGAATTTGGTTCTAAGCAAGGCTGTAAAAGAAGCTCTAACTAAAGAAAACCATCTTATATTTATGTTGTTCAAACAAATATTTCTCGTATGGTTTAGGGGGACGAATCTTTTTATTGTATTTATTAAATACGATATATTCTATGAGATGCAGAAAATATGTGTGATAACAGAAATATAATAAAGTAGAATACCGAAGAAATAATTTTTCTAACTAGGAAAAATGATGGCGTAGGTGGTGCAGGATGACAACAGTATAGAGGATGTAAAGGTCGGAATCAAGAAGTATGGTCATAAGGTAAAGAAAAAGGCGACAAAACTGTACAAAAATATTTAAGAATATTTTTGTTAGACACTTCAAGTATTCACTCCCTGCCGATCCTTGAAATAGATAGATGTCTATAGTTAAAGAAAATTCGTGTAGTTTTTCTGTTTCGATTTTTTTACGCCATTTTGAAATTCATCCTGACCTTGTTTATATTTACACAAGGGTTAGAATTTATAAAGTTGATTTAAAAAATGGTATTTAGTGGATACAGGTGTAAATCAAAAAGTTATGAGCAGAAATCAGATTATTTTGTTGGATATAGTCGGCCCTCCTGGTCAGAATCTCGGGTCATTAGTAATTGTTTTTCAACCAGGTTAAATTTATTTTTTTTTTATTAGTTTAATTAGGTGATTTTAATTTTTCAAGCAGCGAGAATGAACACGATAAACCAGGGCAGAGGCTGAAGGCAAAATACGATATACTTGCTCCTAATATAAATAAAAAAACAGAATACATAAAAGGGGTAGTTATAATGCTTTTGAATCGTTGTATCAAACATGAAAATTTGATAATATTTTAATTCACCTTTAAAGCAAAAAGTAACGATCTGTCGTCCAAAATCGAGCACCCTCAGAAACCGACTCCACTGTAAAGTTGAGTTTTTTTTAAATCTCTAGAGTCATTTTCTTCTAAAGCTATACCAGCAATTAACTACAAATATTTTAATTCTGAAAAGGGAATGTATATTTTCTTACTTTTAATATATCAATTTTATGTGAAAGTGTTAGAAAAATATTTTTGAAATTTCATAAAAGAAGACCTTTTATTTCGCAAGAAAACAAAGATTATTCAAACATTATACCACAAACAAAAACGGCAAAAACATGCTTTAAACAAGCCTTTTCACAAATCAAAAAAGAAAAGTTAAATTGGTTAAAAACTTGCTGAATAAACTGTATGCATTAAAGCTGTAATATGCATTATGCAGACAAAAAATTTTATGATTTAATCAACATTTCATTTTTCAGGAGAGAATATGTTTAATACTCAATAAAATTAGCATTTCTTTACGAAAAAATTATACCAAAATTGGTGGTTTGATATGTCCTACGATTCGGAAGTTGCCAGAAGTTAAAAAAAGCAACACGAAAACATGGAAAAAGCTTTTTTCCTATTGGTTTGGCGTAACTACACGCTCGAAACAGTTTGTAGACCTAAAAGTCTTCGTAGTTTTCCAACTTTTCTGTTAAGTTGTTGTCTCTTTTGTCTTGTGCTGCCATTCCACGTCAATATGCCGTCTAGTCCAAACTATCTGGCTTGAGAGGAAGTCGCTAGCTCCTCGTTTGTTGTTCATTGATTTGATAAAACTGTCTTTAATACATTCAAGGTGTTCTTGGATGTTGGAGACTGCTTAATGGCAGAATTGCAGTGTCATCCTGGAAGGTGGAAATGATGATATTGGGGGTGTTTAGGAAAGTCAGCAGTATATATGGTATACTGAGACCAACAATGCTCCCATGTGAGACTTGGATCTGCCTTTTCTCTGAGAACTCATTGCAGCAAATTACTTTAAAGCTTTAGCTTAACGATCTATTAGATAGGATTTTACGATAAGGTAAGAAGGAGTTTATGTGGGTATTAAATCGATTGATGCTACCCAAAAGCTCCGTATGTCCAAATAAGTCGAAACAAAGTTTTTTTGTATGTTTGTTCTTTGCAGTATGTTTAATTTCATTTCTGGTGATCTTCTAAAACATCGTAGGGCTTAAATTTGTTTGTATCTATTTGCAAACTGCAATTAAGCAACTCGGTACTTTGTCTTGTCAGAATTTATTTTTATGTTTGTTGTTAGAGCAAGACCTCAACGGTTTACCTGATTTATGAAGGGTTTTTCGTACAAATTATTTTATTGTAAACAATTGGTTCATTAAATAAAGGTTTAAGAAGAATAATCAGGTCTAACGTGTTGTAAAGTAAGAACCAAACTAAAATTAAAAACCAAGAATTCAACAAGTAGATGTATTCTCTTGTTCCGCACACACTTCGTTTTCAATCTTTTATGCCATCACGTTTTGCCTATCGGGACATTCCCTTTAAACAAACACTGTACAGTTACGCTGGGTTTATATTTCATCAGTAGAAAAACAGCGGGAACAGACGGACCGGGAAAATCAATAGGCGATATGTTTTAAACATGAATTCGTCCTCGCGACACCTACAACCGTCGCGAACAAGGCGTTTACCATCATATTTTAAGCTCGGCTTGGTTTCACATTTCCAAAAACATTTCAACAAGTCCCGTCACGTCAGTTAAAAATCGATCCCACCGTACCCCACAAGGCTGGATGGGGGATAACACAGAGGGAAACAAACACAGAAAAAAAACGAGCAAATAAAGATATACAAAAGGGCGGCACGCCATGTTTATTAAACTGAGTAAAAGTACATTTAACTTTTCCCGTGGCGTGTAAAAAATAAAAAACAAACAAGAAGGAAAATAAAGGTAAAAAGAAAACACCTCAGAAATTAATCGTGTGTTCATTAAAATGCACTCAAGAAACTCATTAACAATGTGTAAACAATACAGGTTTACATAAGAAAATCAGAAAAAACAGAGCAAACGGATAATAATCGTCAACTTGACCTCACTCAATTGCATTTTATTCTCCTAAAGAGATCAAAATTCAAAAAATCATACAAGGTTTTATGTTTAAATTTGACATAAATACATTGTACATGTCATGTTAAATCATTCATTGTACATCCTGACATCTTGTATTTGTAATTAATGCATGAATTCTCTCACGGCGTTTAGTTTTCCCCGGCTGAATATTTTATTAGGAACCATCCGGCCACGTGCGAAGGGGAAGGCCAATAATAATTGTTTCGAACAGGGGGTGGATGCGAATTCCAGAATTGATACCCAAATGATCAATGACATACGCCTTTCTGAATCCCCTTTGATGTTGAATGAAGAGAAAAAACTTTTATGAGTTTTATCTACATACGCATTATATTATACGTTTTTGAAGTGGATTGTTTAACAAAAATTAATATAAACTCGCCTAGTTCAGTATAATACTTAAAAAATTATTTCAGTAACGTTTCAAAAAAATAATACTCATATATGTTGATGTAATGGATTAAGTAGCTCATCCGAGATGACCTCGACCTGGACAGGCTCTCAGCCCTAAATAATTATTAAATATCTCGCGTTCTTCCTCCGTGTGCCATCCGGTTTTCAGCCATCAATCGGTCAAACTCGGAAACAAAGACAATTACAGGAACCAAAACATTTTGAACCTGCCTGACAATGGAATGAATTCCAAGACTTATTGGAGTTCTGCAAAAGAAATGAACTACTCAGAAACAAAAGCATACAGACCAAGATCTAAAATCTTTTTTACTCAAATGCTTGAGAGGCTAGACATAGCATTCACAGAAATAAACTCGCCTCCAATAAAGAAAATCTTGTGAATCAGCATAACATCAAATATCTATAAAAATCATAGATTTGTCGAACAATCAAGAAATATCATTACAAACATTCTTGGAGATAGAAGAATACACAATAATCCTTTTGAAGCAGTGGTTACATTCCTAAGACAGCCTACTGATGAAACCTCAGTAAATTGATAAAACTATACTAAAAAGCGGAAAAGTACAGGCCTCCATTTTCCATGAAATATTCGAGGACAATTAGCCACAACATTAAAAGAGCTCACCGAAAGAGCACTAAACATTGTAGAACAATAGTGTTCACAACTGGGCCTTAAAGAAATGTATAACAATTCAAGAATGACATGAAAACTGATGAATAAACTTTTTCAAGAAATTAACCAGGAACCTACAACACATTTTAACTAAAAACAAAATATCACTAATGGCCGCAAGAAGAACCTTAGGCAAATCTTGGGGACTAAAACAGATAATAAAATATTGGCTATACTCTATATATATAATTATGACTCATTAATCTGGTAGACCAAAGCTCAACAAACCAAGCTATCCAAAAATTAAGTGCGTACAAAGATAGACAAACCTATGCATTACAGGGACTATGAATACAATCCTATCAACAGCCTTGGAACACTACTAAACTTACCTCCACAAGCACCAACTAAACAAAGAAAATCTAAAAAGCTTATTCATACTCTGAAAACAAGCGGACTGGATGGGGCATAAACCCTTCGGGCATACAACAGTAATAAACAAATCAGAAAACCATTCTTAGAAACATGATTCTGGAAACATCTACTGCGACATACATTAAAGTCTGCATAGGCAATAAAGGAGAAGAACAAATCAGGAGAAAATGAAATGCAAGTGTATGGTATAAAGATGGCTCCAAAACGAATGAAGGAACCGGATCAGGTTATTCTGAGAAAGCCCAAAATTGGAGCAATCAAACTCACTACTGAATGGTACATCTGTCAAGATTAAACACTAGCTATTTATGCTTCTACCATAGAAATGTTAAATGTGGTCAGATGGATCCTCATAAGATTAGACAGCCAAACAGCACGTACAAATGTAACATCCAGAATCAGCCTTTGAATACCTTCGAAATATCCAATGGGAAAACACAACAACCTGGCAATATATTTGGTCCCCCCAGACATACTGCCCCGAGAACAATCTAAAAAACCATATGTAGGCCTAAAACCTATGTTCGGTGTGGTGACTTACTACCTTCTCAACGAAAGCGGCACCCAACGAAATAACCAACAATTAGAACTGCCAGAAGGTTCGCCGATGGATTGCGCCACACATTAACAGTTCAATTAAGGACTGTTTGTTTTCTGTTGTAATCATAAATTATAAATAAGAATATAATAGTGGTTGGTAACAATGTAAATTAATTGTAATTGTCAGCAGATTGTAAATAGAGACATAAATGAACTGTACAAAAGTTTTGAATAAAGAAAAACGAGAATCCAAGTTGGCCACTTCCCGCTCCTCCAAAATCATACTTCCGAAATACCTCTGGCTACCAAGGATCAAGAAACACAGTTTTTGTAAAAACTAAAAAGCAATTCACTAATATCTGTCCAGCAAAAGAAGAGACTTGTCTATCGGACCGGCGTCAGAATTCGGCTCAACCTCATCAGATACATCTCGCCCGTATTTTCACTGGCTCTTCTCAGAGCCACGCTTGAGTTGCTCAAGAACTAGGGTTTCCACTTTGAAGACTAGAAAGGACCCACGGGTCGTACGAGCTCACGATCTTCGGGGTGCCCGGTACAGTCGGACAGATGGAAGCTCTGCGTCTCACTCAACGGTCCTTTTTTAGGGCCAAAAGCCTCCTCGCCGGCTGTACAGAGCCTACCACTTAGGAGTGCCCTTCTCGCCTGCCTGAAAGGGGACTTGTGCCGTAGAGCTCACGGTTGCGGGCTTCCCGGTAGGGCAGAACAGTTGGGACCTACCTGGGTACAATATCGGCCCTTGTGAGGGCCCGCAAGGTTCAACGGCGACTCGGAAGGACCCCAACATTCGGGTTAACAAGGAAAACACAAACATAGTAGAATGTCGAACATAGAATGGGGGAATACGATAAGAAAAGTGGACGAACTACAAAGGTACCAGAAACAGTAAACTTATGATTAAAGAACCTTCACTAAACCTAGCAAACACATTGCTATAGTTAGAAAAATAGCACTGTTTATCGGTGGCTTCTGTCTTCGGTATATTCAATAAGACCCCATTTTTTAGGTTATGCAACTGTCAGAAATTGCCACCCATTCGAATGTGAAGCAACCGCTTAACGGATACATAACTAAAGTATCAACGACAAAGTTCACATCACAAACTGTAGGTGTCAGCATGGACAAACAAAACCCGTATTTGTGCACTACAACTGATGAGTTCTGTTATAACTTTTCATATTCTTAAATTGGGGTAATTAGATCCATCCTTATGGCACACGTATGAGAACAATTGTGATAAATTGTCTATTAGAGCTAATAATATAAGCTCTTTGGCATGTGAGAAATAGTGTTGGATGCAGTTCTAAAACTCAATTATGGACTAGTCACGGACCACTAAGTTCACACTCCAAATATTTTGGATCCTGTTATTACGATGAAATTAGAGTATCTACTGTTGCTTCTACCAGTTTGGCAGTATGTATGTCATATCTGTTGTTCTGGAATGTGAGATTCTGGTTGTTGATGAGATTGTACATCATCATCGACGACTATGTCCAGATCCCAAATACTAGGCACGTTGGAAACTTGACAATTCGAGAACCAAAACGAAAAATATATACGACTTCTGATGCCAAAAGTGTAAAACAAAAAATATTGGCATGGGAACAGGCCTAACATTTTGCAATTTACAGAATTTTATATATTTGCTTGAATCAACGCTGGGTGTATTCCATGTTTCATGTTCTTAGTTCATATCGATAAAAAGCAATTTTCTAAACTAAAACGTACAATAAACTTGCTTAAGCTCAAAATTATGAAGCCTTACACATGATGCCTCAAATTCAATATCTTTGAATGCTTAATAATAAAACAAACTTAACAGATCATTGTTTTATGCGCAAACCAACGCAATTTCTCTTTAGGAACCAAATATTTGAGAATATTCTCGCTCATACATTGTCAGAAGGTTGACAAGAATAATGCCAATGTTATTGATGGTAAATGCTCAAAGCGTCGTGCTTTTCCAGCTGGAATTAAATGATTTTCAGCACTGCAGAATGGTCAGAAGCCGATTGTTTTCTACTCGGGCATGAAATATTGAATTTCACGCGCGGCGGAGGCAGATAAATACCGTTGTCTGTAGGACAAGTTTGGATCCTGGCGCTTCTCGGTGAGCCCGACTTCCCATCAAAGCTGTTAATCCAGTTACCGGCAGGGAAAACATCGGACCAGTCAGATTTATGGGCTCTCTAATTTGACAACGGACAGATGGACCAATGTGAATTTTTCAAACAACCCGCCTTCTTATTCTTCGCGATCTTAAGTCAGTTTCACTCCTTTATTTACAAGAAAAGACGAAAAACACTATAATAATAATTATATATATTATAAGTTATAATCCTATTATTGAAAACATTGGCAAACAAATTGGGGCGATCTTTTGTTATAACTTTAATATATTTACCTCTCTAGAATAAGCTCAATTACAAATCAATTAATTAAATATATTAATAATAATGATAAATTAAATATTAAATCAAATCCAATAAATTAAAACGAAATATCGGCTGCATAGCCTATCTTTCTACGAATCTATTTACCTACCTACTTGCTACCTATTTAGCTATCTAAATATTCATCTATGTACCTATCTTTCTTTCTACCAAACCTATTCACTTATTGACATATTTAATTCCTTCCTTCCTATATATATATATATAAATGTTCACGCTCCTGAGGTACAAAAACATTAAACCGACTTATTTCTTGAGAGGCTTTTATCTTTTGAGTAATACTTTGTCGATGAGTTTTGAAATCACTGGAGAATGCGATATTGGTCTACAGGGTGTCCCTGTTCCTTCTGACGAAACTCAGGGAATCGATTCTACTTTTCATTTGGAGCAAAAAATGCCCAGGAGAAAATTTTCGGAAAGTTCTCTATTTTGAAGATATTCATCAATTTAGGTTTTTTCAACTTTTCACTACCTTACAAAGCGAGTTCTAATTGACTTATTTCTACCCCCCCCCATTCAAATTTACTTTAGCTCACATTTTCGAACATTCAATTATTATTTTTCTACTAGACGATATTTAAAAACTGGATATATCAACGTAAAGCATATTAGATGAAGAAGTTTTTGTAAAATTTGACAAGTTGTAGGTATTTTTTTGTAGCCTCAGTAGAACGTGCAATCATGACCAAAATTTTAAATTTTGTAATTTTGACATGTTCCAACTGATATTGGTTAACATTTTATATCATTCAGATTATTGAAAATAGAAGTATCGTACAGCAAATTTAGCGTTTTTTCAAATGGTGTAATTGGATTTCTTGTAGTCTCAAGATTTTGGAAGTTGTAAGCGTTTTTATGTGGTAAGGTAGTGAAAAGTTGAAAAAACCTAAATTGACGAATATCTTCAAAACAGAGAACTTAACCGAAAATTTTCTCCTGGGCATTTTTTGCTCCAAACGAAGAGTAGAATCGATTCCCTGAGTTTCGTCAGAAGGAACTGGGACCCCCTGTATATGATGAAACTTCGTAAGGTCGTTTACGAGGCTTCGTTATCAATGTGATTTCGGCCAACTTCCAGATTCCAAAAAAACTGTACCAACCTTAGTGCCGCTTTAAATAAATGGTTTAGTTTTACAATTTCTTTTTTTGGGTAATTATTGCATGATTTTTCTTGTTATGAGATCTATTCCTTGAGCGTTTCTTGAATTCATGTTTCATTTTATTTCATGAACCACTTCTAATGAACTAATGTAGTAATAAACTATAACAACTTTCTTCCTATTCACCGATTTGCCTATTGACTGATTTAACTATTTATTTTTCTACTTATCTGTGGTTTTTTTGTCTTACAATATAATTAATGAATACATCCTTTAGGTTTTATGATTTTTCTTATTATGAGATCTAATCCTGGAGCCTTTCTTGAATTTGTTTCATTTCATTTCATGATCCACTTCTTTTGAAATAGTAAACTAAATTACTTCTTGTTTCAAAACTGTGTTTTCATCAAATTAGGCATCATTTGAAGTTCCATTAAAAAAATATTTAAAAAATTTAAAAAAAGATTACTTTAAGAAAATAATTAATGGAACAATTATAACACAGCTATGAAATACTGCAAGACAAATTGAAGTAATGTTAATTTAAACCGGACTTTACGATTAAATTTGTTTTTTGACTATGATAAAAATCTCTCGTATAAAATGTTGTATTTGCTTGTATTAAAAAAAACCTTTTTATTTTTTACGAGGATGTTTCAACTATGAGATTATATGAACTCTCGGGGTGCTGGTATTTTTGACAAAAAGTCCATTTCAACGTATGTCGGGTACGAATGCAAAAAGTTGAATAAATAAATGTTCATGTTCGTGTCATAATCAAATTATATTTATACTTTTATTCAATAAATTCAACATTTTTTTTAGTTTGATAAATTATCAAGGAGTATTTAATCACTATCCATAATTTTTTTCATTCAATCAGTGGTAAAAGTTTATTTTCATTAAAATCAAAACCCATCAAAATTTTATCTGAATAAGCTAATTGCGACAGAATAGGTCGTCACTACGCAATTGTTTTTTAAGTCTTGATCAGATAATAAATCAACGAATTCAAAAACTATAATGAAATGTTACACAAGATTTATAATAGCATACAAGCGTAATTTACAAAAACATGTAGTTATTTACAAGTGTTGCAATGTGAAAAGCGTATGGAATTGTATAGAATCACTGACAGAAATCAATGTCACTAATGACCACCTTGGCATGGATCCGTGGGCATTCGGGATATAGAAGCAATGAGGAAGTGGACACGTTGGCCAACAAAATGGACCAATTTGAATTCTCTATGCCCCGAATCCTACTGGGTCTAGAACCTTCCCAAAAAAAGGATACACAAAAAACAGGTCAAAATGGATCTTTAATGAGTCTCAAACATCCGCAAGATATTCAAAGGAATTAATGGAAGGTAACCACAAGAGAACCAGGATTCCAATTGTACCACTGACAGGGCATTGCCGCCTAAGAAGGCACATGTACCGTATAAGAGTACTGTGCAGATAGAGTAGTGTGCCAGGAAGTAGAGGAGAACGCAGAACACATTCCTCGTTTTTATGAGGGGCTAAGTAAATAGAAATTCTTGCAACTACGAGAAGAAGCAGTAAGCAAGATCCTACACTAAGGAGCCGCTGGCAAGGCTATTGGGACTAACTAACAACCTAAAGCTGCCCAATAAGTTAAGAAAAATAGAGGGGCAGAATAGTTCTAGTTAGGACTAGGTGCGGAAGGCCTTGTTATCCCTTCATTTATCCCTATCCTTATTCATATCCATATTTACAATTATAAAAATAACTAAGTAGACACAAAGTTTTCAAAATCACAAAGTAGTGCCAATAAGGACAAAGTTTTGTACGTTGATAATAGGCTTATATCGTTAACTTCATCCATATCCAAAATTTTAGAAAAAACAATTAAAAATTGATTATAGCACTTCTTTATTAAAAATAGAATAATTTCTTCAAAACAGTATGGTTTTTTTCGGCAGAGCCATTGAGCAGGCTTTGTTTGATGTTACTAATTTGATTATTGATTTCACAAGAAATTAATAAAGGTTGTTTCTGGAAATTAAAAAGGCTTTCGACTCTGTTGATCATAAGTCCATCCTAAAAAGACTTGAGTGTATTGGTATCTCTAATATTCCCCTTAAACTCCTTGATTCATATTTATCGGACAGACCTCAATTCACAAAGGTTGGAACAGTTATATTTCTTCTTTACGCGTTGAATCGGGAGTACCACAAGGTACAGTTTGAGGCCCAATTTTGTTTATTTTTATTTATTAATAATTTTTTGAAAATTATCTGGAAATATATTTACTTATGCAGATGATGCTGGTATTTTCTCATTTGATAATTTAATTAATTTAACTAAAGCTATAAACAATTTCTTTCAATTAATTATTCTTTTTTATTTGAACAAAAACCTCACATAAAAATAATAATTAATTGAAAGAAGTAATTTGATCAATACACCACTAAATATAATGAACTATAAACAATGATATCAAAACGATTTTTGTTTAAACTCAAACTTCCTACTTTCAAACATAAAAACAATTTAATGCATTACACTTTTCATTAAAAAAGAATAAATATTAATAATTTAAAATTTGCTTTTCATACTTGTGTTGGTAATGATAAGTGTTCTTGCTTGTCTATCCCTTTTGCTTACAGTGTTACATATCTTGGTGTTGCATTGGACCTAGAGTCAAAATCACAAAGTAGTGCCAATAAGGACAAAGTTATGTATTGGGTTGTCCGGAAAATAATGCAGGATTTTGGTATTAAACAAAAAAAAAGAAACTAGTTACTTTAAAGCAATGTTCTTTAATCAAAATAATTTCCCATACTCTCAATACATTTCTCCCAACGTGTTGGTAACTTATTAATTCCGTCTGAGTAGAATTCAGAATTTTGAGAATTGATAAAGTCAATAAATGCATTTTCCAGTTCCGTTTGATTTTTGAATATTATGTGTTGTAAGTAGTGGTCCAGGTGTCTAAAAAAATGGTAGTCAGTAGGCGAGAGGTCCGGAGAGTAGGGTGGGTGAGGCAAAGTTTCATAGCCAAGCTCCAATAATTTTTGTGACGTTACACGTGACACATGTGGTCGAGCGTTGTCATGCAACAAAATGGGCCCTTTCCGATTGACCAAAGAGGGCTTCATTACTGCCAATTTCTGATGCATGGTATTAATTTGGTTACAGTATGATTCAGCATTGATGGTTTCGCCAGGATTTAAGAAGCTATAGTGTATTAAACCAAATGAAGCCCACCATACCGTAACCATTACCTTTTTTTGATGAGTTGGGGGCTTTGGAAAATGTATTGGAGCTTCTCCTTTGTCGAGCCACTGTCCAGAACGTCTAGTGTTATCGTAGAGAATCCACTTTTCGTCACATGTAACAATTCTGGCCAGAAATGGGTCATTTTTGTTTCGACAAAGAAGTGATGCACAAACATCAAAGCGCTGATTTTTTTGGCGATCGTTTAATGAGTGTGGAACCCAATTTTCGAGTTTTTTCACTTTTCCAATCGCCTTGAGGTGGTCAGCGACGGTCGTTTTACTGACTTTGAGTTGCTCTGCACCCACCACTGATCGCAGAACATCATCATTAAGAGAGGAAGGCCTTCCACGACCTTCTTCATCTTCAAGGCTGAAATCTCCCTCCCGAAATTTTTTAAACCACCTTTGCACAGTGCACTCATTAACACAACCCTCGCCCCAGACTTGGTTAATGTTTCTAGCCGTTTGGGCTCCGCTTCGGCCGAGTTTAAACTCGTAAAAGAAAATCGTACGAAATTCTCGCTTTGACATTATAAGGATGACTGAATTATTTCCAAGTAGCGGAATGCTACAGAGGTAAACAAACAATATCATTTGGAAGAGGATTAATAAGTGTTGACATTCATACAAATGAGTAATCCTGTAAACGTAAACAGAATATTTTATATAGATTTTTTTTAATGAAAACTTAAAATCCTGCATTATTTTCCGGACAACCCGATACGTTGATAATAGGCTTATCTCGTTAACTTTATCCATATACAAAATTCTAGAAAAAACAATTAAAAATTGATTATTGCACTTCTTTATTAAAAATAGAATAATTTCTCAAAACAGTATGGTTTTTTTCGGCAGAGCCATTGAGCAGGCTTTGTTTGATGTTACTAATTTCATTGGCCAGCAAAACGGATCAATTTTAACTCTATGCCCCGAATCCTACTGGGTCTAGAACCTTGCCATAAAAAAGGATACACAAAAAGCAGGTCAGAATGGATCTTTAATGAGTCCAAAACATCCGCAAGATATTCAAAGGAATTATTGGAAGGTATCCACAAGGGAATCGACCTATACATTTATCTTATCTATCTACAAACCTACCTACCTAGCTAACAACCTACCTTCTTTCTCTACAATCTCCCTATTTGTGTACGTATACATTTATCTATCTATCTAGTTACCTACCTAAAATCAAGCCAAATTTTGCAAGACGAGATCGACCAACATAAAAGACACCAAACTAGAAGAGAAAACTATGGCGACAGCGCGATAGAATGGTTTAGTCAAAGTTACAAAAAGAAAAGGCAAGTTTTGAGCTCACCAGAGCGAGAAGCCATCCCTAAAAACTGCCCAATTTCACCACGTATAAAGACAAAAGCAAACCCCCAAGAAATCAACAAGGTGAACTGAAATCTTCTATACAGAAGTAACCTGATGGACAAAAAGGTAAACCAGTACTGTGACTACTGAAAGGCTAATAATAAACAACAGAAAATGTAAATGGAATACTTATGCAAATAATTTACTTATAATAATGCCAATCAGCGTTAAGATCTGAAATCGCTAATAGCAAACCAGAAGATATTACTACTTATTAATTATTATTCAGAAAAAAAGATAAAAGCAGTCTTTATTTCTGCACTCTTTGTTACAGAAAGCTTGAACAGTGCTTTTAGGAGGTTGGTAGGTTTTGTACTTTTTCTAAATTGTAGGATGTATGATCTACTTTAAGACGAGTGCTAGCAGTTCTGATTTCCCATTGTAGTTAACTTTTTAATGCTTGCATTGATTAATTGGAATACAGATATGTTACTAGCACGTAGAATCGCTGATATGCACCACTGAAATTATCTAATAAATTCTGAAATTTTCTTATATCCGTCGATGCGTAGTGAAATTAACAGTGTTTCAATCTTGAATATTTCATAATTTCAGTGAACAAGTATTGTAGGTCTAAGTGAGAAGGTGTCGAAGCATTTCCTTTACCCTTTTTGGATGCAAATTTCGAAATTTTCTTGTGATATCGGCTCAATTTCTGTCTTCATAGAGACGCCACACTGGGATGACATTCATGTGAATATAGATTTGGCTGGGGGGGAGGGATAACAAATCCGTATCTGTATTCCTGCGATGTAGGTCCCGGCCCTTTGAGGTAGAGGAGATAAAGCCCTGTGTGAGCCCGGCACGTGCGACTGCCCCACATCCATCCCAGCAGACTTCCAATTCCCAATTCCCGGCTCGTCCCCTTGCAGAACGATCTCAATGACAAAGACGACGTCTCGGTAGCTTTATCCACTAATGCTTGAGCCAATTAGATGTGTCAATTAAGACATTCTTATGCCACGGTTGTCTTTGTTTATCTTTGCCACATTGAAGGTGAAAATGTGCGGAATGAACGACGGGGATGCTCAACGCATGAAAACTATGAAATGACTATTTCTTTGAATCATTAAATTCCACACGAGAAACGTTCAATCGAATTAATCTAACCAATAAAATACGACAAAATAAGCAGAATGTGCGGTTTTGAGTATTAATTGTGCAGGTATTCATGTTCAATCGAGAGTAAACCTTTGAATCTGCCTTTTCAATACCGTCAAAGCAAATCAAGCGAAAATTCACAGGGTGATGACTACCATAATAAATTAATGATATAAAATTATAAATTCAATATAATTAACATATTAAAGCAGGCATTTTTTTTTATTATAATGCTTCAATGTTTACACGGTGAAAAAGTTGATCACATTCAACGTAGTGCATAAGAAGCAATCTTCTCCCAGCTCAACTATTCCCTGTTGTAATTTTGCGAATTACATCAGTATTTCTTCTCAAGAAGTGAGCTGTTGTACATTACGTGTTTCCATGTTTGTATAATGCTGTTGTCACAGGTGCAGATAAAATCAGGCTGGTATAACGTGCAAAATCAATATAAATAACGGTCCGTCCCGCCATAGACTTTACAGTTTAATTTGAGAGTTATTTTAATATAATACATTCTCGTACTATAAAAGAAAATACAATTTGAAACAACAAACAAGAACTGCAATAATGTATGTAATATGTTTGTTATGAAAAGAGCGGAACTTCACTTCCGCACGCGTGGGGGTAGGAATGGGTACTTTGTGTCTCTAATAGCCTCTAATACTCAACTCAACTTTCCACCTTCATGAAAGCTTATGCGAGTGTGCCCTGTTAATCAAACAGACGAAAAGAGGGTACGGAGGAAAGGTAGTTGGACATGTAACCTCTTAAACTCTATACCCCACACCTTACCCCTCTTCTTAACCTAATTCCAATCCTAATTTCACAATCCAGCCCCAATCTTAACTGTTATGCAACGCGTGTTGATGGATGGATCGTACAGGAGTAACTACCAATAACGGAGCCTCAAGGGTACCAGGTGACCCTCTGGAGCCGACCTTTGGATGTCTCATGCTCGTGGTGATCACATGGATAAATAAAAAGAAAAAAACACCGGGAGAATTTGCAAAGGAAGACCTCCGACCAAGTGCGAAGTAAGCCACCTTTCTTCACGCCATACGGCCTGGAAAGTGTGCTTTTTTTGTGAAGCAAACATTTTGTCCTATCCATCCTGGCATGGTCTCTACAACCATTAAGGAAGTGTGGCATTGCTTCGATGTAGTAGAAGATTTAGAGTGTATAAGAAACCTGTTTCAGTCCATACTTTGTATCTCAGAAAATGTCCAGCATTGTTTAGTCTCTTGAAAAAGGTGGAATTTGCAAAATCGGAAATGTAGAAAATGGCTGTAAAAGAAGCTCAATCCAATTAATTTTATATATCTTTGCTTTCAATGTACAACGGAGCGTTAATATGTTGAGAACTTTTCATCAAAATTTAAAGAACTTTATGGAAGTAGTACATTGCTTGGCAGAGACGGTAAAATTAAGGTTAAATCTATATGGTGGGTGTAGTTACTTCATTTCATCCAGTTCGAAAAGTTTTCTTCGAGTAAAACTTTCTTCTTATTAAAATCGTCCCCACGAAACGAATTACAACGTGACAGCCATCTTCTGGAACAAACCCGTAGAGAACAACCTCTTTCTAAGTTCCAAAAAAAAACCAGAATAGATTTGTCGCCGAGAATCAAATAGATTACACGACATTTGAAAAATGGCAAAAAGGAGGAAAAATTCAAAAGGTAGGTCAATTCACTAGTTTTCGTGGTCCGCTTGACCAGTTAATATATTTCCATTAATTACGGTTTTTAGTTGAGATAAAAAAGTGTCACGAGCGGGATTCGAACCTACGATCTTCGGCTAGATACGCCGCTGCTCTACCACTTGAGCTATCGTGACCTCGATCCACTCGGACACCAACTTCCCATCTCAACTCCACCTTTTGAGTTTTGAGTTGTTGTTCTCCAAACCCATTGAGGACTTTCGATCATCTTTGTACTAGTACTTTCTTCATATGAGAGAGAAATAAACATTTCATAGTAGAAAAACAAGGTGGATGAAAAATGATTGACGTTACCAATCTGCAGTCTATCCGATAAATCTTTCGATATTTTGTCAGTAGGTAATGAGATCTAGAAACTCAAAAACACGTAAACAACCGTTTATTATTGATATCATGGAATTTTTGCGAAAGGGGCGATGTTTCTCAGGAGCTTTTATTCTTTTTTCTCGCTAAAGGTAGAGAATGTTCGCGTGACCAATGGCCCGCTTAAGTCCCTTCCCTGCCTTTTTCTTTTTATCGGCCCCGTTGTACCCTTATTTATAAAATTACACCCATTAAAGCAATGCCTCGAAAAAAACTCTAATCGCAATAACACCTTCATTTCCGTCCAATTAAACGCCCGAAAATGGGTCGATGGAACTAAGAGCCCTTCCGGTCAAAACCAGGATTGCGTTACAGAATTAAATTCCCATTCACGTGATGCCCTAACACGGGTGCAATTGAACAAAATCAATTTGGCGCAAGTTCAATAGACCTAATCATGACTAAGCTGCCCAAATTTAGTCGCACGCTCTAGTTCCTAGCTATTGTGGGAAAGTACGTGGAAACACATAATTAGTGAACTAAACATGTGACTATCTAAACTCAATTAATTACATTAATTACATTACACTGAAAATAATGATAGACTCAAAAGCTATATCTGATAAAGTTAGACCAAACAGCTCAGTAACTAAAGTCCAAAAAGTTTTAGCAAAGAACGATAGTTACAAAACCTATTGAAATAATTAAATTGTCTTAAAAGCTAAAAGAAATAACGTCCAAAACTGTATATTAACCATACATGGTGTCCTTTTTAGATGGCCCGGTTAATTTTTTCTTGCACCAATGAATCTATAAAACCCTGTTTCATATTTTTTAGGCGTTTCAAATTTTTACCTTTTTTGGAGAAAAAATAAACAAGGTACCTCAGGCCCAGTTTAACTTAAAAATTTGAAATACTACCCTACACATCTTGACTAATCTTTTTAATGGATTTTTACGCTGAAAACGAAGGTGTAATCGGATTCCAATTGGTCAAAAAATTACAAAGTTATGGCAAAACTGGTTTGAAAAAATATAGACATTTGGTTTGCTATTTCTTAATCTCATTTCATGTATTGCCTGCCTGTCGTAAAGATGGAAAGATTTATTCTTTTTAACCACTCTTCACTGGTGCTCAGAGCGAAAGAATCAGGGGAGATGGATCGACAAGCAGTTTCTATCCTTTGCCGCAGTTCTTCAACTTCAACAGGTTCAAGTGAGGTTGTTGTGTCATGGTTGGCGTAGACACTGTTTTTTAAGTGGCTCCTCAAAAAATAGAAAAATAGTCAAGTGGAGTTAAATGGGATGACCGAGGAGGCCACAGATGAGGCCATGAGGTCCTATCCACCTATCCCGGAAGTGACGATTCAAATAACGTCTTACACTCTCACCTGCAAAGAATGTATGCGAAGCATCCATGAAGCTGGAGAATCATTCTTTGACGTTGTTGCAAAGGAACATCATCTAATAGTGTTCGTAAAACCTCCCTCACAAAATTGAGGAACTGAGCACCATTTAAATTATTTTCGTAGAAATAAGGCCCTGTTAATTTATTTTCGTGAAGTCCACACCAAACGTTGATATTGTGAACCACCTGATGATGACAAGAGTACGAAATTCTCGAATTTTCCTCTGCCCACGTTCGAAAATTCCAGCGTGTACTATTAGAGATGAACTTGGATTCATCAGTCGATAATATGAGAATTCTCGTCAGCCTTGCAAAGCGACAATTGAGCAGAGAACGTTAGATTCCATTCAAAATCCGAATCCCAAAGTCCCTGGACAAGATGAAAGCGATACGGCTTAAAATTGTAAGTCCGGAGTACATCTCTAATTTTATTTTTTGAAAAACCTGAAACCCTTCCAAACATTTCGGAGATAGGAATTCCGATTTTCGCGAACGTACATTAAAATGATTATTCGGAAATCGTGAGATGCGGTCTGGTGTGATGTAGGTTTCAGAAAAACATTTTCTTTATCGTGCCAACGTTTCGATCTTTATTGAGATCATCTTCAGCGCCTGGGATTTACAAACATTTTTTAAATTTAACAAAAACATGTAGGATGTGGAAAAAGTGAATTTGTACAATGAAAAAATTTTTTTTTATATTCAACCAATGTATTTTTACTCACTCGTACACTTTTTTAAATTTAACAATTTAACAAAAACATGTAGGATGTGGGAAAAAGTGAATTTGTACAATGAAAAAAAATATATTTTTTATATTCAACCAATGTATTTCTACTCACTCAAATGTATTTGTTAAATTTAAACAATGTTTGTAAATCCCAGGCCCTGAAGATGATCTAAATAAAGATCGAAACGTTGGCACGATAAAGAAAATGTTTTTCTGAAACCTATAGACCGCATCTCACGATTTCCGAATAATCATCGACTAACGGTCACTAATCACCACACATTTGTACATTAAAATATTCAGCTCCTCGTTGAATTTACCCTGCTGGTTTGTTGGTGATGGAACAGCAACTGATCCGTATATCGTCATATTGCAAGCAAACTGAATAGTGGTTCACTCTGAGGCAATCAGGAAATTTCTGGGAGTACAGCTCGACTGCCCGACGCACCATACCACTACCATCAATAAAACAGTCGTATATATCGACTCGCTTTTGATTGGAAAAATGGGCTCTTCGGTACATTTTGAATGGAATACTGAATGACGGATAGGTGCAATTGTAAAATTTATTTCTCATAACGCGAGTTTGACAAACAATGAGAGAATGTAAACAATAAAGCCAATTAATGTTTACTTTAGTGAAGAAGCAAATTATTGAAATTAACCACGAAACAAAAGAAATGTGTTTTTTCCAACTTTTTGCCATAACTTTGTCATTTTCATCTATTGATTTAAAATCCGATTGCGCTTTTGTTTTCAGCGTAAAAATCCAGTAAAATGCTGGTTCAGAATGTATAGGGTCGTATTTGAAATTTTTAAGTTGAACTTGGCCTGAGGTACCATGTATACTTTTTGTCCAAAAAAAAGTAAAAATTTGAAAATAGACTAAAAAAATATTAAACACCTTTTTTTATAACGTCATTGGTTCAACAAAAACTCAGCCGTGGAATCAAAAAAGGACACCCTGTAGATCAAAAAGGCATGGCATGGAACCACTATACCAATATACAAACTAACTTTACTTCCAAAAGCTACCGTAAATATTTGATAATCCAAAGATTTACGAAATAACTATAGATCGAAAAGCCACACTAAAAACAAATAACGGTATTGCAAAACTGTATAATAGTTAACGATAGATCAAAAAGCCATAGCGTATAATTACTCGACAAAAGTTATAGCAAGTAACTTTAGTTCCAAAGCCATTAAAAATGAACTTAAAGTTTCATTGTTAGAAATGGGGACTGACTATCGGATCCCGGAAACATTCTTTACAACATCCTATATTGTCTCAACAGATATAAAGGAGAGGAAGAACACAGGAGAGCATCAGATACAATGATATGATATACAGATGGGCTCTAAAACAAACGAAGGAAACGGATCGGGTGTTTTCTATACAAACCCAAAATATGAGCAATTAAACTCAATACATATCGGTCTTTCAAGGTGATACATGCAAATACTTGTAAAAAAAATCTTTAAAAAAACCTCATAAGATCGGATAGCCAAGCAGGTATTAAGCGTGTAAAAAATCACATCAAAATTAGTCACTGAGTGCATCCAAAATCTCAAAACCTGGGAAACACAACACTTGATGATATCTTGAGTGTTAGGACACAAAGGAATTTTGGATAATGAGAAAGCAGACTCACTGGCCAGAGGAGGATCTGCAAGACCATACATAGGCCCCGAACCTTACGTGGAATAACAAAAACAAATACAGAAGCCTCTATCGCAGAATGGATCCAAATAAAACAAAAGGAGAAGTGAATAAACTCTAGGGGCGCTAGACACAGTAAACTTATACTAGAACAACCCTCACCTTGACTGGAAAACTCACTGCTTCAGACTCTGAGGAGTGATATGACTATTGACCGGTCACTGGCATCTGAGAAAACATCTACAAAACGATGATTACATTTGCTTATCATTTTCGAATGCGAAGCAACGGCTCATCGGACACATAAGCATACAGAAAAAACCTAAAGAATGAAATTGTAGCCTAATATTGAGTCGTTTGGACTGAACTAAGGAACTAGGAACGTAAGCCAGAAGGCTGCAGTACCTGCGGAGTTCCGCTTCCCAGTATTCTCATTACCATAGTTTCAAAAGCTATTAAAAACCGATAGTCCAAAATGCTATAGTAAATAATTACACAACCAAAAGGTATTGCAAATACGCCATGATCCAAAAAGCTCTAGCAAATAACTATATTACCGAAATCAGTATATATATATTTTTTTTTATATATATATTCTATACTTCCAAAGAAATACCGTAAACTTGAGTTTTAGAAAATATTGTAAATATCCGATAGATCAAAGATATAAAAAATAACGATAGGACAGAAAGCAATAGCATGTAGCTAGCAGATAACCATATTCGAAAATTGTATAGCACGCTACAGCAAACAACTATAGGTCCAAATCTATTGAAACTAATTGATAGTTTAAAATGCTATAGGAAATGTCGATAAATCAAAAAGTCATAGCATGTAGCTATTCGAAAAAGCTATAGCAAATAACTATAGTTCCAAAAAGCTGTTGTAATTAGTTGATAGTTCAAATATATACCAAATAACGAAAGATAAAAAGTCCATAGAATGTAACCTCTTCAAAAGCTATAGCAAATAACTATACTTATAAAATCTATTGTAATTAGTCGACAGGTCAGATAAATACTCACTCAAAAAAATCTTAGTAATTAACGTAATAATAAAAAATAACAACACTGAGCGATATACTAACTTATCGATAGTACTATCGATTATTCTCAAATGCATTTCGAAGAAAATGAAAATTAATCAAACCCCTACATGTTAGCTAATATTTGAGGACATTTGGTTGGTAACTTTATTTGTAATGAGAAGAGTTTTGCTTAATTAAAGGCAGTAACAATCTTTCGAAAGGTCAACAACAATCGTTCAATCAAAACTCTAATAATATAATTATGCCTAACGACAAACAAAATTCATCAAAGCTGGTGTAGTTGTTGACATGACATAACAAAGTTGGTGGTTTGGAAATGGATAAACATATGTTGATCTAATTGAGACTGATCTGATTAACACAGTAACACTTTAAACAGTTCTTCACTGAAGATGTGACAAGCCAAAATGTGTTTGAGGGAAGCGAAAACGAACGACAATGACAGTTCCAGTGGTGATCATTGTCCATCATTTCAAAATTACTGAGTGAGTGTTTAGAAGACATTCATCAAAACGAGACTGCTCATTTATGCAGGACTGAAAATCCGTTTTTAAAAAAATTAACCTATTCCCGAATCTCGGCCGTGATAATGAAAGAGCTCTTTGCCGGCTTGATGAAGTGAGCCCGTAAATAAGCGGGCAAGGTATACGGATGGAGTACCGGCGAATAACTGTAATTCACGGTAAAAGGACTGTCCGGGCCGTGAATAAACAGAAAGAGGAATTTAGCGACATTTATTACACTTAAAAAAACGTGTGTATGGTCGTGGATGTGTCGATCTGTAAATCCCAGGCGGGATATTTATACCCACGGTCGTGACTGAGTTTCCTAGGTTAACCCAAATCGTTTGACGGAGGATAAAAAAGTCAAGAAGATTCAGTGCCGTCTCTTTTCCAAATGGCGTAAGAAAATCGAAAAACTTACTTCGTAGTATCATACCAATCTGTTCGCACTGTTTGACTGTTGCGGTCCAGCTTTCCCTGATTTTTCAAAATTAAAACTGATCAAGTATATTAAAGCTTATTTCCATTACATAATAAATAGTCCCTTATAAGAATTTTTTTTCACAATTCTATGATTGGAAAATTTCGTTGTGCACTTTTTTCGATTTTAGAAAATCAACATATTTTTAGAAAAAGTAATCTTCGTTAGGCAATATTCGGATTCATTCAAATCAGTTACTTCTTTATATTTTCATCGTTCATTCTTTCGTCCTAAACAATTATTGCGTTTCAAATCGAAAGGTCATTTATGAATCGATAACTGTGTACTTTAAGAGGCGGAGCGGCCAGTTATAACGCAATTCCCACTTCGGAGGCCGATGTTTGTTTTATAAGCCCATGAAATAACAATGAAAGTTGCCTCTGATCCCGGTCATTTACACATCAAAGTATCACTCCATCTAGAGATGTTTAAATTATTGACAGACTCCCATCTACCTCGTGCTAACTTCGTTTCTCTCATTAATGATCGACGAGTATAACCGGCATCAATAGCAATGGCCACGTCAAACCCGTTAGTAGGTTGGGATCTGTTGAATTTTTCACCGGGACCAACCCACATGTAGAATTATGGATTTGCGCCTGATTTTCTCTTATATTTTTCCCTCTTTTTCTTTTTGGGTTGTCAGCCTACATCAAGAGCTTTTTTCCTTAAATATTTCTTTTTGTCCCTGAATATCTCAGTAATATCTTTCTGCAGAAAGCGAGACAAAGCTAAAAGATGGTTTTCTGAAAAACCAGATCTAGTAAGAATAGTTCAAAAATATAATTCTGATGAAAAATAACAACTATCTAAATGAAAAACGGTACATTTTGTTGAAAATTAACAAAGAAAACTTAACATTTGAATTTTTTCTAGAATAAACACAGTTTTATGAGAATTCTCGTTAGAGTCTACGAGTGATTAGTTGGGTCGATTATGTCTGGTTCGCCTATCTTCCCTGTCTGGACTATCGGATACTTCGTTTGCAAAGAGATCAACTTGTTTTTGGTCGGTTAGGTCATCTTGGACGTTTTGGTCTACCAGATATTATCTGGCGGGAATGTATTCTGCTCCTGTTGTTTTAACAGAACAAACCAAAATTTCTTCTTCTTGTTTGCAGGGTAATGAGCTTTCAGTAAGCCCGTTTTGGTCGTCTTGGACTGTTTTGGACTATCAGTTACTTGATATCTGGCGGATTTCTATTCTACTCCTGTTGTGTTCAATCAGAACAAACTGGAAAATTTTTTGTTGTGGTTTGCAAGGGTATGAACTTTGTATCTGTACGTGATATAATTCCACTTCTATTGTGTTAAATCAGAACAAACTGGAAAATTTTTTGTTGTATGAACTTGTTTTTGGTCGGTTTGGTCATCTTAGACGTTTTGGACTATCAGTTGTAAAAAATTCTATTCATGTCGTTCTAATTAGAGAGTAAAAAACACACTTTATTTCTTCTTTGGTTTTTAGGATTACCAAATGAAGGCGATTTTCGGTTGTTTCGGTTTTCGGTTTTTTTTGGTCTCGTAACTAAATATTAACCAAAAAGGAGCGACATGCCTAAAATTCACAATGCATAGTCACAAAGATGCCATTAACCACGATAAAATAAAGGTCGACTTTTGCTTTTCAAAAAATTATAAAAATGTGTTATTTATTATTGTAGTTGACAGAATTCTAAATCTACAAAAAGTTTCATGTCGATCGGTGGAATCGGTTTAGAGTTATCATCATTTTTGTGATTTTCAAAACAAAAAATCAAAGGCATTTGAAAGACAAAAAATTTGATAGAAACCATTTAAATATACTTAACCAATTTACCTGTATTTCAGTATTGCAGATACGAATTTGCTCGCCCTCAGATCACAAAATATTTCAAAATACTTTTTCAGAAAGAAACTAAGTTGATATTCATTTTTCGTAACCCCAAAAGTCCCTCGGTGCAATTTTTTCGTCCTCTGTTATTTTTTGACAAAAAATGGTGAAAACTTAAAAATGATACCACCTATTTATAGAAAATTTTAAAGGGGTTAGATTCATATAAACTATACGTTTTTCTGAAAATAAATTCGAATTAAAGGTGTAAAATAAGGAGATTTAAGATTTTGTCGATTTCATCATTGTCTCTATCACAATTCATGATTATCTCACTTATCATGACATAAAATTAATTCTTGTTTTTAAAAACTAAAAGAAAAGGGATTAAGCATTCTAAAATTCTAATAACGTCTACTTTTGATAAAATCCAGAGATTTTATGGATTTTTATGTAGAACATCTAACATGGATTGGGATGAATAAAATGCCTATTTTTTCATATGAAAATTAGTAATTAAGGGTTTAAAAGATCCAAAATGAATCCAAACAATTTTTTGTTTGGTCCAACTTTACTGGAACCTACTTTTCGATTGTGCCACTTTAATAGTTGAGTTTTGTAGTGAGTTTAACTTCTGCCTCCGTTCCCTATTTTTAAATTGGGAGGTTTGTGGGAAAACCACGAGGTACATAAACTTTTATGTTTTATCTAGTTTTTAACGAGCCAAAAGTTTCGATCGAATTTTTCCCCAAAATGATAGAAGCTTAACTAATTCGAATAAGAAGGTACTCGTCAGTCTATATATTTTGAATGGTTTGTTTAACACTGAATTCAGTGGTGCAAATGGTGTTGTCAATTAGTCGCAAACACTGTTTTTCGGAAAAACAAAATCTTCGCCAACTTCTTCAACAGCAACCAATTTATTTACTTTGTCCACAAATACAAATTGAAAGAAATTGATTATTGCAAAGCAAAAAGGAAAACAAAAATTGTTTTCTTAATGCTTGAGGCTTTTGAATAATCCCAAAAAGTACTGAATTGCTTTATTCCATACTTATTCTCAACAATCAATACAGGCACCAAACAAGCACAATTTTTTTTTTTAATTGCCAAAATATTCTTTTTTTTGGCGTAGTATTTCGAAAAAGATGTTTTCAATATCGATGAACTAGCGCCCGTGTCCACCCATTGTTAGTATTGAAAATCAAAACATATTTCGACAAAATCTAATGTGGTAAAATATAACAACTAGATGTTCAAACAAACAGTAAGAACGATGTACAGACGATAAATGTACAGTTCATTAAAAATGCAAAACTTTCAACCTGATTGACGTGCGAATAAAATAGCATTTCTAGAAAGAATTTAAAATTATTCAAGAATACTTATTTCGAAATTGTTTACTAAAAAAAGTTTTTGAATTTGAAGATAACAATATTTAATTGAGAGGGGGCGACAATTGATGCTGCCTAAATTGTATTTCATTATAAATCTACCATGATCGCACGGAAATGTTTATATAGCCAGACCTCACTCAGGCTTTTGTCTTACATTGCATATTCATTAGAATGTGTGCACACAGAATAAACGATTTTATAAACCGGATTTTGGTCGGCCGGTGAAATTGTTCGGGTACAGTTCGTTAAATTCCTATGGGTAATCTGGAATCGTATCAAAATTAAACTGGAAATCCATGTCGGAGAAACCGTTAACCGCGTACTTTGGTAAATTCGTAGATAGAGCAATTAAACTCCTGGTTGCCAAATGTATGATCGTGCAAGGCAATTGTTTCACATGAAATCTCAACTAAATGTAAAAACATTTCAGGCATTTAGAGTGAAAAATTTTCAATGATATCACTTTTTTAACTTACTCCGCCATATAATAAGATCTGAATATAACTATATAAAAAAATGTATTATCTGAATATAATATAAAGAAACGGATATAAAAAGGGAAATAACCAGAATATATCTTGTTTTAAAGCAATATTTTCATGCACTATCCGATATTCAAGAATTTCTCGAAAAAACTTCATGTTTATTAACTTCATTTTTATTTCGCTTCAATTAAATCTCGTGGGACTCATAATTAAAAGAAATTTCTCTGGTGCGGATAATACATACCTACTACAAATGCTAAAGGAATACATATACTTTAAGAGTAGACAAATTTATTTTTATTTGCTTATAACATTCCTCAGGCTCTTCTGCATCTGACGGTGTTTTTAAAAGAATTTTTCAAGCGGAAATATTTTTTATAATTATTGAATTTTCCTTCATTACTTCGAAGGAATTATTAACAGTTGGTCAATTTTATTATTTTTCCTCTCTTCAAAATATTTTTTCTTCCAACTTCATTTTGAATTTCTATAGGATATTGAATAAAAGCAAAAATAACTTTCAACAAATTTATAAATACAAAAACTAAATGGTTACAAATCGTAAATAAAAATTTGTATCAAATTATAATAGAAACACAATATACACGTCACAAATATATTAATATGATACAAAATCATGTTTGTTTTTTTATCGTTGTGTGTTATTGACCACCTTTTTTAACTGTCTGGAGTTTATACCAACTTTTATTATTTTTTTATCATTAATTATTCATTTTCTCAATTAATTCAACACAATTTTTACAATTGGAATAGACGGGAATTGGAAATGAGAAGTTTGCGGCTGGATCGAAGTCACGGTAGCTCAGGTGGGAGAGTAGCGATAATATTTACCCGAAAGTCGTCGGTTCGAATCCCGCCTGTGACATAATTTTTTCATTTCGAAAAAATTCTGTATAATTAATTGAGTTTCTGAGGTTTCCTAAAAAATTAAGTTTTCAGGAATAAACGTTCACTTTTATCTATATCCTATCTACCGATTATTATAACGAGTATTTTTGGAAAAACTCATCTTGCTATTGTCAAGATAACACAGCCATGGTCTAATATTTGGCCAAAATTTTATCATTTAGAGAGATTACTTTTATGTTTTTTCAGAGTATGAAGAAAAGCTTTCATCTTTGGCTAAATACAACAGGTTTTTCATAGTTAAAGTTTCACAAGTACGATTTGTACTTTCCTTCTTGTACGTCGTTGTCAAAAAGACACAAACAGGCTCATAAAAACTTTACAAATGAGCTACGGTTAACAACTAAGTGTATTATTATGTAGCAGTTTTTTTACTATCACATTTCTTCGTTTATGAGTTCTGCACTTTTCGTTTAACTTCGTTAGTTTCCTCGTTATATGACTGTCAAAAAGGAAATCTTGTATCTTTTGAATTTTCCAAAAAGAAACCACATCGTGAAAAATATGGGTTGTTTGTTTAAAAAAAAAAAAAATACGTCTTGAATTTTTAAACACCTTGCCTTACAAAACATACTGTATAAGCCAAAAAAAATTCTAAATAAAAATAAGGGAGAACAAAAAAATTCATTATTCAAAATGTATAATTTTTCATATTTTTAAATATTAAAAAAATGTTTAAGGGAAAAAATATTTATGTTTTACAAAGAGCGTAATACGTGCCTAACAGGAAACAAAGATTTATACCTCTGATTGACTTTCAAAGGGGAAATGTAATGACCCATTCTTTGAAGTTTTGTCGTGAAAAGATAATCCTGTAAAACTAAACAGGTTATTAGCAATTATTGCCAACTTCAAAAAATTTTTTTTTTCAAAAATCACGTTGAAAACGCTTTGCTATTAGTTGGTTCCATTTAGCGCAGTTTCACTCGAGAACCATCGCAGGACTTCTGGCTATTAATTCAAATCCTTACCCCCTTGCTAGGACGTTTCAAGTTGTTAAAAATTATTTAAACAAAGGACTTTCGGGACAGTGAAAGAAGCAAAAACCGCATCGCCGGGGGAATTCGACGATAAAAAACCGCAAAGCTTTTAGGATGATGGCATAACAAAAATGCCTGACAGATGGCAGGAAGTTTTCAATAACATTGGAATAATTACAGACCACAACCAAAAAAAACTAGTTGTTCAGTTTATTAAACAAAACCGTCGGAGGTAGGTTACACTTACATGCACGATCAGCAACACTTTTTTATCATAATTGATTTCGATATTTGTACCAGGACTTAACCGGCACGTTAAACATTGATCGTTCTCGTTGTATTACATGAATGTGATTTTCTAAAAAATAAAACTATATTGTTTTTATATTTTGAATCTAATTTTATATAATTGAAATATATATATATTGGTTTTCAACTTCACGGACTTTCATTTTCGTATAACGTGGAAAGCTTAGTCAGTTTTTATCATTACTGGCCATCTCTGATCCCATTTTCGTGACAGCTGATAAAAATGTTCAATGAAAAATTGGATAGCAAACGAATAAAACGAAACAAATAAATTTGAGAGCGTGAAGTTTACTTTATTCAAGGTCTCAATGTAAAATTTCATTAATGTTTTTACCGACTTAATTTGTATTTTTACGAGAAAACCTTACATCCGATCCCAAAATGAGAAGACATCCTTTATCTTTGTGTAAACGTTTTTGAGTAGAATGTCACTTTTAAATGCAAACTTTATGTCGAGAAATTTCGTGATGAAGAGTTTTTTGCATTTTAGTATAATATATGGATCTTGATATATGGAAAAGTGAAGAATCTCACACGGTTAGCAATATTTTATGTATTAATTTCCCTCAATTTCCATGCTTTTTTGTTATCCAATAAGAACTATACATTATACATTACACTTACTACTTAAAATATTACTGAAGCTCCCCAGGTCGATTTATGATAAAACTCCTAGGTGAAAGTGGTTGAAAGTTATTAGATGGTTAAAATGTCAATATACAAAAATGGAACCAATTCACGTATATTTTCAAATTTAAGAATTTATAATAAAATATAATTAATTAATGTCCAGATGGCGTTACCACAGGTCTGAAAGGAGGATGTGACACCCTGAACCTTACCATTTTTGACCGACTTGTATATTGTATAAATTGTATTTTAAAAAATTAATTAAAAAATTTTGTTGTCGTTATTTTCTAAAATTTGATCTAGCTTTCAGCCAGCATTTGAATTCCATGAGGATACCTGATCTTTTGATTCAGGGTGGAACCCTCTCGCACTTACACCCTCATAATTTACATCTTCCTAGTTTTCTAGTTATAATTATTTATCAGATCCGTCCATTATACTGTAGTATCAACAATCAGGAAAGATAAAGGTTAAATAGTGCGATTCAGGTTTCTAAGCGGGAGAAGACGACACGTGTTACTTTCCTTTTAAAGCGTCGTCTATTTTATCCAACTATTAAATATAAATCTTTTAGATCAAACAAGTACAAAACACGAAAACGCAAAATATGATCTTTTTTCGGTTGCCTCTGGTTGCGCTGAAAAGTAAATAGCTTCCCATCATCTTAAGTTAATTATTTTATTTTATTCACTATTTTTCATGGTCCGCTTGACCAACTAATATCTTTCAATTTATTAAGGTTTTTAGTTGAGATAAAAAAGTCAATGTCACGAGCGGGATTCGAACCCACGACCTTCGGCTAGATAAGACGCTTCTCTACCACCTGAGCTAACGTGACTTCCACATGGGGGTAGAATAGCGGCAGATCTAGCCGAAGGTCGTGGGTTCGAATCCCGCTCGTGACATTGACTTTTTTATCTCAACTAAAAACCTTAATTAATTGAAAGATATTAATTGGTCAAGCGGACCACGAAAACTAGTGAATTGAATAAGTTAGAATGAAGTATATCTTCACTAAAGCTCTCCGTGGCCATTTCAATTGTCGCCGAGAATCAAATAGTTTACACGACATTTGAAAAATGGCAAAAAGGAGGGAGAATTCAAAAGGTGGGGTTGAGATGGGAAGTTAGTGTCTGAGTGGATCGAAGTCACGATAGCGATGGTCGTGGGTTCGAATCCCGCTCGTGACATCGACTTTTTTATCTCAACTAAAAACCTTAATTAATTGAATTTTATTTAATATTGTGACAGTATATTCTTAAAAAAATTGGGCAATGCAACAAGCGGTACCAGGAGTACAACTTTGTTCAACAACTGAGGAGTCGACCCCCGATTGCAAGGATCACCCATGCACAGTCTCGACAATATTCAAGGAAATTCATTGTTCTTTAATCCAATGATTTTTGTTCAAAATCGCTATACTTGGAACCAAATTTTCAATAATTTACACGATTTTAATTTTACCAATTATCTAATCTTAATTCAGATACTTTATGTTCTTAGATGGTGTTTTAAGCTCCAACTCGTATGATAATACATGTAGATGGTGATGATTTAATCCTATAATCATGCAACTTTTGCCACAGTATCAAACATCATGTCAAGGACGGATCGATGTCCTAACATTAAAACGGCCCTTTATACTACTTACCTCTAACATTGATTATGATACTTAACCATTGCTACTAGCATAATAATTAAACTAATTTAAATTTAAATGTTGATTATGTTAGCTTTATGTCTAACTTAATTCATGATAAATTCACGTTTTGAATTATTAAACCTATACTAATAGACCATTTAATACAAATTTGTTTTAATTCTGTGTACTTTGCAAATTGCAACGTACAAAATTCTGAACAAAGGGAAACATTTCGGACAGGGCATAATTGATTAAATAATATAACTATTATAACTCGGTGGGGTCATGTGATACACAAAATCTGGGACATTTCGGTTTGGTTATGCAACAAACGCTTTGGTGTCTAGAGTCGGATGAAAAACAACCAGCTCAGACAACTCCTTAAATTTAGCAAACGTGAGGACAAAAAGCGCGATGAAATTAAGCCACAAATTACAACGGAAATGGCGGAAGTTAGACAGAATTAAAACACCGGGAGGCCTTTGTAATTTAGCCCATCCAAGAAATTATCGTTTACATTTACGCCTCGGTAAAAATAAATGTAAATAAAGCACATTTCTAACTTAGTTTTCGAACCAGCTTTCTTTCAAAAAAAATAAATAAAAAAATAAAAAAAAAATAAATAAAAAAAATAAAATAAAAAAATATATATAGGAGGAACAAACCGTTTAGACAAATCTTGTATATATTTTGCATTATGCTAATAAGAAATGTAAAATGTAATTTCTACCATAACAAAGAAAAGTGGAGAACCTCTTTAAAATGGTTATAGTCTTTTGTAAACATACAATCATACAACAGGATTTTCAGGATCGAAAGTGCTCAAGTTACGGCATAAATCTTGCGCAATCTCTCCAATTCAAAGGTTTGAAAACTTTAATCCCAAGTTAGTGGGACGCTCCAATAAATCTTAACCGGCAATTTCACATTTCCCATAAGGTCTTTTATTATTAGTGAAACAGAAACTAGACGACAAATATTGTGAAAGAACCTTCAGTAAAGTTGGACAGAATAAGGCACCCTCTTGGGAAATATAACTAGAATAGAAATGCCATCATTAAATACTTACAAACTATCTAATTTTTAGAAAAGCTTTGGAATTCAGGGAGTTTCAGGTATATTATTTTATTGAAATGGCTCTTTAAAAGACCCGTAATTCTTCAGAAACGACTTCTAATTGTTTGTGAGTTGATACAAGCGCCAACGTTATGTAATGGCTAATGACAAGCAAAATTACTTGAATTCTCTTTACGCCATATTCTAATAAACACTTCGTAGGACTGTAATCCGTTAAGCAAAAACGAAATGTAAAAGAATATGAATGAATAAAATAAAAATTGAACCACTGGGCTTTAATGGTTTTTAATCTTATAACATCAACATAATTATGGCATAATTTGGTTAAATAATAGGTTTATGGGTTTTCCCTTTTTTTAATAGAACTTAGCTGTGAATGTCAGTATCTGCGATCTCCTCAAGAGTTTTCTGTCACAAACACGTACCGTTCCATTAGTTAGACATGGGTTGTAAATGAGCCTATGCATATGTATGAAACAGGGGCAATTGAGATCGGGGATGACCTCTTGTGCATTTCTGGAAGGGGGATCTAATGCGCCCCTGCGTTGGATTTATGCCGGCGTTGCGTGACCCGTTTCTTAGTCGACTCGGATCCTCGATCGGCTTGCCACCGACGTTAAAAGGCCTTAACCCTAACAGGAAAACGTTTAACAATCGTCATGTCATAGGAAAGTTGGAGTATAAAAGATTCCATGTGGAACATTTGGAAAAAGCACAGGGGACGATCGAGTTGCTCGTAAATGTTCAAATTATTCGCAGAACTTCAGCCAAAAAAATCGTAAAACCTTAAAGAACAACAACAAAAACAAAACGGAAGTATAACTGTAACTAAGCTGATTGAGGGTCGATGTGATGCTAATTATTACACCATGTATAGAAAATCGATGTGCTCCAATTATTGAATGGTGCAATTCCTTGGCTCCATATAGAGAGCGGGTAGGAATGCCCGATTATGCGAATTGTGCTTGACCACTGCAGCAAGTATTTAGGTCCTCTGTTAGGATTTTTGGATGAAACAGGGTTGTTTTATTGTACATAGGGTGTTGCATGGTTAAATATCAATACTACCATGTTGGATTCAGTAAATAAAACGTGGTTCAGTGACACCAGGAGGTTTCCATCTTGACTCTTTCCTGAGTTAATAACATTTTTGTGATTTTAGTCCAAAACTTATCATGCTCAAAGAATATCAAATGGCAAAAGCCATGTTCGTTTTTGGAATTATTCAATTGTGGCTCGTACAATGACTTTTACCATAAAATTTTCGGGGATTTCACCAAAGTTCCCTTATAAATATTCCAATGACATTCTCACTTTTACATTTTTTAGAACTTTTCTTAGTGAAATCTCTTTTGCAAGGTTGAAAAACGTGATATCGAACTCAAAAAGAGTAAGAACACGAGAACATCGTACATGCCATATTTTTAACGAAAATGTTTATAAGTTGGTAACAGAAATTAGATACATTCTTTGAATTAATTAATCTATTTATGTAAGGTCTTGGTCGTAATGAAAAAGCAGATTCGAACCCACGACTTTCGGCTTAATACGCTGCTGCTCTAACCACTTAAGCTATCGCGACTTCGATCAACTCGGATATCAACTCCTCTAAACCTTACATAAAAAGAATAATTAATTTAAAGACGTGATTTGGTTTGAAATTTGAAAAATGGAAAAAGGAGGGAAAATTCGAAAGGTTATAGGGTGGGATGGGGAGTTGATGTCCGAGTAAATCAAAGTCACGATAGCTCATAAATAACATTTTAACGGACTCTGGTCACCAACTTAATCGGATCATCGGATCCAACAAGGATTTAGGTCCTCTGTTACGATTTTTGGATGAAACAGAGTAGTTTTATTGTATACAGGGTGTTGCAGGGTTAAATATCCATACTACCATTTTGGATTCAGTAAATAAAACGTGGTTCAGTGACACCAGAACGAAGTATCTTTCTTGACACTTTCTTCAGTTAATAACATTTTTGTGATTTTAGTCCAAAATCATTTTTTAACTAAAATCGTACTTTCTCAACTTTAGCTATACAAAATACAAATTTCACTTTTATTTCCTAAACTACATTAAATCTTGCACAAGATAACCACATTTCCGGAAAATTCGCACTTTCGACTGCTCAGTAGACGCTTAAAGAATATCAAATGGCAAAAGCCATGTTCGTTTCTGAAAATATTCAATTGTGGCTCGTGCAATGACTTTTCCATAAAATTTTCGGGGATTTCACCAAAGTTGCCTTATGAGTATTCCAAGGTGTTCACTTTCACATTTTTTAGAACTTTTCTTGAGGTTAAAAAACCTGATATCGAACTCAAACAGAGCAACAACACAAGAACATCGTCATATTTTAAATGAAAACATTTATTAGTTGGTAACAAAAATTAGATACTTTCTTCTTGTGGCATGGCCAGCGAAGAGCCGTGATTTCACCCCACTAGGGGCTTTACATATGGGAACTCTGAAAAGTGCAGTGTACGGCATTACCCATCCAAACGAGGGAACAACTCATAGAGAAAATTGAAATCAAATGTGCAATCACATGAGGGAAAGAAAGGAAGAAGTACTCCATGTAGTCACGTCAGTTGCTCGACGTTCGTGCTTGTGTATCTAATACGAAGGAAAGCATTTCAAAAAATACATTAGTTAATATGCAAAAAATTATAATTTAATGAAGTTTCATTTTCATTGTAATTTTTCTTTAATTATATACACTTTATGAGAAGTATGGATATTCTTGGGTTGCTGCTCTCCTCGGGTTCAATACACGTTTTCAACCTTGCGAAGGAAATTTCACTAAGAAAACATCTAAAAAATGTAGAAGTGAGTATGTGCTTGGAATACTTATGAAATATGGCAACTTTGGTGAAATCCTCGAAAGTTTTGATGGAAAAGTCGTTGCACGAGCCACAATTGAGTATTTACAAAAAAATGGGTTTTGCATTTGTTATTCTTTGAGCGGCTACTGTGTTTTGGAAGGGCGAATTTTTCATCGGAAATGTTGTTTCACGTGGAAAATTTAATTTAGATTGCAAAATGAGGGTCAGGTTTGTATTTTAATGACGCTTACGTTAAGAAATTATGATTTTACGTAAAAGAATCTGATTCAAGATAGAAACCTCGTTTGGAAGTCATGGTACTGTACTACGTTTTATTTAGTGAATCCATCACGGCAGTATTGACATTTAACCTTGTAACACCCTTCATACAACAACAATTCTGTTTCCTCAAAAAATCAAAACAGTATTAAACAGGATCCAAGGAATGACAGCCTTCAATTAGAGGGGGCAAATCCAGCAAACTTTCCCTCATGCCGGACATTGCAAATTTGAACTTCTACTGCTTTGATAAACCATGAATCATTATTGTGTTGCCGTCCATAATAACCACTACAATTCAAAGACATCAAATATGATCAGTTCATATACGCAATGATATGTATTATGCAAACGAACAGATCTAATAATTAAAATATCAAAAGCATGCACAATAACGTTTGCACTAAGTTTATAAAAGCATTTAACAAGAATTATAAATAAGAAATAAAAAGATATTGAATAACCTTGTCAATTAGTCTTTAAGAAAACTTTCACAATACATCGTATTATAGTGTTCAAAATGAAATAAAAATATAATTAAACATAAAATACAAATAAATGTAAATTTATCTTATACAGGGTGAATTGCTACTCGTGCTACAAACTTCTCCAGTAGATTCTTCACCCTAAAATGAACAAAAAAGTTCATATTGTCCATGGTCCGATTCTCAACCATTTCAGAGTAATTTCGCTTTTTATCGATTTTGAAAGATATCACGTCCTGGCGTCGGAAAATCGTGATATCTTTTAATCTAAACATTTCTCTTAAAATCTATAAGCACCGTTGAAATCCCCGTTAATTTTTAGAGAGAATCAAAATCATAATTCCATTGAAATTTTTTAATTTAATTTAATGCCCATTTAGTATGTAATGCTTAAGAAGTTTACAAACAGCTAGAAGGTCAAGGAAGAAAGACCCAAACGTTTTGCCACCTTCATCTTCTTATTGAAAAATTAACGGGGATTTCAACGGTGCTTATAGATTTTAAGAGAAATGTTTAGATTAAAAGATATCACGATTTTCCGACGCCAGGACGTGATATCTTTCAAAATCGATAAAAAGCGAAATTACTCTGAAATGGTTGAGAATCGGACCATGGTCAATATGAACTTTTTTGTTCATTTTAGGGTCAAGAATCTACTGGTGAAGTTTGTAGCACGAGTAGCAAGTCACTCTCAAACATTAGCAATCCTTGAACCACCATTTTTTCTCTTTTTGTCATCAACATCTTGGTCTCACAACCACTAAATAAGAAAATGACGAGTGCGTTGGAAGCGTTATTAAATCAGGTAGTTTTCCTCAAATTTGCTGCCTTCTGAGACTAAAATTAGAAACTCTGGATTACTTTATACACTTTCCGATTTACACAATTTTCCACTCTTTTTGTAGTTCTGGCTGAAATAAAACACAAAAAATTAGCCCAAACATTTTGCCACCGTCATCTTCTTATTGAAAAATTAACGGGAATTTCAACGGTGCTATTAGATTTTCAGAGAAATGTTTAGATTAAAAGATATCACGATTTTCCGACGCCAGGACGTGATATCTTTCAAAATCGATAAAAAGCGAAATTACTCTGAAATGGTTGAGAATCGGACCATGGACAATATGAACTTTTTTGTTCATTTTAGGGTGAAGAATCTACTGGAGAAGTTTGTAGCACGAGTAGCAATTCACCCTGTATACTAGTAATTATCGAGATTGGAAAATCAAGATCGATAGTGATAAAGTTTCTTCAGCGTCATAAGCAACATGACGCTGAAGAAACTTTATCGAAGGCCGCGTTGTTCAACTTCAATTTTCCATATATTTTGCATGGCCTTTTTTCAATTTGCTGAATCACCTCGGAATTAATTTTTTTTCATTCAACCTCATTAATTAAATAATTCACCTTGGTTAAACTTCCATTATCGATGTTGTTGAAAAGGGTTTTAAATAAACGAATTCCAAACGTAAAATGAGAGTAAATTGAGAAAACGATGAGTAAATGATTCATTCGAGCCGAAAGCTTAAGTACTGTCGATGAATAAAACCATTGCTAAGCAAAATTTGTTTTTCAAATTATTACTTCTACCAATATTAAAAGCCGTAATTGCTTCTTCATACGTAAAAATATATAAAATTAATTATTTACTTTATTATTTTTATTAATTATCTTTTATTCTACAGTAATTTTGGTTTCTTTATTACAAAGCTCATCACTATTAATGTTTTTCTTTATCGTGCCAACGTTTCACTGTCAACAGGACAGAGAAGAATGACACATCTACGCAGAAAATAAACACGTTGACCCCTGAAGATGATCTCAATAGAGATCGAAACATTAGCACGATAAAGAAATTATTTTTCTAAAACCTACGTCACATCAGACCGCATCTCACGATCTCCGAATAATCGTTGATTAACGGTCACTAAACACCACACATTTTTCATTATTAGCGCCTTCAAGGAGGATTCATGTAGTGAAATTCAACGAAAAAACGAAATACGCGACCTTTTTCGACTGAAAAGTTAAGTTGAACTTCACTTCCTTCAAATAAGCATCTTGATTTCCCTTCGGATTCATACACACTATAGTAATTCCCGGACGAATCGACACGTCAATCTAAGCAGAAGCACAAAAAACCACATCTCATTTTACCAAGAAACAACCAAATAAATAAATTTATTTAGGAATTGTTAAGTACTGAAACGAAGACAAATATAATGACATTCTACAAGTAATGGTTTGGGTAATTAATTCCCTGGATAAAAAAATTACCCTTATTATAATTAAATGCAGTAGGATTGTGGCGTGATAGAATCACTCACATATGCTATGTATTACAACTATTTTAGTGCAATCGATTATTTACTTTACCAAAACAAAGAGTTGTTTCCTTCCTACTTATCGTCTTGGTATACCAAGTAGGATGTCCAAAAAACATATTTTTTCCCATTCAAACTTATTAGACAACGACCACAAACAGAAAGCTGGAATAACTGAAGAATGACTGAATTACTACTCAAACCTTTTCTCACTCTTTCACAATATTCTGACTTAAACTCAATAGAAAATTATTGGTCTGTGGTGATGAGGAATTCAAAAAATTAATTATTTCTCTGTGCGCTTGTCCAAATTTAAAAAAGTCATTATGAAAAATCCACCTCAAAAGACGTCGTAATAAACGTAAAGAATTGCAAACAAAAAATTTCGAAGTAATTTTAATTAAGTTAATTTCATCGTTTACGAACGTACCAATAATTTTTACGACAATATTGTTGTTGTTTTTTTTAAATTAAAGTAACACCGACTTTTTTCGCACTGTAAACTTCACTTTAAATCTTTATTCATTTAAAAAACCAAATATCAAGTCTTCTAAATTACGTACAATTAATTACTCTTCAATAAAGTAACACCGATAACCATGGTAGAATTACCTGTCTTCGCACCCATGCAAACAAAAAATAAATAACTTGAAACATTTAAATACATTTTTTCCAAAAACAATTATTAAAGAAGATTATTAGACGACATTATTAAGAAAGAAAAGAAGAAATTCTTTAGCAATGTATAAGCGATGAATGTTCGAAAACCAAGTATAGAAAGGCTTTGTCAAATTGTAATAAAAAGCACCTTTTGTTCAAATCCTGATTCTCAATTGAATTCGAGGTATTCCACTTTTCATCCTACTTCGACCTTTCACGACTGAAAATTTGATTATATCAATGAAAAGAGCAATGCAAACCCTATGAGATTCATTTGATTTTTTTGTTGTAACCTAAAGCAAAAAAAACCCAAATCACATAAAAGATACATTTTGACGAGTTACCAAAATTATTTTTTAAAGTTTATGTAAGATTTTCTTGGACCTGTAAATAATGACAGATATGGCGCTTACGGAAAGGTTGCCCTTCAAATTAAGGATATTATTGAAATCATTGTATGAAAGGGCTTGTATATGTGACCCTATACGTTTATCTGCTTCACCTATCGGATCAAGTTCTTGCTATAATCACTGCTGTGTTTTAAAAGATTTTTAATTGTGTGATTTTTATAAGATGATCGTATGAAAACAACAATCAGCAGTCACACGAGGGATGTTTTTTATTTGTTTTTGTTAAAGTTTTATATAATCGTTATACTTTTTACAATTTAGTTTTTTAAATAATAATTTATGTTTTTGTCTATTAGCCTTCGAATATGATTTACATATCGATTACATACATTGGACCCGAAATTCGTACTGGCAATAAAAATAGAACATGAGGTTGTGAAGTTCATAAAATGTATCCAGCATATGAGAAATTAGTATACAATAAAATAAAAAAAGAGAAGTGAGCAGTTAGTAAAATAAAAAATATAAACTATTTTTTAAAAATATACATAATATTAAAGTTTGAGTGCAACTAGTTTTTTTATTTTCGCATCATATTTAAAAATGTCATTTTAATAAAGTAGACTGAATCTGAATAAACACTCCTTACAAGAATCATCGGGGGATTTATATGAAATCATAGAGGACACAAGAGAACAAAGTGATTCACATTTTCACTTCTAGTTCTCTTGACAAGTCCCCCACACTTTGTGATTCTTGAAGGCACTCTGCGATGCTACATCCAGACGTGTATAAATTTTTCCCTGTCGCCCCAGCACAGGAAAAACCGGTCTCTTTCTGTAGGTGACAACTTTTTCGTTACGGTTATGAGGCCAGTTGTGCTATTTCCACGACGTCTTCTTCTCATCTTTCAGGCGAAATCTTTTGTACGCCGGCTCGTCTTCCATTTAACGGCTTTCTCCACATCTCCACGGCCGGAGTTGTTTAACTACCGATGTAACCGCGAGGAGCTTATTGTCTTCCAAAATCCTTTGTCCGAGTGGTACAATAAGCTTTACAAACGTTCATGAAGGCCCGACGAGAATGACAATATCTTTCCTTCAGTCTCTCAATTCCTTCGCTTTTAACCGGGCTTGAAAATGTTTGCACGGGGATCATCCGGCATCGAAGACAAGACGATTTTATGTTCGAGTGCGTCCTGTGACGAAGAGACTTCACAAATTCATAATACCATTTCCCGTACAAAATATTACCAGGCCCACCGTACATTACAAAGTTTTCCAAAAAGTTTCAGCACCGAGAAATGTGACGACAAGGCGATACAGCAATTTATACTCAAATAGTCGCAGTTTAAAGATGGTACATCATTTTTTTGTATTTATAAAAAACCTAATTTTTTTTTAAAAACAAGTAATTATTAGAAACGTATTGTTAAATCGTCAAGTTTATTGCCCAAAAACAGGTTTAGATAAAAAATAAAATAAGAGAATTAATGCAACATGCCAAGTGAATAATTTTTGGGCTACTACTAGCCCAATTGTCGGATGTGACTATAGGCTAAACCTGCACAACTTGTTAGTATTGCGGAAGGGTTGGTCTTTTGCGCCTTAAAAGAAGAATCGAGTTAACTTTCAATTGAAAAATATCTGTTATGTGTTAATGAAACTAGACACGTAATTTATTGTAATTTATTGTTAACATGTTAAGTTTTTAATATTTCATAGTTTTTAAGTTAAAACAGCAGAAGAGAATGAAATCCCACACATAGAGACTATGATATTTTCTGAACTGGGACATAAATCTTCATAACAAAAACGGATTTAAACATGTATTTTTGCTTTGCTCTCAGAAGAAGAAAAAATTAAAATATGCGGTAAAACTTATCCAACCTTTACAAAACAAGATTTGTCTTGCTAAGCCCAAATAATAAGTGTGGCGAATATAGAAACTAAAAAAAAATTTATTTGGCAAAAAATCATATTATTAGTTTTATCACTTTAAGAAAGGAGCATCGTGCGGAGAATTTTTCACTGGAGAAATCCTCTTAAGGTTTGATTTTTGTTGTTCAATTACTGTACGATTTCAGTCCGTCAGTCCAAATGGGAGTTAGACGATCTGTAGATAGTTGTTTTTTTTTGTGTATGTGTGTGCTGACAATAGTAAGTATTGAACGTATATCCGGTTGATTTTAGTTGTCTTGTACCCATAGGTCAATTACGTCACAATGTTTTGTCTATGTACAGTCCCAGGTATTTGACACGGGTTAGTCTGTTAAAATGTTAAGGACATCTGCCGTGTGTATGCAGAAAAGTAACGGATCAAGGATCCTTCAGAAACACGTGAGAGGTTCGGAGTGGTTGAGGTAAGCAACATGGAAGAAACGATCAGATAGGTAAAATTTTAGAATGAATTAATAGGTAGAATTTGTAACAGAGCCGTTTAATTGGTAGAAACCTCCATAGAAGGTTGTAGGATATGCTATTTATTCGAATAATTCAATTTAAAAAAACAGTAAAGACAATTGGTTTTGTATTTAGACAGTCTTAGAATGGCATAAGAAATTGAAAAATACAAAACAGCTGTTTCATTTGATAGAAGCCTCCTCGGAAGGGGGTAGAATATACTTCATTTAATACAATTCAATAAAACAAACAACAATAAAAAAAAATAAATAAAAAAATAAACAAATTAAATAAATAAACAAATTAAACACAATTGGGTTGGTTTTTAGACAGTTACAAAACGACATAATAAATCGAATTCCTTTTTTTCAGGTGACCTAAGATAAAGTTTTCGTTTTAATGTTTGCAATTATGTTAATAAATTCCTCCTTTACATAGTGAAAAGCGATTATTTTGTCAACTTATAAGTAACAGAATTACATGTACTACAACGGAAGGATGAATTTCAGCAGCAGACCCTGGTGCCAGACAAGATCGCATACGTGGGAGACGTCTAGAAAGACTCGACGGCTGAATTTCTTACTCCAGGGATGTTGCATTGACCTCTAAAGCACGATGGTTTTTGTGGAATATAGATCGGTAATTACCGAAAACAAATTACTGGTCAGGAATATGTTGCTTTTGGATAGGATTTCTTGGAGGCGCGATAAGTGTAGCTTTTCAAGTTCTTTTGCAAGGATAGGGAAGACATCCGACGGTACGAGGAATCGTTACCAGATGGTTTGTTAAACTTGTGGATCATGCGGTTGGACGAAAATTGCTCAATGTGTAATGGATGGTACAAAGACGGCTTTATTAATCTTTAACTATCGTCTTTCAAGTAAGCTGAAGTAAAATTTTGAAGATCGTGGTTCGGTCTTTTGTTTCTGTGAAAATTAAGAGCGGCCTTTTCTTGTTCATATGCTCAAAGGATTTTGGTAGTAGAGACAAAGAATAGAGATGTCAAGTTGTTCTAGGAATTGATCAGTTTTTTCTTAATGTTTTTTACGTCATTCTATTCTAAGGAAATTGATTGCTTTGCGCAGTAATTATTAACAGGTTATCTGTTTAATGGTAATTACTATAATTTTAATTTATTAATTATAATTAAGTACGAGAAGATCGAAGAGTCACACTAGCTCAAGAGGTAGAGCAGCGGCGTGTTTAGCCGAAGGTCGTGGGTTTGAATCCCGCTCTTGACTTTTTGATCTCAACCAAGTACTTACATAAAAGGAATAATTAATTGAAAGAAGTAACTTGGTCAATTGACCACTAAAATGTAAATGGATTAATATTTAATAATTAAAGGAAGTGTCACTTCACTAAACAGCTCCCCGTGGCCAATTCATAAGTCGCTGAGAATCCAATTCAGATTACACGACATTTGAAAATGGCATAAAGAGGGAAAATTCGAAAGGTTGTAGCTTGAGATGGAGAGTTGGTGTCCGAGAGGATCGAAGTCACGATAACTCATGTGGTAGAGCAGCGGCGTATTTTGCCGAAGGTTCGAATCCCGCTCTTGACGCTGACTTTTTTATCTCAACGAAGACCTTACATAAAAAGAATAATTAATTGAAAGAATAACGTGGTCAATTGACCACTAAAACGTAAATGGATTATAATTAACTGTATCACAAAAAATATGAAAAGTGTAAAAATACTGAACATAATATAAAATGAAAATAATAAAAACGATAAAATCGCTGTTTGCATTTGAACATAAATTGTGCACCTGAATACCAGAAAAAAGGGTGTGTTTTCATCACAAATCGTGAAAAGACAAAAACAAAAAACACTATTTGGGTACATTAAAAAAAGATCAAATTTATATGTTCTCAATGTAAATGAAGATTTTTTTATATTCTTTTGGAAAATGGCCAGAATGTTAAGTGAAATAAGATTCAAAGATTTAAGGGGATGAGAGATTAGAAAATGTACGGATAAGGGTACGGATGGAACAAGTGTTCATAACGCCTTCGACGTATAACTATTTTTTAAAAACTGTTTAGATTTATACCGGTGGTTTTGGTGATGGGCGGGAAGAAAGTAGGAAGACATCAAAAACTACCGGATACGGCTTACTGATGAGATAAAAGCAATTCTATTAAAATGCCCTTGACTTCACAGCAATCTCACAGACACATTGAAGATGGCGAAATACGGAAACGCATCTGACAGACCATACCAAAAGTATAATGATAGGGATAAAACAAGCGGCAACAAGGCCTTCTGCAGTTCGACCCGAGTAGATCTTCGGGAATCCTCTATTTTTAAAACTCATTGGCCAGCTTCTGGTTGTTAATCAAGCACCAAAGCCTTGTCAGCTGCTCCTTAGTGTAGGATCTTCTTTGCGGCTTTTTCTCTCCTAGTTGCAAGAATCTGCACCTAAATAGACTCTCATAAAAACATACAACGTGTTATGCGGTCACCTCCTCTTCATGGCCATATCTGCAGAGTTTCTTCTGTATTCTTATCTGGTGGGTTGTTAGTCAACAATGCCTTTGTAAAGGAGTCCAACCATAATCTTGGTTCGACTGCGGTTGTCCGTTTATTGCTATGTCTTGCGCATGGCCCTTCTATAAATCACTCCCTCACGCATTCGACCAGGATATGGGCTCATTAAGGATCCATTTTCGGATATGTCATATCTCGTGGCAAGATGCTAGGTTTCTGGACATAGAAATTCACTCTGGTTTATTATGGCTACCATGTCACATCTCATTGCCCTTATGTCCCGAATGCCCAGAGACCCGAACAAAGGTCATGTGCATTGCTTCACTGCCTTCTGCCGGGGCTTACATATAATTCTATACGCTTTTTGCCTTTACCTAGCATATGCCTAAGGCCCTTAGTGCCGCGATTAGAATTTGTAATAATTATATGAAATAGCGATAATCTAATTTCATTATACAAGTTTTTAAATAAACATTGCTATACATAAATTACTTAATAAGTGAATTTAACTATTGGTTGTGCTATTCTCAAACTTAAAACCTCACTGTGTAAAATTAAGCCTAGTCTTTGAGCAGTACATTCTAAGCAATATGTTTCTGTTTTTGTATTTACATTTAATTTTTGTATTTTTATTTAGAAATCAATTAACGGTCACTAATCATCACACATTTAATTTTTATTTTCACTAATGAAATTTACTTTAAAAACAATTGCTATATGAAAAATATTGATGTTGAACTCTTGCTAGCGGGTGTATAATTTTATCAGTATATTTTCTTATACCATGGGTACCATTTCATTTTCAAATTATTATTATTTGTATTATTGTATATTATAGAATGAACGTGCCATAGTTGATCTCGTTTATTGTAAATTTAACGCGTAGTTTCAACCATTCAACCGTACATAATAAGGGGGGATAAATTCATCTAAAGTCCAGGGAAGGAATTTTTTTTTCCCAATTGGCCTGATTCTTAATATAAAAACATAGAAACGTATAAAAACATTACTTATTACGCTGATTTAGCATCTTACAAATAATTATTCTCGAGTAGCCCATTTGTCGGATGTTACTATACGCTAAACCTGCACGACTTGTTAGTATTGCGGAAGGGTTGGTTTTTTGCACCTTTAAAGAAGACAACTACATCGAGTTAACTTTCAATTGATAAACAATTAAGTATTAATGAAACTGGACACGTAATTTATTGTTAACATTTTATTTTTTTAATATTTCGTGGTTTTTGTTTAGTTGTTAAGTAAAGTAATAAAGAGGAGGAGCGGGCGATCCATGTAGAATAGTGATAAAAATTCATTACAGTTCGTGGTCCGATTGACCAATTCACTTTTTTCAATTAATTAATATTTATGAAAGGTATTTGTAGAGATGAAAAAATCAGTGTCACAAGCGGGATTCGAACCCACGACCTTCGGCTAAATACGCCGATGCTCTACCACTCGAGCTATCGTGACTTCGATCCGCTCGGATTCATAAATATTAATTAATTGAAAAAAGTTAATTAGTCAATCGGACCACGAACTATAATGGATTTAATAATTAAACTGAAGTATATTTTCACTAAAGCTCTCCGTGATCATTTCAATTGTCGCCGAGAATCAAATAGATTACACGACATTTGAAAAATGGCAAAAAGGCGGGAAAATTAGAGACGTGAGGTTGAGATGGGAAGTTGGTGTCCGAGCGGGTCGAAGGTCGTGGGTTCGAATCCCGCTCGTAACATTGAATTTTTTATCTCAATCAATACCTTTCATAAATATTCATTAATTTAAAAAAGTAATAAAAATGTTTTTATGAAATTGTAGATTTTCTTGTCTCCGTCTGTAGAATATTAAAATTTTATTTTTAAAAAACTATAGAACAAAAGGTAAAAATACCAATGTTATCAATTCATAATGACATAGTTTATATAAAATGTATTTCCGAACTCTTTATTTATTACTTACACAGACTTCGTGTTGTGGATATCGTTGTATCCTCCGACTCCGTTATAGTACACCGAACCTTCCAGACATATCTAAATTCCTTTGGTCAATAGTTCAAAAATGGCGAATGAAATCACCACATCCATTTTATTATGATACATATCAGGCATATATCCTACTGAAAATGTTCTATCTTGAGCTATGTCTAGAAAAGCGGTCCAGGAAACCAACTATTTAAAGGACTAGCAATAAATCTAAACTTTGCCTTGAGAACAAAATACTTATATGCAACTCAACACTGAAACCAACACTAACACACCGCATGAAACTATTGAGTTCGAAAGCCACCCGATTTCCACAGAATCCGGACCCCATAAACTTGAATCCTTTGGTCCATGGTTCTATGTTTCAACCGCCACCCATGTTCCTTTAATAAAAAAAGTTGCAAGAACCAGCTTAAAAAAATTCCCACTAACTTCCAATGGCACTCTAATCCACCTAAACTATACTCCTTCCAATAATCCTCCTCGGCGTCTACATAGATAATCTCCTTGTGACCTCGTCTCAGAACGGCTAATCGAGTACGTATGTGCCTTCTATGAATGTCATTTAACATTTTCATTTCGTTTATTTTATCCACCACAATAATATTATTACTAATTATTATAATACATTATTTAGAAATCGTGAGATGCGGTCTGGTGTGATGTAGGTTTCAGAAAAACATTTTCTTTATTATACCAACGTTTCGATCATTATTGAGATCATCTTCAGGCCTGGGATTTACAAACATTGTTTAAATTTAACAAGTAGATGTATGATGTGGAAAAAAATGAGTTTATACAATGCAAAATATATTTTTTATATACAGAATACAGAATGGCACAATTACACAGAAAACAAACACTTTGAGTGAGTAGAAATACTTTGATTGAATATAAAAAATATATTTTGCATTGTGTAAATTCACTTTTTTCCACATCCTACATGTATTTGTTAAATTTAAACAATGTTTGCAAAACCCAGGCCCTGAAGATGAAGAAAATGTTTTTTCTAAACCTACGTCTCACCAGACCGCATTTCACGATCTCCAAATAATCATTTTTCACTGCACATTGTTTCACTACTTCTACGTCATTACCAATTTCTCAAGTCGTTGCTGGGCCATTTTCGGTGGAGACACCTTATTGGTTTAGAGGGGTGGGTTCTGTTAGACAAGGCTGGAAAAGACCATTACGATGATGGGAGAGATTGGTAAATTTTTGAGGAATTAATTTTTAGATAAATTTAGCATTGTATAAATTTTCTTTTTTAATCAAAATTTTCTAGCATTGTATAAATTCATTTTATTTTTTTCTAAAATTTCTAAGATTGTATAAATTTATATTTTCACATCCTATATGTATTTGTAAAATTTAAAGAATGTTTATAAATCCCACGCCCTGAAGATGATCTCAATAAAGATCGAAACGTTGGCACGATAAAGAAAATGTTTTTCTAATACCTACGTCACACCAGACCGTAGGTTTGAAAAATTTAGCATTGGTGGTTCGTCCTAGATAAGGAAGAACGAACTTGAGCGATCATCTTTGGGTATTGAATCAAATCTAGCCATAAATTCTCCATCTAATTTCTTAAATACCACAGATTGTATTAACAGGACATTGCTGGTTACCATCTACATGTAGGACCGCCACCCATCGTTGGCACGATAAAGAAAATGTTTTTCTGAAACCTAGATCACACCAGATCGCATCTCACGATTTCTGAATAATCATCGACTACGGTCACTAATCACCACATATTATAATACAATTCACAGTTGACAATCTGAACTAACAGAAAACCATTAACTACTGATAATATAACCAATAAATAAAAAATTTAACAACTTAATATAAGTGTAAATATAAGTGGAAAATGTCACGCAATTAATAAATTGTACTCTTTTACATCTTTGGTTAAACTTGCTCCGAAATGTTTTTTTTAATGCAATAATTCAAAATTTTAAATTATTAAAATAATAACTATGTGATTATAATCTTAATTTTTTTATGTGGGTATTTCAACTACGAGGTTATATGAGCCCCCGGGGTGACGGTGTTTTTAAAATCTTCAATTTTATAGATATGTAAATTGTTGGTTCATAGTTGAAATTCGTATTCTGTAAGGACAAGATAGGAATTATGGCGATGACAAGGACTGTGAACTTCTGTTTACTCAAATGGCTAATAAGCTTCTATTATTTGTTCTTGTACTTAACAAGAGCACGGACGCTCCGTTACACCCGCAATGGAGAGGGCGAAGCCGTACTACCTGCTATTTGTCTTTAGTAGGTATACAGGTTTATTATATTTAATTATGAATCAGATGAACAGGACGTCTAGATTTCAATGAGAATTAAACCTGCTTTTTTCAGTCCAAACTGTTTAAAAAACTTATGATTACTAATAGTTGTACCGGTATTTTTAAAATCAATTTGGATATTTTTACACAATCCTATTGTTGCTTATTTTTATTGAAGACTCTTATGTAAGTTTTTCAATGTACTTTCAAAATGAAGCTCACCAGAATGGACGTACGAATTAATTTGGTACAGCAATAGAAATAAATATTAGTTTATTAAATGAAATTCAAATGATAAAAATCATATGGTTGTCTTAAATACACTAAATTTGTTTGAATTTTTTTGTACAAAACATTAAATTTAAATTTTAAATTATCCGAGAATGCACGTGCTCTGTGTCATTAGAAAACAGTTACGAATACCCGTTTTTGACGGTCTTACACAAAAATAAATTAAAAATTGTTAGTGAATAGTTTATAACAAGCAATGTGAGTGAAAAAAAGTAAAATGTTTTGTGGACAAACTGTGAGGTTAGTTACGTGAATATAAAGGTACACGTCTGCAGCAAGAACAGCAACATTTACTTTCGTCGGAGGAATCGGATTCCGTACTTTCTTGGAAGGCGAATGAAAATTCTGGGTTTTTGAGTTCTTCGATGCAATCGAAATACTCTCTTTCTTTCTGGAGAAGGTCGATTTTCTTCTGGATGACAGCAACTTCCGCCTCTACCTTCTCGATGAGAGCTACCCTCAGGCTCCGTCTCTTCTGGTAGTTCGATTCTTCATTGCACTGGGATTTGGACCGAGAACAGCTCGAGCAACAAGGCGGGCAAGGGAAGCCCAAAGCGTTGAGATAAGCGGCTTTACAGATCTTGCCGTCGGACAAACCTCCCGAACCAGCGAGGTGCTTCAGAAGATATGCCGGACACTTGGGGTTCGTTCCCGGTGGCACCTCCAGCCCCATTTCTTCGTATAAATCCGCTTTGCAACAATTTTCCATGTTTTTGATTGGTCTGATCCGTCTATTGCACAATCTGCACACGGATGTCTCTTTACAACAGTCGCACAATACCATTATCCTTATTGTTCTTGTCTTAAAACAATTTTATGTGGAGTTGGGTGCCATTGTGTTAACATGTGTTCTACATATGCATGGATTAGAAAAGTGCATTAAATCATAATTTAAACAAAATTGTTTTCCTCAATTTACATTTGTCTTTTAATCGTTAATCATTTACAAACATTTCAATGTTTTATCAAAAAGTCACAAGTGAAGTCGGCGAATATTCCAGATAATTTGTTGTACGGATCGTAAAAGTTCGGCTCATTGTTGTTCATACTTTCCGACCCAATCCCCTATTTTTTGTAACCCCACCCTTGTGGGAGGACTTGTTTTTCTCTTTTATATTTATAAAGGAAAGTTGGTCGAACATCAATCTTCTGACGCAAGTTTCGTTTCAAGTTACAACGAATACTGTCCTGCTTTTCAATGATCAAAATTTATAATTATTTCGATCTTTTGAGATTATTAAAACATCATTTACAAAATCATACATGCGACATAAAAACAAAATACGTGTTTTATTTAGTCATAAAATAATGCGATGAAATACACAGTTATTTTAATATCTGCATAAAAACATTTTTAAAAACAAAGCATATGAGCATGATGCTTAAGGAGCATATGGCAGTAATCATGGGTCGATTAAAAAAAATACTAATATAAAATAAGTCTTACTTTAGAGCAGCAGAGTCGGAAGTTTTGCGAGAATGGAAAGCTTCAACTGCCCCCCGATGTGCAAAGCCGAGGTGTACGAAATGCTCGGGATGCCGTATCCACCGGGATCGCGAGCTAATCCTCTTTGCCCAGCCGCCATCATCGGAAGTCTGCCGAAAAACAAGGACGGAACTATATGCAGGGCTGATTTTCTGAAGGCGATGGGTTTCACCGGTAAACGTTGCGTCCCGGCTTGTAAATGCCCAGGGGCGGCCAAGCGAGGGCACCGGAGCACGAAGGGCGTATGTGACAAAGCTTTAAAAAAAAGTATGAAATGCCGACAAGAAATCAAGAAAAAAAGGCAGAAGATCGAAAATGAACTTTGTTTGCTGAAACAGGAACTGGACGTCGTTCAAAGCGAGCTGAGATCCTTGGATCTTCAGAAAAAATTGCTAACATGCTGCGACTCATAAAATTGCTCGCATTCAACGAGTAAGCCACCAATTCCGAGAAAATTTTAATATATGCTTTAGAAAAAGGTGAACATTATTTTTTTAAAGATATCTGAAAGAGATTTATATCATATGACATTATTAAAAAATAGTTTGCTCACGAATCACATCAAATCCTGGATATGACTTGTCAATTTTTTTCTTATTTTACTTTGTTCTATTTTTGTTTATGGCAAATAAGGTCGTAAAATATAAAACATAACCTCCATTATAATCGTTTCTAATATAACATTAGTTTTTAGATTTTATTTAATAATATTTATCTGACCTCTAATATCTGTTCCCTATCTCTGCTAATATTTGGAAGATTTACGTTTCTTTAATGAAGAACAGAATTTTTCTCAGAAGTAGTGTCTAGGTCTTTCTAAAAGAAGTTGCTTTCCTAGGTAACTTTTTCTTATGCAGGACAGTTGCATAAAATATATTTTGTTCTCTCTTTTCTTCTAAATATAGTCCGCATCGGTCATCTGTTGATAGTCCAGATACATTCGTGGTGATGCGGACGGATATTTAGAAAGTGGGGGTTTTATGTTTCGAAAACGATGCAGCCGTCTTGCTTATCGTACCTTTCCATATTTGTATAGTTCAGTTCAATTGGCTCGATTCTGCTCTTAAGAAGTAGTACATCATTGCTGCAATTCTTTTTCCTGGACCTTCTCGATATAATAGGTTATGTATCCATCTAAGTTTAGCCCTCTCAACAATCCTACCAAGCATACCATTCAAAATTTATTAAATAACGCAGTTTTTGTTATATTAGCTAATCACTACAACTATCAATAGTAATTTTTTTTTCATAAATCTTCTAATGTTTAAATTTTGTAGGTTATTACGTTGGGGGAGGGGGAGTTGTGCTTCTATAGATAATAGTAAAACAAGGAAAAACTTCTTATATTAAAAATAAACAATATATTCAAAAATGAAGATTAATGGTTATTTGTTACAATGCTAAAGAAAAGGGAGAGAATGACACCCTTATAATTATAATTAAGTGCGATTAACTAAGACTAAAGTTTTTGAAATATCCTTTTCGGTAAGACTAGATACAAGTAATAATTAAATAAACCTTTATTAATGGGCGCCAACTGACGAAAAATCCAGCACAGAAATTTCCAACCTTTTTTTTAATATGTAACGCTCTTTTTTTTCTTCTTTTGATTACACAAACATGTCTGTCCAAGCACTCTGAACAACGCGGCCATGGCTAAAGTTCCATAGGCATAAAATAGGTGTATTTGAAAATCTGTTTTCACTTGAAAAGGGATAATGTGTGAAAAATATGCAAAAGACCGCAGGCTAATACGGAGGTAACATTAATTAGAATAATACGTTAACATATTCAAATAAATGGCATTACTTAATTAGATAACTATATATGTAAGTTTACTAATTTCGTGGTCCGCTTGACCAATTAAATCATTACAATTAATTAAGATTTTTAGTTGAGATGAAAAAAAAGTCAATGGCACGAGCGGGATTCGAACCCACGATCTTCGGCTAGATACGCCGCTGCTCTACCACTTGAGCTATCATGACCTCGATCCACTCGGACATCAACTTCCTATCACAACCCCACCTTATGAGTTTTCCCTCCTTTTTGCCATTTTTCAAATGTCGTGTAATCGGTTTGGATTCTCGACGACAATTGAAATGGCCACGGAGAGCTTTAGTGAAGTGTACTTCATATTAATTCTTTAAATTCACTAATTTCGTGGTCCGCTTGACCAATTAAGTCATTACAATTAATTAAGGTTTTTAGTTAAGATGAAAAAAAGTCAATGGCACGAGCGGGATTCGAACCCACGATCTTCGGCTAGATACGCCGCTGCTCTACCACTTGAGATAGGAAGTTGATGTCCGAGTGGATCGAGGTCACGACAGCTCAAGTGGTAGAGCAGCGGCGTATCCAGCCGAAGATCGTGGGTTCGAATCCCGCTCGTGCCATTGACTTTTTTTCATCTCAACTAAAAACCTTAATTAATTATATATGTAACCGCGTCTCTTCTGTTTTAGGCCCAACCCTGAATTCGGAGAACCGAAAACAAGGTCCCAGAGGTTTTTTATGATCGGACCTGACTACAATTATTTTAATTTATTGATCAGGCACCTTTTTTTGATATATGAAATTCCAATATTCAATTCAAACCAAAATAAATCCGAGACCAAAATATTAATTAAATTTAAATCTTTTATTACAATTTATTTCCAAATAAGATTACAATTTCTTTTATTAATTATTATTTTTAACTTAAAGAATCTTTTATTCTATAATAAAACCTATTTCAGAATCTACAAACATTAATTTTAAAATCGAATTTAATTATCGTTTTAAAAAAGAAAAATAAAAGTAAAGGAAATTATTATTATTGTTATTATTATTAATTTTAGAAAATACAACTAATATTTTAACACAACTTTTAAAATCGAATGTTATCTCTTTTAGTTTGCTTTATAAAAATATATTTTTTGTTACAACCCTTTTTAAATTAAAATACAATTATTATTTTTGTGTTGACGTCAAAATATAAAATTACTCACTTGAATTGTGTGCATACCAAATTTTTCTTAATTACAAATAAACAGCTCTTAACCCACGGAGGACAGAAAGGGAATTTTTTTTTTACTGAAGAAAATAGCCCTTTCCTAGCCCCTACTCCTTTTACTGTCAGATGTGTGTGGAGGGGCATGGCGGTACATTCAAATCGAAACGTGACACATATAAAAACTATTGACTGATCTTAGCAATATCGATGGGTTAAGATACATTAAAACCGGCACTTAGTTTTCAAGCTTAAGGTGTTTTGAAACCTGCGTTTGAAATAGGTCGATATGAAATATGCACCAATAGACCAATGGAATGCCGAGTTAGTGGAGGTTCTCATTCGTCTAAAGTTGATGACTTCTCTATGGGTTTTTTTTCCTTAATACAAACCATGTTCGTAATCCCGTAATCAATCGGAAATCCTGGCGGTAGGTAGCAAGACGCTAAAATTTATTTCAAACCACATGTAATCTGTTGAACGAGATATTTGAAAAATTGACAAAATAATCGACTCACTAATAAAAAACTAAACTTGTGGGCTGTTTAATCTTTAGGACTATAAACGATCTTTAAAATATTTTAATTTGGAACCATTTAACATTTTACAAAAACACATTACTATATTTCTTTTGTTACGTTTAAATTTTGTTACAGCAAAAAATCTATTTTACCATTTCAAAATACATTGCTTATTTAGTACATAGGCTTTTTTTAAGTTGGGATTAAACCTTTTTCATAATAAATTGTAATGATTGTAGTTCCAAATCAATTACTACCACCGTGTTCCACCGTGCTTTTTGGCTCATTTTGTCGGAGACATCTTGCATTAACTAGGAAAAAAATCTCAGCCCAATCTGCTGAGATCAAACTTTTTTATGAAATAGAATAAATCAATTTTTGTTTATAACCACTTATTGTTAACATTCATACTATTATACCACACAAACTATTTCTGTTTGTTGTAAATGTCCTACATTAAAGCCCTGTATGTAATGAATATTTGAATATTTTCAAAAATGTTTTATTTAAATTGTGTGAGTAGTTTTCGAGAAATCGGGTCACAAACAGCTTTCTTCATGCGGATCAGAGTGCCTGTGGGTTTCCTTAATGAATGTAGTTTAAATCGATTACGCAAAAGGACCACCGATTTGCACCGAGCTTTTTATCCCGTTTAGTAGGAGACATCTTCCTCTAAGTACGGTTAAAAATTCTCAACAGTTTTGTCCCGTGTCAAACGTTTTTATGAAAGAGATATTTCCATTTTTGTTTAAAAAGTAAACAAGCCCTCAAAACTCTCGTAGTTTCCGAAATGGCCTGAAACTAAAAGAATGGGACACAGCCATGACTGAAGTCTAGAGAAGACTCAATGATAATAGTTTCAAGAAGCAAAGTTATGTCGGATATATTTATAAATTTAACAAAAAGATAAGGGAGAGATGATATTTAAGCTCATATACATTATAAGAAAGAACGTTTTTCATTTGAAAAGCACCGGAGGCGGTTAATATGCTTGGGGGAAAAAGGATGGATCCTTACAGCAGATAGGCCAGTCCATAGACTTGGGCGACGACTACTAACGTCGGAGGTTGTCTGGATGCAAAATATTGACTGGAAGTTAACGGCTGACTGAATACTGGAGGATGATTGAAAGCTGGAGGTTGAATATAAGCAGATGAAGTATACGAAAGAGCAAGAGAGATAGGCTGACTCAGCAAAAGCCGGTTGGATTGAAGACATTAAATGTACAATTTCCGATTCCAGAGAGGTTTCGATTGGAACGCGCGTTCATATTAACATAACAATAATAATTTTTCTTTAAAGTATGGGGTAAACGCAGTAAACTTTCGATTGAACTGAAAAAAATTTCCTGTCGAAAAGTCTGAAAAGTTTTTAAAACCTTACCTCTCGGTGGTATGGCTCAATTCGGCAGTTGACATATTTCTTCCTGGAAACAGTAAAATATCAAAGGCGTTATGAAAAAATATATCTGGTTGGTCCTTAAAACAAATAAAATACATAAATATAGTGTTAACTGGTTCGAAGCACTGATAGATAGTTTTTTTTTATTATTGAAATATAAAATTTGTTTCAAATATACAGTCAATAAGTTATCCTGGCTTATTTATCATTTCACCAACCATTAATTTGTTGTTTAAGGTTCGAATTTTAACTTCTGAGCTTATTTTTCTAGATGAAATTGATAAAAAGCTGGCCAGCTGTTTCATTTACTGTTACTCGTATGACCAGGCCCAAATCAACGACAGACAGGACAAAGTGAACCCCAAAGTCTTTAAAACCTTTGAGGCATTTTTTAAAACTTTATTTCAAAGGTCTTTTCATGATGTCCTTTCAAAGAAAAATAAGGGAATGCGGTTTCTAAAAATTCTCAATTGAAAATTGGTCTACACTTCCCACACGAGGACTAAGGTTTACGGTTGTACAAACGTACAATCATATAGCAGGTTTATCCCACATCATTTGCCAACCATTAAACCACATCCAAATAATAAGTTTGAGTCATTTCGTCAAAACGGTAAAATCAACCAATTTAGAAAAATTATTATTGCGTAACAACATCTATCCGAGCCTTGGTTCCGCATGGAAACCTCTGGGTTCTTATTCATTATTTGTGCTATGTCCGTGACATCCACAGATCCCAATTGACATCGACAACCATGTTTACGGATCATCTTGCTACAATAAGGAGAGACAAGAAGGTCTAATAGCTAAACAATTACAAAATCACAAAATGTTAACAATTGTTGAATCAAAAATAGCGTATGAAAGTAAATCCCCTAAAGTCTACCCTAGTTGCTTCAGCTATCGCGGAAGATTTGACACCGAGCCATGCAGTTCGAGTACCTAAAGTTGATTCTATTCAATAGTTAGGCAACACAAGCATAGCAGTGATCTGAGTAAATGACTTTTGGAACTTGAACCCGTCTTCATGCCCGTTCTTGACAAGAGTTCTTCATTTCACTCTTCAACAAAAGCTTGTTCTTAACATCTGGATCCTATTTAGCAGTACGCGCCACCTTTCCAGGGTTCTGAAAGTGGCTCACTATTAAAAAGAAACCAAGTCCACCAAAAGTTTTCTGCCGATTATCATCATTGCGCCTTAGAATATTCGGAACTCTGAAATTCACCCTGATCAAAATACATCGCCGTGCTGGTGAAACGCGCATATAAAATTGAATAAACGCTTAACTAAGCACCCGAATACCATCTTCACTAATTCTGTCCGGTGGCTGCCACAGACAAGTGAATTTAGACGGCGGATCGTCATGTAACCATCCCGTGTAAATAAATTTCCAGAGATTATTCGTAAATAAATTTAGTTTAAAAAACAAATTCAAGTTGAGGAGGACAGCCATGGGTTGAAACCTCGACATATGTATCACGTCAATTAGTGCTAATGCTTGTATGTACTATTCATAATTTACCAAACTGTATATGACTAATGTTCAATGAAGTTATCTGAATTAAAAAAATAATTGATAAAAAAAGTTTACTAAAGTTTTTTCCTGATAGGTTTACTTAAGATAAATCTATCCTATAGTTCACTCATACAGCTCTATTTATACAGGGTGTCCCAGTTCCTTCTAACGAAACTCAGGGAATCGATTCTACTCTTCGTTTGGAGCAAAAAATGCCCAGGAGAAAATTTTCGGTTAAGTTCTCTATTTTGAAGATATTCGTCAATTTAGGTTTTTTCAACTTTTCACTACCTTACCACATAAAAACGCTTACAACTTCTAAAATATGGAGACTACAACAAATCCAATTACACCATTTGAAAGAACGCTAAATTTGCTGTTAGATACTTCTTTGCAATAATCTGAATGACATAAAATGTTACCCAATATCAGTTGGAACATGTCAAAATTACAAAATTTAATATTTTGGTCATGATTGCACGTTCTATTGAGGTTTCAAAAAAATACCTACAATTGTCAAATTTCACAAAAACTTTTTCATCTAATGTGCTTTACGTTGATATATCCAGGTTTTTAAATAACGTTCTAGTAGAGTTGAAAAATAACAATTCAATGTTTGAAAACGTGAGCTAAGGTAAATTTGAAGGGGGGTGGAAATAAATCAATTAGAACTCGCTTTGTATAATAAAAATGACACTTGTTTAACCGGATGAAAAATGCTGGATGGGATTGAAATTTAAACAATAATCATCACAGAATGTATCAGGTAGGATGTGTTACTGAAAAGTGATTTTGAGTGTATCTTACAGCAAATTTAGCGTTCTTTCAAATGGTGTAATTGGATTTGTTGTAGTCTCAACATTTTGGAAGTTGTAAGTGTTTTTATGTGATAAGGTAGTGAAAAGTTCAAAAACATAAATATAAACCTAAATATAAAAACTTAAACGAATATCTTCAAAATAGAGAACTTTCCGAAAATTTTCTCGGAATTTTTCATCCAAGCGGTCAAACAAGTGTCATTTTTATTTTACAAAGCGAGTTCTAATTGACTTATTTCTACCCCCCCCCCATTCAAATTTACTTTAGCTCACATTTTCGAACATTCAATTATTATTTTTCAACTCTACTAGAACGATATTTAAAAACCTGGATATATCAACGTAAAGCATATTAGATGAAGAAGTTTTTGTAAAATTTGACAAGTTATAGGTATTTTTTGTAACCTCAGTAGAACGTGCATTCATGGCCAAAATTTTAAATTTTGTAATTTTGACATGTTCCAACTGATATTGGCTAACATTTTATGTCATTCAGATTATTGCAAACAGCAAATTTAGCGTTCTTTCAAATGGTGTAATTGGATTTGTTGTAGTCTCCGTATTTTAGAAGCTGTAAGCGTTTTTATGTGGTAAGGTAGTGAAAAGTTGAAAAAATCTAAATTGACGAATATCTTCAAAATAGAGACCTTTCCGAAAATTTTCTCCTGGGCGTTTTTGGCTCCAAACGAAGAGTAGAATCGATTCCCTGAGTTTCGTCAGAAGGAACTGGGACACCCCGTATAATTTCTCTCAAATAAATATTGACATCTTGCGACCAAAACTGTAAAACGGAGGACGTCGCCAGGAAACGGTTTCTGATTTACAGCCAGTATCCCCTCTTCGTTTCCGACTCATAGTGAAACTGCTGATTCCGAGTATAAGTCACTCTCAGTACTCACGGGTTAGGAAATCGTCTGTTTAGCTGACACGTTAAAAGGCCGATTTTGGATTTCCAATTTCCGAAAATCACTATTCGTTGGTGGTGGGAAACGACTTTTAAGTTGTTTGTTGCCCTGAACGAAGAGAATCGTTAAAACGTCAAGACTGTCAATGGGAAAAAATATCGACTATACGTCAGCAACTGTCAGCAGTTGTAAAATAACGAGGGGTTAACTTAAATGAGATAGGGAGACTTCTAAACGAATTTCCAATCCAAGCAGTAAGCAGTTAATACTGCCACTTTCTTTTGATATCGATTTTTTTTTTTTTGTACTGTTCCTATACTGAACGTACTTAGATTGCCGTGAATTCGCGATTTTGATTCTTGCTTTCTTATTTCTTATAAGTTAACAAAGTTAATTCCAGCGCATTGATTGAATCTATAAACAAAGCATAAATTCGACAAATTACTTGCAGTTTTCTTATTTATTTTGTTTCATACAGACTTAATATCCGATCGTTTTAGAATTCATAAAAAAACATTTCACCATATTTTTTTAAAGATTTCTTCCTATAATCTGTGGGATAAACCTGCAATTAGATCCTTTCCGATCATTTTGATCTGCTTATCATTGTTGGGTTAGTCTATCAAACGCGTTTAGACATTTCCCCACCTTCAGTGTGATTCTGTTAATTCAAGTCTCTTTTATGAGAACTAAATGAGTGTCATCGTTGTCTTACAACTCATTGAAGAAAAAATTCAACCCACTTGAAGAAAATGGCATGTACGACAAAACATCCGAAAACTAGTACTCACAGATCTGTGATTTGTCGCTGCCTGCCGTATTCTGACCGCAAGCCGTTTCCTTGGCGAGTAAAGGATCGGCATGGCGAATTTCGAAATTTCGAAAGGTCACTAGTCACCCATTGCATAATTTTTTATAATGAGGTCAGTTCTGATTTAAAGATCAACGCTACTTAATATATAGTGATTAATATATGTTGAAAAATGAATTTAGTAGAATAACAGTTTCAGTCCGTCATACGCTTTTCCACTGTCGCCATCTTCAGTTTTTAACAATAATTTTGATTTAAACCCAAAACTGAAGAGGGTGGCAAGCCTAACACGACTGGCAAACTAAAACATTCGAAAAGGGCTTATTTACGGATTCATCACCTCGCAGGTTTATATTTATAAATATGAGGGTTAAAGTGCAACGAAATAGCCAGTACAGCTTGTAGTGGGCAAATCTATAATATTTGGCCAATTATACCATTTAAATTTTCGTAGTTCATCTGTTTACAGTTCTTGGCAATGTTGGGATCTATCTCTAAAGAAATTTGAAGCCATTTATTAAAAATGTAAGATTTTGCCCTGATGTTGACTTTAAATAGGTCGAAAGATTGGATGATAAAAATACAATTTGTTTTTCCTATAGACGATGCAGATATCCAGAGCATTCCTGATTTAAATTTAATTATTAAATACAAAAAAAACTATTTTACAAACTGAAAAATTTTCAGCCGTAAAAAGGAAAATTCAGGACCTCACCAATATAAGTAGACAATATGATAAGATAATCACACGGACGGTATCATTTATTATTAGATCACACAAAAAGGATGACCTTCTTTTTTTAGTTTGTGCAAAATCTTTCATTAGAAACTATCATAGATACATATACAGTTGTGAACACTCTGATACATTCGGATTAGCTTCGCCCGCTAATTAAATTAAAAAACCATTTGATAATTTCGTACATCTTTTATTAAAAAAAAAACTTTTTATCAATTTTTTTTCAACATTACAAAAGGCAGAGGAATCGATGCGCAGCGGAATTCATCTCGGAGGGCGACCAGGCGTGAATCAAAGCGATATTGCTTTTCATCTTCCAAGCTGTTTTTCTGACTCGCCCTCTCGGATTGTGTGCGTTTTTTTTTTTTTTTAATTTCCTGTCTCAACCAATGTTTATTGGCGGTTTGTAATTTTATTTGTGAAGTTGACAGATTTTTTTTATTCAAAAGTAAAACCAAATTGGTTGAAATTTTATACAAACAATGCACAACGTTGCAAAAGTTGAGAAAAACTGTTTTTTTCCTCTTTTTTTAATGGGATTACTGTACGGAAACCATTTATATTGTAACCACATTGAAATTTGTATTTATTTTTTTAAGAGTTTTAAAATTTAAAATTTAATGGTCTGTGATTTGCATCGAGTTTTACAGTAGAAGGTGCTTTTTTACCTGACAAGAGGTATGAACTTGCTCGGTTCATTGTTGAACAATTTCAATAAAACCAAAACTTTTCTTAAGTTCAATAGTTTTCCTGGTCCGCTTGACCAATTAACATCTTTCAATTAATTAAGGTTTTTAGTTGAGATAAAAAAGTCACGAGCGGGATTCGAACCCACGACCTTCGGCTAGATACGCCGCTGCTCTACCACTTGAGCTGATCCACAGGGACACTAACTTCCCATTTATCATTATAAATTGATAACATTGCTATTTTTACCTTTTCTTTTATAGTTTTTTTAAAATAAAATTTTAATATTCAATAGACGGAGACAAGAAAATCTACAATTTCGTAAAAACATTTTTATTACTTTTTTAAATTAATTAATATTTATGAAAGGTATTGGTTGAGATAAAAAAGTCAGTGTCACGAGCGGGATTCGAACCCACGACCTTCGATCCGCTCGGACACCAACTTTTCCCATCTCAACCTCACCTCTCGAATTTTCTCTCCTTTTTGCCATTTTTCAAATGTCGTGTAATCTATTTGATTCTCGGCGACAATTGAAATGACCACGGAGAACTTTAGTGAAGGTAAACTTCAATTTAGCTTATTAAATTCACTAGTTTTCGTGGTCCGCTTGACCAATTAACAACTTTCAATTAATTAAGGTTTTTAGTTGAGATGGGAAGTTAGTGTCCGAGTGAATCGAGGTCACGATAGTTCAAGTGGTAGAGCAGTGGCGTATCTAGCCGAAGACCGTGGGTTCGAATCCCGCTTGTGACACTGACCTTTTTTATCTCAACTAAAACCTTAATTAATTGAAAGGCTTTTCTTAAGTTTATAAAAAGATTTAGGAGAACGTCTCCATAAAATTTTTATAATAATTTAGCCGATATATTTTCTCAGCGAACAATACATTGTGCAATTAAACTTGGTTCATTCGAAAATTTTGCACCACGAATACTGATAAATTTTTTGTTCTGTCTTTTATCTCTCTCTATTTTTATCAATATTTTCACAAGTTTTGGTATGACAACAATACTTTCCTCTTCCAGCGTTTGTTCAATGCGCTGTTAAAACTTCCGCTTGGCGAAACTCAGAACGCTGAAGAAAGCAGTGCCCTGGTTGCTTTAATGTTTAATTTATAAGAAGAACACTAGAATAGTGCTTTGGTGAAAGCATTTCTACCCAGTTCTTACTCGCCCCCGAGGTTTTATTAGGGAAAAGGGAAAAAATGTCAAACACCCTCCCTTTTAAAAACACTTTGCCGTTGAAGGAATGGAATCCGGCGTGACCCTCCGGCGTTAATCTCTCTCTTTTAAATAAATAAAACGTGCTGCTTGTTAATAATTTTATTAAATAAACGACTGGATGTTCAAGTCAAGGCAGGGAGGGTTTTTAATATGGATAATCAATCAAGAAATGGCTTAGCGGGGTGCCATTTCCCGTCAAGCCCCTCTTCAAACTTCAACGTACCACAAAAGTAATTACTGTCGTTTGTAGAATTAGGGAAGGAAGGTTTTTCGGGAGAGCAACATACATTTTCTAATATTCTTAATATATTTTGGTTTTGGTTTAAAAAAATCTATGAAGGTTTTATGCATTGTTTAAATTATTTTATTTCATTTTAGATTTTTTTTATTATTTTTATTTTACATTAATGAAGTTATTTATAAGTGTTAAAAGTTTGCGCCAAAATTAAAACTAGTGGATTTTTTATTTATGCATTTTTTGGATTAATTCTTTTAAATTTAAGTTATTTTTAAATATTTTTTAAGATTTGTTTTTAATATCGGAATATAATAAGGACAATTTGATGACAATCAGTTTTTTATTTAAAATTCTTTTGCACTAGTTTTTGCAATATATATTATGCATTCTAAGATTTCTTTTTTAAAAGGGTTATATTCAAAATCCAAAATGTGTGGGTATTAAATTGCGTGTATGTTTTGAGTAGTTTATGTGAAGAGAAAGAGCTGTCTTTTTTTTATTTTATATCATTGCTACGGTTTTTTATATATTTATATCACATTCATCACAATTCATATAGTAATATTAAAACTAAAGTCATAAAATGCTTTACGCTAATTAATTAATAAGAAGAATTATTAAGAACAGACAATTTATTGGCAGTGACAAGTTGGCAGGAACCAATTTCATTAACATCACTGTTTATCTACTTGGTGTAAACGACTATTTTGTAATTAGATAATTAATTTTCTAGTGAATCACTTTGACATATTTATGTTTTCTGTAATGTATTAAATTATATTATAATGATTTCGACTCTGGTTGTATTTCAATTTTGTTTAAGACAACATTGTTAATTTAGAGTGTTTGTTTCATTTCAATGTTTATTTTGTACATTTACCATGTCCAAAGTTACAATGAATTTAAAATCGTCTGGAGACTAGAACTGGAATATATGTATCCATACGGTCCTATGACCATTTGCTTGCCGATAACAATACTTATGTAAGAAGGTAAACAAATTATTATTTTATTTGAATAAAAGCTTCTTTTTTAATTATTATTTAGGGAGAAATCAATGAAATTATCTTCACGAAAGAGAAGAATTAGTATGGTTATTTATAGAGTTAAGAGGTAGAACAGTGAATATTTCCAATCAGCTTTCTTAGCTCTCTAAGCAAAATATTTGAAAAAATTATACTAAAAAGAATACAAAGCCAATATCCAAACGTATTCTAATAGGAGAACAATTCGGCTTTCGACCTGGTTTAGACACAACTTCCCTCCTAGCGAAAATAGTTGATGAAGTAACGGCAGGATTTAATACCAAAAAGCACACAGGTTTGGTATTGCTAGACCTAGAAAAGGCGTTTGACACTGTCTGGCATAACGGAATAGTCTACAGGCTGTTAGAATATAAGTTCGCAACATGTGTTGTTAAGATCATAATGTCCTATCTAAGTGGTAGATCTTAACAACGCTATGTCTTCTTCTTTCAAATTTGTTGCTGGGGTCCCTCAAGGGTCCATCCTAGGGCCAACACTTTTTTCTATATTCTTAAATGCCCTCCCTATACTAGATAGGTTAAACTGCAAATTGGCCTTTTACGCGGACGACATCGGGATACATTGTTCCTCCTGGAGATAATGCTTAGCAAACAATTTGAACTTGACTTTACAAAAAATAGTACGCTTCTGCCACAGATGGAAGATAATTTTAAACACTGCAAAAACAGAATCGATATTTTTTAACAGGCGGCGACCCTCTCTTGATAAACAAATCATGCTTGGTGGACCCCACAGGTAAAATACCTAGGGGTGACCTGGACCACAAACTGAACTTCAGTGAACATATTAACTCGTTTATAAAGAGAGAAAAAATAATGATTAAGACTCTTTTCCCCCTTTTAAGTCGAGAATCATGTTTGAGCGTAGCAAGTAAGTTAGCTATTTGCAAAGTGACTTATGACTAGCCACCTCGTCCACACGTTACACAAGACTCACAGACTTGTATGCTTTAGTTGAAATGCCATGGATTAGGAAGGAGTTAAAATACATGACCCAAAAATTTCTTTCTCAAAAAGTCTACAGCGAAAACTCCATATGTGCTTCTGAAGCACATATGATTGTCTAAGATCTTGGAAGCATAGGAGAATAAAACTTATTTTATCCTCCTGTGTCTTCTCGCTGTTTTGTCTTGTTTTGTCTAAAATTCTTATTCCTCAACCTTCTCACCTATTTAACTATCTGTTACTTAATAACTTATAATTATTGAAGTAAAAACTTATAATTATTATGATTAATAAAAATATTTATCCACTAACTTACTGATTTGTTAATTTATTAAACTGTTAACTTATTAAATTGTCAATTTATTACTAATTTGTTAACTAACTTATTTATTTAATTATTTAATCTAACTTATTTACTTATTTATTTTAAACTAAATATTTCACTGTATATACTATATTAGACCAACTTAATTAAATTAATATCTTTTGTTTTGCTAACATGTGTTATAACTGTTAGTTCTTGGTAAAATTAATAAGTAGTTTTCCCAGTTTCTGAACAATACCGTAACGATTTTGTTAAAGCAAAGCTAAATGGGTTTATCGTGAACATTTTCCCATCAACATCGACAATAATGTTTTTCAGGAGGTATGGTACACAAATGGAAATATGCTAAAGAGCACGCATAGGGCCCCGCCACACTCCCTCAAAAATATATATATACACAAATTACTTATTGTTAGATATTATCATGTCAAATAAATAAAACTAAACTAAAAAAACAATGAATCTTAAGAAGACAATTGTCTTTATGCTGCTGTGTTACAGGGTGAAGTTTTAAGTCCCTTATTATTTTTCATGTTCTTCTCTGATGCCACTCAACATTCACTCTCTACCGTATTGCCATTACACTTGGGTGTAAAAATTGGTTAAAAATAATTGAACTTGTCTTACTAACCTTCTTGGGTTGAAAACCAACAAAAGCTAAACTTAATAAATAATAAACTAAATAAAAACAAAAATAAAAGTAATAATTGTAATTACTTTATTTTACAGCATAACCCTCATATTTCCTTTCTGAAACCTGACTATTAATTGCTTCTCAGTCGTTGCTATAATCTTAAGATTTTTGTTTGTTTTTTCCAGGGATTATATATTTCACGGCTTACAGCCTTGAAAGAAAGAAATCCGTTAAAGTAAATAGATAAATAGATGTATTATGAGTGGATAGAAAAGCTCAAACTAAAGAACTAAAAAATATACTGCGAAATTTTAAAATACATTTCTTAAAATTCAGTTTTGAAGAGTCTTGATCAGCCAGTTTATCGAATCGTCACACCAGGCAATACAGATTTGTGTGAGAAAATATCTGACCAGTTACCCGAGAAACATTTGGCGTCCGTCAGTCAGTTCTCATGTATAAACTAATATTCAGGTGTTGTGAGATGACGGATTGACGTAAACGCATAAAGCCAAATCTGCGACCTCTGAAAATAATTTAAGAATGAAAGTATAATTCGATTAAAATTCTTCTCATTGATGGATCCTGACACCCCCGCTGAAAATTCATCAGAATAAAGGGTGAATTATTGCCAAAAAAAAAGTTCGGATGATAATCTTTTGGTTTAGGGAGTACATAGGAGGGAGCCTCTTCGAAAATTGATTCGGATTTTTGCGTCACGCTTCATTACAGTAAGTCTTGTTTTTATCAACGAAATATTTTATTAAATTCCTAGAGCACTCAACAAATCCAGTTACAGGTTATGCATAGTAGGATAACTTGATTATGAGTTCGCCTTGGAAACAGTTAAGATGATTAAATTTCGTTTATGAAGAGATGTGCTTTATTTTATGTCTTTAAGCGGACCAATGTTTGTAGGGGGAAAAAACGAGGCTGATTTAGAGCTGTTTCTTAACACTTCCAATGCGGGACTGTTTTGCTCAAAAACCCGTTACGGTATATGTTAGGTAAAACATATTTTTTGGTAAAGTACATATTAACATTATTTAGGCATATAAAGATCAAATTTATTATTAAATTTTGGAAAATTAATCAAGTTGGTTGTAGGTAAATTTACATCCGCAACTCGTGAAAATCCACACAACTATCTCGCGAAAGTGACGTTTTCTACGACGTTCAATACTAAATTCACTAATTTCGTGGTCCGCTTGACCAATTAATTAAGGTTTTTAGTTGAGATAAAAAAGTCAATGGCAGGAGCGGGATTGGAACCCACGATCTTCGGCTAGATACGCCGCTGCTCTACCATTTGAGCTATGTGACGTCGATCCACTCGGATAGCAACTTCCCATCTCAACCCCAACTTTTGAATTTTCCCTCCTTTGAACGACATTTGAAAAATGGCAAAAAGGAGGGAAAATTCAAAAGGTGGGGTTGAGATGGGAAGTTGGTGTCCGAGTGGATCGACGTCACGATAGCTCAAGTGGTAGAGCAGCAGCGTATCTAGCCTCAGATCGTGGGTTCGAATCCCGCTTGTGACACTGACTTTTTTAACTCAACCAAAACCTTAATTAATTGAAAATAATTTATAATTAAATTTTATTTAAAAAAATTATAACTAAAATTACCCAATTATTTAAAGCTAAAAACTATATATTCAAATAATTTTGAATTCAACTTTTGAAATTTCAAATCTTTGTGGTTCGTTTTAAAACAAACTCCAAGGGACAATACCGTCTCCCCATCGCAGCGTGAGTAAAATGTACTAACTTCTGCTTTTCCGAGCCTCTATTTCGGACAATGGAATAAAATCCATTTTTTCTTCTTCGTCCTCCTTCTTGCTATCGTCCTCCTTCAATAGTTTTAATAAAAACCTCGTCGAACAATTCATTTAATATTAATCGTTCTTCAGTTTTAATTATTTTGACACTTGGCTTCCATTTCAAATTCAATTGTCCAGGGGTTGCTGGTACCAATCTATTTCTCAAATTTTTAAGGCATCATGTTATAAAAGAAAAATCACTACAAACAAATATTGCTTTCCCACTACCGACAGTTACTATTATTTTTATCTATTGTTTGTAAATAAAAAATATTGTTACTTAGCAAATTCGGGCAGCAGAAGAGCTAGAAACGCAAAGAATGTATCCACAATGACTCAACGTTCTTTTTATTTTTACGTTTTTGTGAACAAAACAACTGAAATAATACAAAAAATGTTACAAAGTAAAAATAAAATCAAAATCAGTGAAAAAAAATGTATAAAATACTAGATACTTTGTGAAAAATTGGTAAAAAACGAAAAAAGTTTAAGTTTTTTTATTTATTAAACTTTTTATTGTTTTTAAATAGAAATATTACTAATACCTATTTTTAAAACATTAAAATTAAGTTTGATTACTAAATGGTAGAGCGAAATATTTAAATAAACGGACAAAATTCCAATAACTCTGATTCAAATTAAGATATTCAAAAACGGCTTGCAGGCTAAAGTAGGTAAATTCAAATCGAATGGCTGGTGAAAGGAACCATATGAGAAAACAAATAAAAACGCAGAAAAATTATATAAGAAAAATAACGCACCTTTAAACCGCATAGAAAGTGTTAAGACATTTTTAAATACGCTCACAATTGTCTTATTTTTTTACAAGAAAAAATAAAATAATAGGAAAATAAGAAGTTGAAGTCCAACTCTGTTGTCAAGGATCAAACGAAATTTAACTACGGTTTTGATGTATTTTGTTTTGGAACAATTAGATAGGACAAGTTACAATAAAGTTAACAAAATCCCTTGATGACTCAAAAAATTTGAGAAGGGAAAAATATTTCGAAGTATTTATTCTTGTTACCTATTGATTGAACCCGTACGAGTCTGCGTAAGAATTTGCTCGTCAAACGAAAACTAAGCGTGAAAAATTCGACAGTAATTAAATTTATAGTGTAATTTCATCTTTGCCTAGGTTGCTTGTCTAACCTCGCTGGTCAGACTGTAAAATGTATTTCGGTATTTCACTATCTTGAGCGTGTGCTTTTGGCAGAATAAGTCTCAGTTCTTTTATTGCTCAGGTTAATCTTTCTGATCGGGAAATGAAAAGAAATTTAGACCGAGATAAATACTAAAGTTTATCTGTAAGGGAAATTTCGAATGTGCTGACCGTCTCAGAAGCGAGATCCACTCGTAAACGGAATAATTCCATTTTACTCGAAAGTGTACTTTCTCAGCTTTCCTAACCAAATAAGGTCCATTTAATTAAAATTTCGAATACAGATTCAGTTTATTAGTAGATGATATTTCAACCTACTAAGCGATTTTTTTAATGAAATAACGCCTGCTAGTTTGGGAGGTCAGTCTTTTGTAATGGCCGTGCTCTTTCTGTCGCGTCGGTGAAACACCCTTGAGCGCCGAAGTCCTATACATGCTGTAGCCCTCGTCCTACACCCTTTTTTAATTAGACAGGAAATTCCACTTGAAAGTAAGATGTCGAAGCAATAACAAGTTTAGAAATTTTCATGACGGAAGTGCCATCCTTTCTGGATACAGCACCTCCGCACCATAATCGACTTAACGCGCCCCACTCAACGCATTAATTGCAAAATATGTGTTGGAGAACTGAGTGATGTTTGCTCTAAGCGAGCTTCCAACGTCACTTCTCCACATTAGTCCTCGAAAGTTGATTTTCTAACAAATTTAATTAACTGGGCCCACTCGGAGTATAGGAAACATGAAAACATCCCTACAAATTCAGTCAAAAAATGTAAATAATTTAAATGATAACTTTAATAAGAAATTTGAATATAATGTTTTTATTTAGAAAAGTTGGACAAGGTGATTTTAAGTGATTTAATGCTTCTTTGAGTTGTTACCCAATTGTCGCCTGTGCTCTAACAACTATACATGGTGCCGATAAACTTGATGAGTCAATTTTCTCCAAAACTGCTGAACCTTCCGCTTCAATCGGCTCTTTGTGCTGATCAGTGGGTGTAATTGGTTAATGGCACCTATTAGGCAAATTGGTAAAGTCAGGTTTAAAAAGCATAACCTCTAATGATTTTCAATACGCGACAACTATCATTAAACGGTATGAGAGTCATTAAGGTTTTGTCTTCAAACCACCGCATTAATCAATGAACACGCGTAATTGATTTGCGTGTTTACACTCTTCCACAAATGGAACAATGATGTGACTGTTAGCACCTAAAAGAATGATGACAAAGCGACGGTGGGTATGTTTGTGGAAAAATGCTAGATTAATCATAAGACGGATGATCTTGCACGCCCACACATGGAAAGCAGCCAAGTAGGCGTAATGGCCTATATGATGCGGGGTTTTATGTTACACCAACCGAAATATTTCACACTGTTAGATTTTTAAACAAGCAGCTGATTAGCTACGCAACCGTAAAAAATTAGGTTATTAACGAAATTATTAAATAATGGACGTCTACAAATTTATTGGAGGAGGGATGGAATTTTAAATAAGGATAATCTAAGAAGCAAAGATGAAAGTAACATTTCCTGTCAGATTTTCTTTTCAACGTCAAATTAATATTAGCCACAAAAAAATGCTAACTTAACCGATAGCTTATATGTCAATTCAGCCTTGAAATAATTAGGTCAATTAATGAAATAATAATTTTACTGTTTTCATATTTGCAACTTGAGGGTTCTCCAAACAAAGCAAAACTTAAAAATCCTAGGTACCATGGTAAAGCATTTAATACATACAGACTACTTTTCCTTCGTTTTCGTGCAAATTATCTGCTGAAATTCGAGGACAGTGCAACAAGTACTCTTGCACAGAACTTCTTGGCCAACGAAGTCTTCAACAATCGACGTGTAACTATTTGCAAATAAAATACTGTTTAAATTTACACTGGTGGTTTTGATAATAGGCGAGAAGAAAGTAGGAAGACATCAAAAACTACAGGACATGGTGCATATTTGAACATAAATTGTGCACTTGGATATCAAAAAAACTGTAGTTCTATTTCGCCACAAACTGTGAAAAAACGAAAACAACAAAAAACTATTTGAGTACATTCCATATCATCAAATACCTCAAAGAAGAAAAAAGATAAAATTTACCAATATTCCCAGGGTAAATTAAGATTTTTTATGTTTTGTTGGAAAATGGCCCGAATGTTAAGTGAAATAACTACCGAAGATTTAGGGGATGTAAGTAGAATATGTACGGATAGGGATAAAACAGGCGGTCACAAGGCTCACTGGCCAGCTTCAGGTTGTTAATCAACCTCCATAGCCTTGAAAGCGGCTCCTTAGTGTAGGATCTGGCTTGTGGTTTTTCCTGCCCTAGCTGCAAGAACCTATTTCTACATAGACCTTCACAAAAACATAAAATGTGCTCTGAGGTCTCCTCCTCTTACTGGAAATAACTGCACCGTGTTTCTTCTGTCTGTATTCCTATCCGGTGCATGTGCTTTCTTAAATGGCAGTGCCTACTCAGGAATCCACCCAGGGAGTTGTAGCCCACTCAATGTGGAACTATATCGACGACGGGTGGTACAATGTGGTTAAGGCTCGGGGGCCCTGAAAAGGTTCACCTCGTGCCCTCATCCACGTCCCACTCTCAATCAAGATTCCTTCACTCTTTCCTGTGACCCCTCCCAACCCTTGGTTACAAGGGGGTGTCCGGGCGCAAAATAACGCTGCAGCCCTGAGCGCGTGGCAACGTCTCTAAAGCATGAGGCGTACTCGTGTCGGCCTCGGGTCGGAATGGGCGGCGAGTGTCTTATCAGAAGCACACGAGGGTTAGGGTACCAGATCCTGTCTGCATAGACGGTGGAGGGTGCATAACCATCTGTACTACAGGGTAACAGAAACGTTCCAAGGTTCAGCCCCTGTAACAATGGGAATGGACTCGTAGATGGCCGTGGTGAGATCCCTGGCGGGTACATAGAGAAGAGGCTGTCTTCTACCTGTGACCTTCGTACGAAACTTGCGTATGACCACCGTTATACACCCGGCCTCACGGGATACGGCGGATCGGACGGCAGCGTATAAGCGTTGAGGACGCTCTGATTATGCTGAAAAGTCCCTCGAATGCGTGAGTAGTGGCGGATGGGAACGGGTAGTGAATCGGTTGCTACTACTCGAGTATGCTTTGCACGTAGCTGAGCTCGATTGAAGGCTTTTACCGTAGGCGGTCTCCTCTAGGGGGTGGTTAGCAATTCCACTTTAAACAAAACCGCGGCCGGAGCGGATCCGGTAGTTTCTACGCTAGAGAAGCCCCAATACGCTGGGAGGTAGAGTGGCCTTCTCTACCTAGGGAATGCGCGACACCAGGCTGATGTATTTCGGCTTAGGTAGCCCTTTGCGCGCGGCTTACAGTTCGATGCTTTATGCGGACCCGACCACTCGGAATGGGCAAGCGGGAAGCGATGTTGTCTTGGCCTCTCGGGGCTAAGCTCTACACCAACGCTGCGGTAGTAACACCCTTCTGTCGCATGTGGAGGTGCGTCAGCTCTCAGCTTGAGAATCAAAACGTCCGATAAGGCCGAATAGGCTAGGTGCGGACGTTAAAGATCCTCAGAGTCCTTTTTAGGATGACCGAGTATACGGGAAGCAATGCCCTCTAAGGAGTCAAACTAGAACCCTGGTTTGGTTATGGTTGCCTTTCAGTAATTCCTTTGTAAGTTTTGCGCATGGCCCTTCTATGAATCTCTTCGCGTGCCTCAAGCCTGTATTATTGTTCCAGCAGGTTTTGGCCTCATTAAGGATCCATTTTAAAATGTATCCTCTTTTGTCGCTAGATGCTAGGCCACAGTAGGGTTCAGGACCTAGAGAGTCCATGGTGGTTATCTCTTTGTCCAACAAGTCAACTTTTTCCTTGCCTTTATGCCCGAATGCCCAGGGATCCATGCCATACCAGCAACAGACAGGCCAAGATAATAGGTGAGGATGAATTTCCGAGGTTCATCACCCACAGAGCACGGAAGGAAATATGACGATTCAAAATGTTTCTTGAATTATTTTTTTGACCTAACACAGGCTAACTAGATTTGGTCTTGCTCTGCCAACTATCATCTCGTTCGTCGAAAAAAGCACCCGCCATACACGTACAACAAATCAAAATGGAAGTTTTACGCATCCTCGGTGCAAGCACGACATTACTCCTTCTGACTTAACTGTTTATATTTCGCTTTGATACATTGGAAGACAGTTTTGTTTCGACAACCTCGGCCGCAAATTGTAGAGAAAAAAGCTTTCCGCTGTGAGCTTACTCCTTCAAACTACCGTTTCATCCGACCAATAACTCTTTTAAAAGACTCACTAGGAGCAATATTAGAATTTTATGGATACGAAGAATATTTTGTTTCGACTTCTCCCATACATCTAATTTCCCTTTATAGGTAGTTTCCCTGAAGATTGATAGAGCTAAGGAAGAAGTTTGAAAGAAGTACAACGAAGAATAGGAAAGAAGTTACACTTCGAAGAAGTTGCAAGTGAGCGTGTGGCATTAGTTGAGAGATTGGCATAACCAGTCATAACGTTACGGCACTATTTTTTTCTTTTTTATCGAAAAATGCATTAAAAAAGTTACCGCCCCAGAAAAAGGTAACGCGTTTCCCCGGGCACGGTTAATGTGCTAAAGAAAAAATATGAAACATGACTTACAACAAAAGACAAGACAAAGAAAGCATATTTTCAATATCAGAAAATTGGTACAGTCAGGTAATAGAAAAGATGGCAATTAACCGAGTACGATAGATTTTACTTACATAGTATAAATAACCTAGTAACATCTTTTTCATTTCGACCAAAACCTTACATAAAAATATTAATTAATTGAAAGAAGTAATTTGGTCAATAGACCACTAAATATAATGGATTTAATAATTGAATAAAGTAATGACATTTTTAACAGTATAATAATAATTCTTATTGATAGTAAATCGAATTAAGATTTATTTAAAAAATTATATCTGTACAAAAAAATTATATCTGTATATAAACTGCACCTTCTGAAAGTGGGGGGTATAATGAACTCAACTTTTTAAAAAGGTTGTTGAGTTCATTATCGTCACCACTTCCAGAAAATAAACAGGAAAACAACTAAATAAAAAGGTAAGACGAAAACATATTAAACTGTACCTGTATAAAACTGTGTCCGTTTATTACAGCAAAAATTTAATCAACTAGAGTTTTATTTTTATTCTCTCGTGTTTGTTTTTCTCAAAAGGCCAACAATATTTTTTTCGTTTTACCCCAAACTCCTCGCACAAAGACAAAACTAAACATGGGTATTTTCTTTAGCCGAATAAAATTGGGATTATTAAACAAACTTGGCCGACAACTTTTCAATGAAGAAGAGTTTATTCCCTTTAATTTAAATTAACGCGTCTTCTATGAATTTTCATTGCTTTTCTTTTATACTAGTTTTAATTGAAACACTCAGAAAAGGTAAAACAAAGTGTTTTTATTTTATCTCTCAAATTGTCTTTAATTCAATTTCCGTAGCAACAGAAATAACTTTGTTAAATTGTCTGACCGTTGCCCAATTAGCTTGTAAGCAATCCGACCTTTGAGGAGAAAAAATGACCGTAAAATTGTTCCCGCGAAAAAAATACTTCTCAGGATCTCAAATTTAAACGAGATGTCAGTATTTTAAAACGCACGTAAATCCCGTTAATCTTATGTTATGAAAACAACAAAAAATAGCAGGTGATAATTATTTAGAAATCGTGAGATGCGATCTGGTGTGATGTAGGTTTCAGAAAAACATTTTCTTTATCATGCCAACGTTTCGATCTTTAGTGAGATCATCTTCAGGAAATGTTTGTTTTCCATGTAGATGTGTCATTCTTGTCTGTCGTGTTGAGATGCCCCAACATACCACAGACAAAAGTGATACATCTACACGGAATACAAACACTTTGAGCCCTGAAGATGATCTCAACAAAGATCGAAACGTTGGCACGATAAAGAAAATGTTTTTCTGAAACCTATATCACACCAGACCACATCTCACGATTTCTGAATAATTATCGATTAACGGTCACTAATCCCACATATAGCAGGTGATGTTGAGGAGGGGAAATTTTGTACTTCCTACCTTGCTCCATTTTTTTAATGTAACTTCGTACTGGCCAAAACAGCTATTAATCAAAAATGCACCACACAGTAACACATTTTATACCACCTATAAATAGGACAATAAAAAATTTGGAAAGTATGGAACAAAAAAATATTAAGTTTTCATGGCTTAAACAATCCATTATAATAATATTGAAATATTCAAGTGTAATATATTATATAACAATATTATTTAATATAGAAAATTTAATTTAAAAATTCATTTCCCGTAGATTTATTATACAATTAAAATTTATGATAAGTAGAAAGTTTTGTTTCAACATTATTTTAAATAATCTTTTTGTAAGGTGTTGGTTGAAATGAAAAAGTTAGTGGCACGAGCAGGATTCGAACCTACGACCTTCGGCTCAATACGCTTCTGTTCTAACCACTTGAGCTATCGTGACTTCGAACCACTCGGACACCAACTTCCCAACTCAACCACACCTTTCGAATTTTCCCTCCTTTTTGCCACTTTTCAAATGCCGTGTAATCAGGATTCGATTCTCGGAACAAATGAAATGGCCTCGGAGAGCACTTAGTGAAGATATACTTCTTTTAACTTATTAAATCTATTATATTTCGTGGTTCCATTGACCAAATAACTTCTTTAAATTAATTAATCTTTATATAAGTCAAGGGGAGTTGGTGTCTGAGTGGATCGAAGTCACGATAGCTCAATTGGTCAAAGCAGCGGCGATTAGCCGAAGGTCGTGGGTTTGAATCCCGCTCGTGACACTAGCTTTTTCATTTCAACCAATGCCTTATACAAAAATTAATTAGTTGAAAGAAGTTATTTGGTCAATCGTGCCACGAAATATAATGAATTATGTTAAATGTGTTTTTACGGCCTGCTACAGTCAATGCGCAGACCTAGAAAATCCTGACCTTAGTATATCGCTTCATGCGAGGATACTCCCTTCAGATTTTGTAGATGAATGTGATCACTTCGATGAATTGTAAGAAAACAAAGCTTAAACGTTTCAAATTAACTTTTTTGCAGCATCAACCTAATAGTTCTGACAATCTTCTTTTACACTACCACTTCCTTAAGATTTATACGTTGTCCAACATGCAAAACCTTCCGAATCAAGCTTCCACAGTAGCTACCCTAACTTTCACCTCTTACGAAGACGCCTATTCTCCACTGCGTTCTATATAGGCCTATGGTGGAACCCCTATGATGAAGATCAGACCCCGAAAAGTGTGGTTTTTCTTCCAAACCTTTTTTACATATTACAAATGCAATAAAACTTTTTCACGCAATTATAGCTCTAGCGTTAATCACGAACGCTCTCGGTCAGGAAATAGGCTTGAAGAAAAACCAAATTCAGTTGTTTTTAAGGTCATCATCAGAGCCTATTAATCTCACAATGTGAAAAACATATTTGTCCAATCGATTTAAGAATCAATATAACTATAAAGAAGTTACAAAACAATCTTAAATGTGTGTTGTTGTTTTACGACCGGTGGTTCAATAAATGATTGAAATAGTGAGGAGCGGTCAGGTTAGATGTGTAAACAACTCTTCTCATTTTATTGCTTCGTTTCGACTTTTTTTGGGTCATCTTGAAGGACTTCAAGTTGATTCGAAAAATATATAATTATACAATAAAAATAAAAATAATTATGTAAATATAAAGTAATTTATATTCGCTTAATGTGTAGTGCTATTCTTGTAGTGTCATGTTTGTTTAGTGTATGTGTGGTCAAATCGATGAAAGATGTAAATTTGTACCTGCAATCATAAGATGTGACAGGGTGAGAAATGCGGTAGGCTTGGAAATTATCTTTAAAAGTAGGCGGCTTTTTGACTCAAAGAAAATCGGGAATTTGGGATTGTCGGATTTGTAATTCAGGAGAGTTTCTTAGTTTAGTGTCGACACGAATTTCCGTTTTAGACCGTAGAAGTTTTCGTAGTTGTCCAAACCTTTTGTTAAATTGTTGTCCCATAATTTTGCGTGGGGATTCCACATCAGTCTGCTGTCTAGGTATAGTCCCAAGTATTTGACTTGAATGGAAAACATTTTATCTTTGTTGTTGATTTACAATGGTGGGCAAGAATATTTTTTAATGTGAACGTACACGGAGTACATTTATCTTCATAGTCCTTTCTCCCACTTGTTGCACCTGTTTTCAATAAGAACAAGGTGTTCATGGATGTTGGAGGTGGCTTGATAAGATTCGAGTTCGTATCACTATATTGCGGTGAGTGATGATGATGGTATTAGGGCGTATAGGTAGGTCAGCAGGATATAAAGGATAGGACCAAGAATGCTCCCTTGTGGGAAGCCGGCTGTGATTTGTGAGAACTGTCCCAAAACTAAACACTTTTCTCCGATGCCTTTTCGCGCACTTTTCGTAGTGTTAGGACCATGCTAATTGTTACTTTTGACAGAGTCGGTATTTTTCTGTCTCTGCTTTTCCCATTTTCTTTAGGTGGTAGTTCAGATAGTCATTGAGGCCTATAATTTTCCTCAAATCTTGCTTAGAGAGAGAAATGTAGATCTTTGCCTTTCTTTTTGAGAGATTTATAAAACTCTTTGCTTGTCTCATACTGGTGCTTTTGTCCAGTTGAGTTTTTCTTCTCAAGCCACTTTTTCAGCTCCGGCTTTAGTACAGTGTCCCGTGTTTCTGCTTTACCTAGTTGTCCAGCCTGTTCCTTTCTTTCTATACGTTCATATCCATGACCAGTTGGCAATTTAGGCATTCTCAGACCAGTTTGGAAAAAAAAGTATTTCATGCTTTTATAGCTTGCTATCTGTCCCATAGTATGTTCCTTTCATTCTTTATCGACTCCTGTGTACAATTGGAATGCATGGACCTCAGCTTGTAATATAATCAATCGTAAGCCACTCAACTACAAGGGCATTTACTAAGGGATGCATTTTTCATAATTTGAAAAATGCATAAAATACGTAGCCAATTTTTTAATTCAAATTGAATTAGTGGTACTGTTAGAACCAACATTTTATAATGCGACTGGGATTTATTCTTTGTAGTAAAATCGATATTTTTAGCTATATTGCTGAATAAGCCTCTCCTGGCTAGGGTTTTCTAGCTATTTATTATAATGAAATTTGGAAGCGAGGCGAGAAAGAAAGCAATTTGTCGAAAGTAATAATAATTAAACACAGAAGATCGGAGATTTTAATAGGACAAAATCGTCGCCATTACCCTAATTGTCGATAAGGGAGGCAATTATTTCTAACTCCGAGAATGAGTCACGTGAATTCACGTGCCATAAATAGCGCCGCTTCAAAAAAAAATTTTGCCGCACACCCTTCAAAGGGAAATAAAAATTACAAACGATACGGATCTTCAATAGAATATAATATATACATTAGTTACACGAGCTTGCGAACACCGAGGTTTAACCCGTATAAAAACCGAAAGGTGAAACTTTGCGACATGCGAAACTCTATTTTGTTGGAAATGTTCCCTAATCATAATATCCTGGAAATGCGGTTTTTATTGTATTAGGAACATGTTTCACGCCTTTTTATTCCAGTTTTTCAATATTTTCTCAAGTTGTGATGTAGGAAAAATCAATAAGACTGGTCTAAAAACCTTATTTAAAAATTCAATTTCGAATCATTATATACTGAAAATGTTGTATATAATATGGAAATTTAAACCTGCAACCTACACATTTGCCGTTTTTTCGAACAATCTGGTCGCTTAGTGTTGCTTTTTTATCTTGTCAAATGATGTCTCCTCTTCAGTGGATGTTTACACGCTTCATGCGGCTGTTTAAACCATGTTCTGTTCGTTTTATTATTGAATATCGTCATGTTTCAAGATCTGAAGAAACGAAAAGTCGGACAAAGCGGCCAAGAACGCTCAGCTCTCACGTATCAACGGTAGATAGGTGGCACTGAAGAAGAGGGATTATTCACACCCGACTAAAAACAGGCCGAGGAGTTGACACACGGACTATGAATTTTAAGCCTAAGGCCGCGTATGTGTCCGGCTTGTATAGAAAAGTTATTCTAAATGCCCCACTCAATTCATGGTATAATTTCTAGGCCCCATATAACGAGCGAGTAAGAATGCCGCCCAAATTGAGCATTGACGATGCGGCGGGAATTTGGTGCCCCAGTTTCAAATTTTAGAGGAAACAGGACTGCTGTTCTCTCCCTCTTCCTCACCCTCCCTCTATTTATCACCCTCCCATTTTCTCACTCACTCTCTCTCCCCCCTCGGACTCTTTCTTACTTATCTTTTTTCTCTCTCTCTCACTCTCTCTCTCTCTCTCTCTCCCCCTCTCTCTCCCTCTGTCTCTTTCTTACTTATCTTTTCTCTCTCCCCCTCTCTCTCTCTCCCTCTCTGACTTTTTCTTACTTATCTTTTCTCTCTCTCACTCTCTCTCCCCCTCGGACTCTTTCTTACTTATCTTTTCTCTCTCTCTCTCTCTCTCTCACTCTCTCGGACTTTTTCTTACTTATCTTTTCTCTCTCTCACTCTCTCTCTTCCCCTCGGACTCTTTCTTACTTATCTTTTCTCTCCTTCTCTCTCTCTCTCTCTCTCTCTCTCTCTCTATCTATCTATCTATCTATCTATCTATCTATCTATCTCTATTTATATCTCTATCTCTATCTCTGTCTATCTATCTATCTCTATCTCTTTCTATCTATTCCTCTCACTCGGTGTCTATCTCTCGGTCATTCCCTCTGTTCCTAAGCGTGTATTAATGTCAAATTAGAAAATGTTGACCATTAAAAGTTGTAAAAATTATTCAAACATTAATTGTCGCCACCCTCCATATCCCTCCCTATTCCCAACTCCAAACCCAAATTTTTGAAGCAATCCGAAATGGTGGGTATACACTGGAAGCTAATGTAATGGAGAATTTTTAAAGGGATTTGAAATACTCCATTTGTAGTTATTATCAGTTACCAATTCAACATTATCAAAAAATTCCAAATTCCAAAATTTTTGTTTTTTTATTCATTTTTCGTGTAGGATTTTTCATCAACTATGCAATGTAAATAAGTTTTCTTACTGTAAATTTATTCTGAAGATTATAAGCAATTTAGTGGACCTAAGTCGAAAGATAAAAAAAATTTTAAAAAACAGTTATTCAGATATCGTGAGATGCGGTCGGGTGTGATGTAGGTTTCAGAAAAACATTTTCTTTATCGTGCCAACGTTTCGATCTTTTATTGAGATCATCTTCAGGGCCTGGGATTTACAAACAATGTTTACATTTAACAAATACATTTAGGATGTGGATAAGTGAATTTATACAATGCAAAATATATTTTATATTCAAACAAAGTATTTCTACTCACTCAAAGTGTTTG